>NC_037339.1:30868798-31196854 GCF_002263795.3 Bos taurus
GCATGAAGGAGAGGCCAGTGCAGGAGGAGAAAACAGGGACGGGCGAACTGGAGATGCCCAGGGACTAGCGTCTCAAGAAGGAAGACAGGCGGGGCTTCCCTGGTGGTCCAATGGCTAAGACTCGGGGGTCCCAATGCAGGGGGCCTGGGTTAGATCCGTGGTCAGGGAACTAGATCCCACATGCCGCAATTAAGACCTGATGCAGCCAAATTAAAAAGAAGAAGAAGAAAGGTCAGGTCTGTCCAGTAGAGTGCCCTGGTGTTGGCATATGGAGGTGGGGTGATCAAGCCATGCACAGCTCCAGGGTAGAGACTGGCAGCTGGAAGCTCTGCTGGTGAGAAAGTGGATGCAGGTCTTGTAGACAGCTCTGCTGCAACCTCTTCCTGTTTGCCAAGTGGGGGAGTCAGAACAGGACCCCGAAGAACCCTGGGGCAAAAAGATGATGATTTCCCCTAATTAACCACCCTCAACCCCTGAGCCCAGAAACCTTCTCCAAACAGGAGAGCATCTTCCTCCAGCTTCATCCCCACCACCCTCATAAATGCCCAGCTGAGGGTGGGTGTGCGAAGGGACTACTTGCTTTGGGTCTCAATGGGGAGACGTCTGCTCACTTTGTTGCCAGGCCCCTCTCCCCTCCCTCTGCTAACAAGCCCACCCCCTCCCTCCACACCTTTCCCATTTGGGCTAAACTCCCGATGAGTTTCTATCACTTACAGCCAAGTGACCCTGACTAATATACTTTTTCTTCTGAAACAGTCCAAGGTCAGCTCTCCTTGACTTTCTCCCTTCGCCAGCAGTGAGGTTGGAGGACATGAAAGAAACACTGGAGGGTAGGAGATTAAAGAGAACTTGGAAGAATGCAGTTGTTCTCACAACGTTTTGATTTTTCAAATTTTATTTTGTTAAACTAACCACATTATGGGAAATTGCCAATAGAGGAATATTGATTTTTCAAAGCATAGCAGTGCTTTAGGAAGCGATTACATGGCTTTTATTGAAATTGCAGAATCGCTGTATTTTGTACGTGCCGTCTGTAATGGCCTGGTGGTGGGGGGGTGGGTGGAAGAATGTGTAATATAAGAAAAGGAATAGAAGGGATTTCATTGAGGGTCAGATGCTAGAAGAGGCAGCTCTTACGTAACTGGAGAAGGGTAGAAATCGAAAACCAGGAACAAAGGGAAAGAAGAGAAATGAAATAAGATGCAGCAGATTTAACTGACTGTCCCACCTCCAGTCAAACTCTCCTCTGCAGACTAGACACGTTTTCTCTATTTGTAGCAAAGCTTCAAACTACAGGCTGGCTTCAGGCCATCAGAGTGACTCCAACCACAATGATGACACTTCCTGGAGTCCGGCTTCCAACCGGACTTCCCAGTTGGAACTTCCAACGTCCCCCTCTCCCCTCATCTTCCCACGTCCTGGCACCAAAAATTTTAGAAGATGGAAAAGGAGAATATTCTTTCCTTTCCCTTTCGATGCTTTCTGTGATTCCCAACAGTATGGTCCCCAACTGTCCCCTGATCCCCACCCCTGCCCCACTGCTTCCAGGCAGTTTCAAGCCAGGGGAGTCTGGGTGGGCCCGATGAATGCATGTCTTTTTCTCTAAAAGACCTTGTGGGAAGTCCCCACTATCCTATGTGGTAAAAACATGGTCTGTTCTGTTCATTCTCTATTTCTAGTGCCCTGCCCGGGGCCAGGCACGTGACTGACAACATTTCTCTAATGGTGAAAAATAGATAAATGTGCTTCCAGTTACCTTGAAAGGAATTTCCTCTGTTTGTTTTTGTACCCTTGTCACTTGGGGCAAAATTCAAAACAGCAATATGACTTTTCGCAGGGTCGTGAGGCTTTAAAGTCAGAGGATGGGATCTTGGCAAATCTGAGAAGCTGACTCTTAGAGTCTCCCTGGTCGTCTGTCCCCTTTCCCCACCTCTCATTTCTCTGGCTTCCCCATCCTCCTTCTCCTCTCATCTCCAGGGCTCAGCTATGAATTCTGCTGCCTGAAATATAGCCCTAGAGGACTGAACTTTCCTAGAATTATCGGAATTTTAGTAAAAGCTCTTGAGGAACAGCACAAAAGAAAAACCCTAAGCGATAAAATGTCCAGTGGGTGGGACCAAGTGATTTAGGAGGACCTGAATTTTCTATTTCAAACCCAAACAGGCAGCGAATGTTCCAACCATTCATCAGGCTGGGTCTGTTCTCTGATGAACCAAATTGGATTAGGACCCAGAGATATGAGATTGCCTTTAACCAGTAACTACCACCCCTGCATCCATCCGTTCATCCATCTATCCCATTCACTTGTTCATTCACTAAAGAAAAACTCATGATGAAAAAGACAACAACATACTAATTCTCTCACAGCTTACAGACTCAGGGAGAGACAGATGGTGGCCAAATAACCCAGCAAGTGAAAGGAATTCCTCAAAAGGAGAGAGGCTATGGGAGTTTATCACAGGGTCTTGCCTGGTGGGCAGGGGAGGGAAGGGGCTGGAGGGGTAGGGGGTTGGGGAGTGGAGGGGTGGGAGAAGGATGGCGAGAGGGGCTTTCCAGACGAAGGAGAACTCTATAGAGGAGGGAGTGTGGCTCCTTCGAGGCCTGGAAAGCGGGCTGGAGGAGCTGGAGGGGACGATTAGTTGGAGGGGAAGCCGGAAGCCAGACGGTTCAGGCTCTCTGGGGCCATGATGAAGATTTCATTCTTAAGATCAGCAGGAAGCCATTGAGTAGTCTAAGTGGAGACGGACAGTGATGTTATCAGGCTAGGATGTGTTTCACATCTGTTCATGTCTTACTGTGCCTTTCTTCTTTGAGCTCCTAAACCAGCACGGCTCTTCCTAGGGGAGGATGCAGGCTCTGCTTTCCTGAACGGCAAAGACAAAAGACGGGGTCAAGGTTTGGCTACTGGCTTCTGGTCCAGAGATAAAAGCTGTGAGAGCCGGAGCTCTGATTTGTAAGCGCAGAGCATCCAGGGAATCAAAAGGCAACGTCCCAGGGGCTGAACGTCAGGGGCTGAAGTTCATCCGCAGTGAGCAGATCTTAACCCGGACTGTATGGGGTGCGGGGGCAGGGGGGTGAGGACAGGGGGAGCCTGAGCACAAAGCCAGAGGGACTTGCTGGCCTGCGGGAACTGTACAGAGAGGAGGGCGTGGAGGGACCGTCCACCCTCTGCCCCAGAAGCGCCAGGTGGGACCCTGGCCCACGTGGCAACCTGTCTATACCCTGGGAGAGTTCACGGCTGGGGGCTGCCTGGGCTGAGGGACCATCTTTCTCTCTGCGTGCTCTCCCCACATCCTAAGCCCAGCAAAAGGGACTTCACCCTTGTTCAGCCCAAACAGACTGTCCCCCTTGGGTCAAAGGCTCCTGATATGTGTCAGTTCTGGCCCCAAGAGTTCATGGTGAAATGGTAACCTGGGTGTGCCCCAGTGGGGACAGGGGCACCGTGGATAAGGAAGCTTCCATTGTCATAGAAGAGTGAGAATCAAAGCGTCAACTGGGCCAAGAGATTGGCGAGACTCTTTAAAATGAGGCTGGTTCTTTTCAAAGGTCATATTAGCTGCAGGGTGGAGCGCTGTACACTAAGGGGCCAGAGCCAGAGAGGTGTGACCAGGCAGGAGGCTTTGCCGAGGTCCAGGCGAAAAAGGGGCCAGAGCCTGAGCTAAGATAATGGTGGTCTTGCAGACAGACAGATATGATTAGGTTCCAGAGATATTACTGAGGTAAACTGACGGCACTAAAGGGAGGAGTAGATAGGGAAGTACAAGATAATTATACTGATTAGGTTTGCACTGCAGTGAAATAACAAACAGTTATCAGTGGTTTCCACTGTAATATCGGGTAACCCAAATTCTCCGTGGTTACAGTGATCATTTCTTTTTCTTGTTATACGTCTCAGGTTGGTTGGGATCCATGCATTTCCTTTGTTTTTAAATAGAATTTTTAAATTTATTTATTTGGCTGTATTAAAAGATAGAAGGTGGGAGGAGAAGGGGATGGCAGAGGATGAGATGGTTGGATGGCATCACCGACTCAACGCACATGAGTTTGAGCAAACTCCGGGAGTTGGTGATGGACAGGGAAGCCTGGCATGCTGCAGTCCATAATGTTGCAAAGAGTTGAACACGACTGGGCAACTGAACTGAACTGATTGGGTCTTAGTGTCATATGCAGGATCTTTAGTTGCAGCATGTGAGACCTAGTTCCCTGACCAGGGATCGAACCCAGGCCTCCTCACCGAGAGTGCATAGTTTTAGCCACTGGACCGCCAGGGAAGTCCCGATGCATGTGTTTCTCATTCTAGAAGCTGCAGTTACCTGGGGCAAGCTCTTCCATGGTGGACAACAGAAGGACAAGAGGCCAAGCCAAAACACACAAGCACATTTCAAGACTCTGGTGAGAAGAGGCCTGAAAAGAGTCTGCTCATATACTATCAGCCCAGGGATGCCAAGTGGCAGAGGGCAAAGACAGTGGGACAGGGAATCAGACCCTGCCCCAGGAAAGTGAGGGTACATGATGCTCTCGATCTCGGGAGCTGCAGATGGCCCCTAGGGTTCTGGCTTGCACTAGATAGACTGTGGTTGCCCTTCACTGAGAAAGTAAACACCGGAAGTGGGGATGTTCGGTTGGGAGGTGCCTTGAATACCAGCGTGGCCGTGTCCTTGCACTTCAGCTCTCACCCCCACCAGCCTCTGCCCACCCCCAGGCCTTCTAACAACCTGCGCCTCTCGGGCGCTCCCTCGCCCATCCCCACGCGGCTTCTCATTATTTTCTTACAAAAGAGCTAATAACCTCATTTTTTTGCTCAAAATTCTTCCCAGGAATCCCCACTGACTGTGTTTTAAAGTTCAAGTTCTTTAATCAGGCACACGAATCTTCTGGGGTCACACCCTGACCTTTTTCTCTGGTCTCATATGCCCCAGGAATATCTGCCTGCCGTCACATGAAAGACCCAGCAAGTGCCACCCGTGACCAGTCCACCCAGGGAACAATGATAAATAACAAAACATGGTTGTTTTAAGACACCACGTTTTCAGGTGGTGAGGCACACAGCAATAGATAACCAAAATGGAAACTGATACCAGCAATGGGGTGTTGACATTTTAAAACGTAAATCGTAAGGCCTTGGCTTTAAGCCTATGCCACGGCTTAAAGAATTTTAGGAAGATTGTTATTAGCTCTGAAGGAGCCGTGAGGAAATTGCTATTGGAAGCCGGAGGGGAAAAAATATGGATGTAGCAGTGGAAAGTTTAGTAAAGCTGTCACCTGCTAAACTGTGACAGATGTGGAAATGAAAGGTGGAAAAGAAAGCTGTCCATGACCAATGGACAGTGGGTTTGGCTAAGGAAGTGTCAGGCAGAATGTGGAAAGTGCAAACTGCTGTCTTTCAGCAGGTAAGGGACAGACAGAAAGGAACTAAAAGAAGAAATTTTCAGTTTTCAAATATAACTCACAGAATATAATTTTCAAAACCCAGGATTTTCTGGGTTCAGAATTAAATTGTGAGTCCCCCAGCGGCGGCGGCGAGAAGGGCAGCCGCTTGGTCTCCGGCAGCCGCCGCTCGGGCAGAGCCAGAGAAAGACCGAGGCTTGGGGCGCGGGGGGGGAGGGAGAAAAAAAAAAAAAAAGAATTAAATTGTTTCACACTCCCAGTCTTTCCAGAAAGACAAATTATTCTCAAAGTAAGATGACCGTGAGGGAAAAGGTCCCCTCTTTCATGACTCCAAGAATATTTAGAGCACAACTCCGAGACCTCTTAGCCGGTCAGAAGGCTTCTAAGACTCTCACGGGTGGGGTCCCACAGCGTCCTCCACTGAATCTCAAGCCAGATGGGGCCCCGTCCCAAAATATCTGTAAATGTGACTTTTATAAATTCCTGGTGAATCTGGGGAAACCCACACCGTGTTTACAAGGCTTGTGTTGATGGGTACATCACCAGTGTGAACTTCAAGGGGCAGAGATGGTTCAAAAATTAAAAGAAGCTTCTGGACCTCCAGGCTGGTGTGGGCAGGAAGCGGACTGTGGAAGCCGCTCAGCAGCAAACCAGGAAGGACCCTTTGCTGCAGAGAAGGAAAGATGCAGAGACCCGTGGAGAATAAGCCCCAGGGCAGGGCTGTGAGCTACAATAGAACCGATCCTGCCCCCTGAGAGACCCAGGATGCTTGCGTCCTCTTTGGTGTTGGCTGGATAGGAGCAGGGTTCAGAGCCCGGGCAACAAACTCGGTAAGGACACCGTTACCTTGTCTTCGTTCAGCCTCTCGTCGTGTCCGACTCCTTGCAGCCCCATGGACCATAGCCCGCCAGGCTCCTCTGTCCAAGGGATTCTCCAGGCAAGAATACTGGAGTGGGTTGCCATGCCCTCCTCCAGGGGTTCTTCCTGACCCAGGGACTGAACCCACATCTCCTGTATTGGCAGGTGGGCTTTTCAACAGTGAGCCACCAGGGAAGCCCAGCCTCTTATCATTTCTGGGTCCGCAGAGCCCAGGCACTCTGGAAATGTTTGTTGAATGAATGAGTTTATAAAGGAGGCAGAATGGTATGGTGGGGGCAGAGGGAAAGCACAGGGTATATTTATCTAGGTGATCTGAAGGCCAGCTCTGTCATGCACATGCTATGGGACGCTGGCCAAGTCCATTTTCTCACTCTAAAGTGAGGCTACCAGTCTGTGTATCTCCCAGAGCCACTGTACTGAACACTGTAAAAAGCAGCTATCCCACCTATCCTGACTTAATGTGATTGAAATGACAAAGCAGAAAGCAGATCAGGGATTTCCCAGGGAGGTTGAAGAGTGAGTAGGGGCTGTCACAGGGCGACGCGAGGGGTCCTTCTGGCGGCAGAAACATTCGGTATCTGTCTGCATCCGGGTCGATTTTCTGGCTGTGATTTGCACTGTGGTTTTTCAGGATGAACTCACTGGAGAAAGCTGAGGAATCTCTCTGTATGATTTCTTGCAACGTCGGTGAATCTGCCGTCATCTCAAGATTAAGATTCTAAGATTCATTAAGGTTATACAGTTGGATCAGAAATCCATAGAATAACAACTTGTGTTTACGGATTGCTCCCATTGCACCAGTGTATCTGATTTATTCTCATACTATAACATTGTCATAAAGGAAAAGGAGAAGGGGGCAACAGGAGGAGGTGGTTGGATGGCATCACCGACTCAACCGACATGAGTCTGAGCAAGCTCCAGGAGATGGTCAAGGACAGAAGAGCCTGGTGTGCTGCTGTCCATGGGGTCACAAAGAATTGGACACGACTGAGCAACTGAACAACAAATACCGTCGTTGTCCTACTTTATGGATGATAAAACTGGGCACAGGAAATAGTAAGGCCACAAAAGCAGTGAATGTCATATTGCTGAGTTTGGAGTCCAGGACCACTGCACCACAGTTGCCTCAGGTAAGGACAACACGACACTCTCTGCATTTGAACCCGACACAGCTCAACCCGAAATCCACCTTCAGCTGTATTTAGTTAAGTGCAAAGATCACCAGCTATAAGGTTCATTAAGAAGTCATTTTCAGGACTTCTTTGGGGCTTGATGAAAATGTTCTGGGATTAGATGGTGGTTATAGTTGTCCCTGGAGAAGGCGATGGCACCCCACTCCAGTACTCTTGCCTGGAAAATCCCATGGACGGAGGAGCCTGGTAGGCTGCAGTCCATGAGGTCGCTAGGAGTCGGACACGACTGAGCGACTTCACTTTCACTTTTCACTTTCATGCATTGGAGAAGGAAATGGCAACCCACTCCAGTGTTCTTGCCTGGAGAATCCCAGGGACGGGGGAGCCTGGTGGGCTGCCGTCTATGGGGTAGCACAGAGTCGGACACGACTGAAGCGACTTAGCAGCATAGTTGTACCTATCTGAGGATACAGTAGAAACCACACACTGAATTGGACACTCTAAGCGAGTGAATGTCATGGTGTGTGAATTATATACCAATCAAAAAAAAAAGCCCTCCCTCCAAAAAAAGCTCTTGTGGTTTGGAAATAAGGAATTGGCCTCTAGTGGTGGCAATGGAGGTGGATTCCCCCGGCGGCTCAGCCGTAAAGAATCAGCCTGCAGTGCAGGAGCCGCAGGAGATGTGGGTTCGATCCCTGGGTTGGGAAGATCCCCTGAAGGAGGGCATGGCAACCCACTCCAGTGTTCTTGCCTGGAGAATCCCCATGGACAGAGGAGCCCTGCGAGAGCCCTAATCCAGGGGGTCACAAAGAGCTGGACACGACTTAAGCGACTTAGCATGCAGGCATGGTAATGGAAGTGCTATGGAAATTTCTAAGAAAGAATGAACTTATTAAAGAGAGGTGGGACCGTGGCAGAGGCGTTAAGATGCCTGACGTTCTGAGCCTGCGGACGAGGAAAAGGGGAGGGAGGCCCAGGAGGTGGTATAGAGGTATTGAATTTGAGATGACAGCAGCCTGTCCTGGGGACCGCTGGTGGATACATCGGGGGTCTGGTGTTTGGAAGAGAAGTCACAGAAGTATGGGATCAGAAGGAGATGAGATATCTCAGGAAGATGGAATCAAGATGGAAGATCAATTATTAGGAGGAGATGGGGCCGAAGGAATTGCTCTCCTGCAGAAAAATAGAGCTCAGCGTGTGAAATCGTCAATCTCCGGCAACACAGAGAACTCACATTTTTCTTCTCTCCCTCAAAGGGCAAAACCAGATGCAGTGAGAAAAGAATGAGGCTCAGAAGAGCTGGTAAGAAAAACCATGTTTCCCCAGGGAAGCATGTCACTTGGTTTCTCCTCTGTACCTTTGCTGCTGCACATTTTTTGTGGTCCTGAAAGGAGAATTTGAGTCCCCAAAAAGGTGACTTTGGTGTCTAAAAAATTAATACAGTGTTCAATTAATATAGTGTTCAAAAAAGTAATGCATTGTAAAACCCAGCTTTTCTTAAGCTTATGAGTCGAACTTAACAAATCTTATTCTTTTATTTAAAAATTTATTTAAATTCAAGTAATTTTTTACAAAAGGACTTTAGAACTTTTCAAGTTTCCCAAGTGGCTCAGTGGTGAGAGTCCGCCTGCCAATGCAGGAGACACAGGAGTCGCAGGTTCAATCCCTGGGTTGGGAAGATCCCCTGGAGAAGGAAGTGGCAACTCACTTGCCTGGAGAATCCCTTGGACAGAGGAGCCTCGAGGGTTACACTCCATGGGGTTGCAAAGGGACATGACTGAGCACACAGGCAGGTTAGAACTTCTGGCTAATTAAACTCCCTTGAACATTTCATAGTGCATTTACAAGGAAATATATTTACTTTTCTTTTTTAAGCACTTTGCTTGTCCAATGAACAAACCTTTCCCCAGTACTTAAATCATGCTTGCAAAATTAGTATGTCGGCCCTTATACATATGATGAGAATGAAATTCTCTTGATCAGGGGTCGCTGGCTGCCTCCAGCCGCCCCACAGAACCGAGTAGCCTGGGAGTGGCCTGTGATGGCACACTTTTAGGAGAAGGTGGGCACAAGAAGGTAACTGTCCCCCCATAAAAAGCAGGAGAACAAGCCTGGCTGACTGTGGACACTGTGCCAACCTGCTTGTGGGAAAATCCCAAATTGTCCACACAGCAGGACCTGCCGTGTGTGTGTGTGTGTGTGTGTGTGTGTTCAGCCACTGGGTCGTGTTACCTGGGAAGCCTCAAATCACCTGGGGGTCTGGTTAAAAGGCAGATTCTGACTAGGAGGGCTGGGGGTCCTGGATTCTGCATTTCTAACACATGTCCCCAGGTGATGCTGTTGCCGCCAGCCCTGAACCCCACTCTGAGGAGCGAGTGAACGGGGAGCAGCATCCTCTTCGGGGTCTCTGCAGGCCGTCCCTCCCATAGGAAGGACCCCTACCTTGTGGCCCAGAGTAAACATTCATTACATGGCACCAAGCGGGTCATGCAGTTCCCTGGTGGGTCAGCTGGTAAAGAATCCGCCTGCAGTGCGGGAGACCTGGGTTCAATCCCTGGGTTGGGAATATCCCCTGGAGAAGGGAAAGGCTACCCTCTCCAGTATTCTGGCCTGGAGAAATTCATGGACTGTATAGACCATGGTGTCGCAGAGTCAGACACAACTGAGTGACTTTCCCTTCACTTCAAGTGGGTCATAGATACAGCAAAGAACACAATCAGGGGCAGCGTCGACCGTGGGTTGATGAGGTTAAGGAGAAGCCTTGACCCTCGGGCTATCGGGGCAGTGCTGCTGGGACAGTCGAGGGTGGCATTTGACCCCGCCCTCTCTCTTCGACGTTTGGACCCATGGCTCCTGGGGTGGGGTGACTTGGGATGGCGTTTCTCCACCTTTACATTTGACAAGGGGCTCTTGGCGGTGCCTGTGGGTGGCACACAGGGTGCTCCACCTAGCCCCCAGGTGCGATGCATCCCCCCTCTGCTCTAGCCCCACGGGCTCTCACTGGACCTTCATTCTGGGTGCAGCCTTTGGACCATAATGGCACCTGAGTTCGGAGCTCAGCAGCCTGGAGGATTCAGAGAGGCCGTGGCCCAGGGGGCCAGACTCCACCTCTGGTGAGTCCTGAGTCCAGATTACCTGCAGCTTCCTGGATCTCACCTGCAACCCCTCATCGGGATCCCTGGGAGTCGGTCGCAGTCTCTCCCACGCTGGATTCTGAGGCTGGCTTTTCTCCCCGGGAAGCCAAGGGTGGCCCCCGTGTGAGACTGAGCGGCCCCTGCCTAGGGGGCCGCTCTCCCGTCAGCGAGGAAGCCCGCAGCATCGCATGCTTGTCCCGGTGACTCTCTGCTGAGCTCCAGCCAAGAACCTGGCTTCCTCCCCTGGGCGTGATGATGGGAGCTTGTTCTCCTCCGAACACCATACTCCTTTCATCAGCAAGCCCTTTCCTGGAGCTTTCCGATGAGGCAAGAAAGAATGGTCCCAGCTGAAAACAGTCGACATACGAGGAGAATATGATGAATGTGTACACACCCAAATCAGCAAGAAGGTGGAGAGCATGGTGCTAACCAGAAAACCCCAGCATCCCAGGCTGGAGGCGATGGATGAACAAATGCAGGGGGACAGCTCCGGAGCGGCTCGCCCTGCCAGGGAGTGGTGCACGACCTCATGAGAGAGGAACATCACATCAGCAAAGAACTGTACTGTTGGGTCCGGGCCAGGTCTTCTGTCTGCGAGAGACCAACAACTTCAGATGTTTTCCACGCTCATATGAAATCAGTGCCTTTTTTCCTTCCAGAGGAGTGAATCTGGGGGGACCGAGCCAGAATCAGAAAAGTTTCTGCGGATTTCTCCTAGAATTCCAAGGGCCTGTAAATCCTGCTGCTGGCTGGGAGCCTGCTTGAGATTATTTTTAATGCAGGAAAGGATGTATTTGAGCATCTGGCCTGGGAAATGGGCTAAATCTGTCCCTAGCATAATGGGTTTGGAAAGAGCTGGAAGACAAATTGAGACTGTGGGTGTAAACAGAAGAAAAGGTGGCAGAAGGCAAGCCAGATGGATGCGCTCAAACACAAAACACAGACAAACAAAAGCTGCTCGGGACACCAGAGGCACACATGTGCCTCGGGGGACCCAGAACCGGACGGGCACCAGGGGGCCTTCTTGGCTTGGAAGCGTCTAGACGAAACGTCTGGCTCCAGGGACGGAGCCTGCATCTGAATAAGCAGGAAATATAAACCGGCTCTCACCCAGGGCGATCCCCGGCCACGCTGTGACAGGTGGCCCCAAACTGGCCCCGGGAGTGAATTCAGAACATAGACACATCGCTAGGTTCCTTACAGAAGTTAGGCTCAAGGCTGGGGCAGACATGTGATCAGAGCCAGGGATTTGCAGAAGATAACTTCTTGATTACTGTATATAATTGTGAGTAGAGAGTCTCTCGTGTGGGGGCACTAACAATGAAGGCAGTGATGCTGATGGCTGATAAGAGATCTCCGTATTTGGGCACCTTACTGTAGGAAGGGCAGGGAGGCAGGGGGTGGAGTGGGGAGGGTATCGATGGTTAAAAACATCCACTGCTGAACTGTATCTCGTGCTCATGAGTCAGTCGATTCAGGGAGAAGCTGTTGTCCAAAAGGCATAATTCCATCTCCACCCAGC
Source organism: Bos taurus (assembly GCF_002263795.3). Classification (NCBI taxonomy): domain Eukaryota; kingdom Metazoa; phylum Chordata; class Mammalia; order Artiodactyla; family Bovidae; genus Bos; species Bos taurus. Next base: position 30,880,855 of record NC_037339.1, read on the forward strand.
AGACACTTATGACTGAAAAAATAGTACATTTTTCATTTGCTGAGAACATTCCCCAGAGTACCACAAACAGTCCTGGGAGGGACAGGCACAGCCAGAGATGCCTCTGAGCCAGGTGCCTTTAACAGCCCAACAGTAAATCATTATGCTGCCCTTTTCAGAGCTGTGACACGTGACCGGCCCAATTAAGCCTCCGAGAAGCTCGTTCCGATTGCCCGCAGTTCTCGGATCCCCTCCACGTTTGTCGTCACAGCTCTGTTTTCCCTGTCTGCTTTCCTTTGCAGTGTGTACCCCATGCAGTCAAATTTCATGCTTCTGAAATGAGAAATACAACTGCTGGTTCTCATCTCTTTGGGGGAAATTAGTCTTACTTCTCCATCAGTCACGAGCATGCTTTGGCTGTTGAATAGAACGTGAATAACACCGGAAGTAAATTAACTTCAGGTGTAGGTGAGACCCCAGGGGGCTGAGGGTGACCTGGCACTTTTGGTTTGGGGAAGGGGCTTCGCAGTGGGTGCGGCCTGCGTTCAGATGAAAGCCAGACGCCCACGCCTTTGCCAGGCGGGCCAGAAGGGCCCTGTTCGTGCCTGATGTCACTGGGTAATGGTTAAGCACCCCTCTCTCAGCAAGGGTCTCATGTTTCTTGATAAACTATATTACCAGTCTAATTAAAGTGCAAATAAAATAAGGAACAAAAATTTATTTTGTGATAGAAGCCAGACAGACACAAAAGGCCACTGTTACCTGATTCCAATAGGAATTATCCAGAATAGATAAATTCACAGAGATAGAAAGTAGATGAGGACATCCTGGGGTCAGGGGGAAAGTGGGGAGTGACAGCTAGTGGAGGTGGGGGCCTCCTTTTTTGGGGGAGGAAAATGTTCTAAAGTTGATCACAGTGATAGTTGCAAGAATCTGAATACACTAAAAACCACTGAATTGTCCACTTTAACTGGGTGATTGGTATAATATATGAATTCCATCTCAATAAAGATGCTGTGTTAAAAGCTTAAAAAGAGTTAAACCAAGGAGGGGGAGGGATAAATTGGGAGATTGGGATGAACAAACACAAACTAAAATTATCTAAAATAGATAACTGACAAGGACCTGCTGTGGAGTACAGGGACCTCCACCCAGTGTTCTTTAATAAACTGTATGGGAAAAGAATCTAAGAAAGAGTGGATATGTGGATATGTATAACTGATTTTCTGTACACCAGAAATGAACACAACATCGCAAATCAACTGTACTCCAATAAAATATTTTTAGAAAGATTTAAACCACAGAAATACCACAAAAGAAGGACAGAAAAGAGCATGTCCTCTGTGTTTCTGCTACTGAGAAAGGCCTGGTCCCTGCCTGAAGGGCTGGTCCCTTGGAGGAGAGGCTGGGTCTTCACTTTGAGGGGGAGTGGTAACCCTCGCTGGCCCTGGAGGGGCCCACACCACAGGACCTGCATTTTTCTGAGTCTTGTGGGAGCGAGAAAGGGGGTGCCAGGTTCCCCGTGGTCACTGCTGAGAGTCAAGGTGTGCTGGTTGTCCTTCAGAAGATGGAAGGATTGGGGAGGGGGGGACCAGTACCTTGTGTGTGGGGGTGGGCAGGTGCAGCCCAGCAGCAGTGATCGACCGGAGGGAAGGCAGGAGATTCCAACTGGGGCTTGCGGGTCCTCACACCCATGCCCCCTGGACTCCCGCTTAGGGGGCAGAAATGAGGAGTCCTTGGGGGCAGGGGGTGGAGGTAGGTTTGGGGGGAAAGAGTTCATCTCCCAGGAGAGTTAAGCCCATTATTCCAAATGTAGCACAGAGTCAGAGTGGACACATATCTGCCCATTTTAGGTCAGAAACTCTAGGACGCAAAGGACAGCCACAAAGTGTCCACTTAACTGGAGGGTCCCTCAGCTCGAATCCTTTGACAAAGACTGTTGTTGTTGCTGTTTAGTTGCTAAGTCGTGTACGACTCTTCGAGATCCCATGAACCATAGCCCACCAGGCTCCTCTGTCCTTGGGATTCTCCAGGCAAGAATACTGGAGTGGGTGCCATTTCCTTCTCCAGGGGATCTTTCTGACTCAGGGATCGAACCCATGTCTCTAGCATCCCAGGTAGATTCTTTGTAGCTGAGCCACGGGGAAGCCCGTGAAAGAGATTCAGTTTAGTTCAGTCACTCAGCTGTGTCCGACTCTTTGTGACCCCATGGACGGCAGCACGCCAGGCCTCCCTGTCCATCGCCAACTCCCATAGTTTACTCAAACTCATGTCCATTGAGTCGGTGATGCCATCCAACCATCTCATCCCCTGTTGTCCCCTTCTCTTCCCGCCTTCAATCTTTCCCAGCATCAGGGTATTTTCCAGTGAGTCAGTTCTTCACATCAGGTGGCCAAAGTATTGGAATTTCAGCTTCAGCATCAATCCTTCCAATGAACACCCAGGACCAATCTCCTTTAGAATGGACTGGTTGGATCTCCTTGCAGTCCAAGGGACTCTAAGAGTCTTCTCCAACACCACAGTTCAAAAGCATCAATTCTTCGGTGCTCATGTTTCTTCACAGTCCACCTCTCACATCCATACATGACCACTGGAAAAACCGAAAGAGATTATGGAACTGCAAATGCACCATCCATCCACCAGCGCCAGGATCCTCATTCATGGGAAGAGAGTTGAACTTGAAACCTGTGAGAAGCCTGAAAGTTTCCCTTTACATTTTCATATCCTCTGCCCCTCGGACAGGGCCTGGCACTCAGCAGTGGCTGTTAAGGTGGACGGACTGACGGCTGGATAGGTGAACCGCACACATGGGGTTCACAGGAGCAGAAAATGCTACCAGAGCCAGCTCAAGGCCAGGGTACTGCACGTGGGTCACCAACAGAGGGCTCTCTAAGCCTTAAGAGCAAGGCCAGGGGCCAGGACCAGAAAGCCTGTTTTGCGCAGGGGTGATGGAACTTGGGCTCCCTGCAGACCAGAGGAGGAGATGGCGTGTTCAAACAGGAGCTGGGAGGCAGGCACTGAACCCCAATGTCCATGCACTGGGGGCAGGGAGGAGACAGAGGCGTCCCCTGCCTGGGCACTTCCTCAACCTTTGAAAAGGAAACCAACCCCCTGGGTCCAGGGTGGGGTCCGTGACAGGTTTGTTGGGCAGTTCTGCACAAGGCCCAGCACAGGGAAGGTACACAGTCAGCATGTCCCGAATGGAATGAATGAATGAAGGAGGCCGGGAGGACGAGATCATAACTGGACTGTGGAGAGCAAGCTCCGCCTGTGGCAAAGGTCATGAGGAAGGAGGCTCAGCATACGCAAAGGCGGGATCAAGCCTCAGGAGTCTCCCTGGAAATTCTCGAGCATCTACCCCCAAAACCAGAGTCTGCCTACTTTCTGCTTTGTGCTCTCACCTACACCTCTGACTTTACGGGGGGCTGTCCCCCACTACCTCTCTCTGAAAAAAAAGAGTTAACTTACAGCTCCAGTTAATAATTCCTGGGTGTGACAGTGTTTCAACCTACAAACTCCTTTGGAAGTCCTCTAGCCTGCCTGAATAGGTTTTTCCGGCCACATGTGATTGCTCAGAGCCTCCCAACTGTGAGAGGCATGAGATGTTCTAAACTGTCTAAATACAGAGTCCTTTGAGCAGTTAAAAGATTGATTAGAAATTGTATTGGTGAAGGGTTTTTCGCTTATTGGGCCAATGTTTGCTGCTAAGTCTCCATATCCCTTACCTGCTGTGTCCCTGGCAGTGTATTGATTAATATAATTGGTGTAAGTAGTAGCTTTAATGTTTGCAACCTGGGACCCTTGAGTTAATTCTTTTTCCTGTTATAGCTCACCACACCTTTGCTCTGTAGGAATGCAACTTTATCTAATGCTTTTGAGGGTGGCGCTTGACTAATCACCTTTAGAGAAAAATAAGTTTTCTGAAGAAAGGGTCTTAAAATGTTAACAGGCCTCAGGGCCAGAAGATGATGCAAATCACCTAAACTTTTGCATATGGTAAGTTTGCGGGAAGAAAGCCTGGCTTACTGCATGACTCTACCCCTTCCCCCATTATCCTCTATGCATAACTTAAGGTATAAAAACTACTTTTGAAAATAAAGTGCGGGCCTTGTTCACCGAAACTTGGTCTCCCCATGTCGTTCTTTCTCTCACCTTCTGGCTGAATTATTCAGCCTCTTTTCTCCACTGAATTTCCTCACTGAGCTGTCTTTATTCTATTACTCTTTATATCCTTAATTAACGTTTAATTAAGCAGTTGTTTCCTGATCCTCGCCGACGCCGTCCCCGCTTCGAATTCCCTGGATCCACCGGGGCTGGACCCCGGCACTGGACTGGACCATGTGATTCTCAGGCCGTATCCAGATATATATGTTCCCAGGGCGTCACTCTGCCCTCTGCCATCATCCGTCTTGGGAACCAGAGTTGGACGTCAATCCCCATAAGCCACAGGGGGCGGTCTGTGTCTGGGCTGGTCTTTCCACTGGACGGAGCCGAGGGCAGCCTAGCTGTGGACCTTTTCCGGGAGATCAGTCCCTACTCACCCACTCTCCGCCCCTTCCCAAACCACAAACATGAGGCAGACAGAGCGAAGAGGAACAGCTAGGAAAATAGCGCAAAGCTCTCCCACGGGGGCCGGCACGTGAGGGCACAACGTCTTCAGGTAAGTGTCCCTCTGACGTCCTGAGGGTCCGGAAGGATGGGGCTCCAAGCGGATCCAGGAGTGAACGAGACGGAGCCGGATGGCCGTGCCTCGGAGCCCTCATCACGTTGCTTCCTGCTTCTGCGTGGGCCTGTCTCTGGGACGATTTCTTTCTTCACTGCAGGTCCTTGGTTTTATTGTCCATCTTGATTGGAGAGGGAGCTTCCCAGGTGGTGACAGCAGTAAAGAATCCACCTGCCAATGCAGGAGACACATGTGGTTCTGGCACATGTGTCAGAGGGAGGGAGGAGGAGGACTGGGCTCTCTTGGCCAAACTTCAGCCTTGAAGACATTTTAAGCCTCCTTCCCTCTCCTGTCTCCTTTCCCCACTTTCCTGAGGACATGGTGTTCCCTTACTGCCTGTGGGGACCCCAAAACCCTTGCCTGTGTCCTGGCCTCACCTCTACTCCAGAATTCCTTCTCCTCCTCCCTTCCCTCCAACCCCTCCTCTGCTTTCTTCTCCCTGCCGTCTTCCTGCTGCACTCAGCAGCAGACCTCCCATCCCGGCTCACTGGTGAGCATGCACCACGGTCCAGGGCTCAGCAGCAAAGAACCCGCCTGTCAGTGCAGGAGACACAGCAGACACTGGTTCGATCCCTGGGTTGGGAAGATCTCCTGGAGGAGGGCATGGCAACCCACTCCAGTATTCTTGCCTGGAGAATCCTATGGTCAGAGGAGCCTGGTGGGCTACAGTCCAGGGGGTTGCAAAGAGTCAGATACAATTGAGTGCACACACACACACACACACACACACACACACATTGCAGTCAAGGAAATCTGCCCAGAAGAGGGCTTGGAAGTGGATGGGAGGGCCCGCAAGATGGGCTGCCTGACAACTCGCCTCCGGGCGGGCGGGTGAAGCTCACACGGGCCTCGGGGCCCCGCTGCAGGTGGGCAGGAAGCAGCCTCGCCCCTCGGAAGGTGGCTCAAGGACAGATGTTGTTAAAAACAAACCACAGGAGCGAGTCCCTCACAGCAAGCAGTGCGTTCTGCCAAAGGTGGTCGCTGCAGACACTGGGTTGATGAGGGAGGGTTCTTTCTTCTTTCTTGTGGGTTTGGAGTTCTCTGTAAGAGTGAGCTGTTGAAAGCACCCATGAACTCATTATTTCTGGTCTTAAATTCTTCTGGGACAAGCTCCACAGAATCTCAGGGTTTTAGTGCTGACGGAAAGAGTAAGAACTTCAAAGTCTCCCTTTATTCCGTGTGAGAACATCAAAATGTTAGGTGGCTAGCGACTACCTCCTATCTCAACACACACACACACACAATCACTCACACACACACACTCACAACACTCACATAGTCTCACAACACACTCTCACAGACAAACTCACACTCACAGACACTAACACACATACTCTCACACTCTCCCAATACTCATATACTCAGTCTCACACACACACTCTCACAGACATTCACACACACACTCACTCTCTGTCACACACACACTCACAGACACTAACACACACACTGTCACACTTTCATAGCACTCACATACTGTCTCACACACACACTCTCACAGACATAACACACACTGTCACACTTTCACAACACTCACATACTTAGACTCACACACACTCTCTCACACACACACATACATACTCTCACAGACACTAACACACACTCTCTCACACACACAGACACTAACACACACTCTCACACACAACACTCACATACTCAGTCTCACAACACACTCAGTCTCACAACACACTCTCACAGACACACTCACAGACACTAACACACACACTGTCGCACTTTCACAACACTTACATACTCAGTCTCACACATATTCTCACAGACACAAACACACTCACACTTTCACAACACTCACATACTCAGTCTCACACGTACACTCTCACACACATACACACTCTCACAGACACTAACACACATACTCTCACACTTTCACAACACTCATATACTCAGTTTCACACACACACTCTCAGACACATGCACACACTCTCACAGACACTAACACACACACTCATACTCTCTCTCACACACGGACACAGAGAAGAAAAAGAGCTGTCAGGATGAATCTGCCTGTGTCAAACACACACACTCATACACACAATCACTCACACACTCTCACACACAACACTCACAACACACTCTCACAGATACACACACTCACAGACACTAAGAGACACATACTCTCACACTTTTACAGCACTCATATACTCAGTCTCTCTCTCTCTCACACACACACACACACACACACACACAAAGAAAAATCGCGGTCAGGATGCACTTGCCCGTGTCAAACGCCTGCTGACGGACATCACTTTGGCATGTTGCTGTGGCACCAACTCACGTAGCACCAGCTGGGGATGTCCCCATGGAGCCCCACCCATAAGGTGCCCCCCTTGCCCCTTGTGGGTTTGGAAACCGTACTTTGGATGAAACTAGAAAAATCCAAAAGGAAAGGATAGGATTAGCTGTCTGTGGAAGTTGTTGGTAAACATGGGGCCAGAGAAGTTGGAGTCACTCAGCACTTAGGAGACTCAAGGGGGAAAGCGGCCCAGAGTGAGATGCACTGGGCGGCCCCACCAGGCCCTGTCCAGAGAGGGGCAGGGAGCACCTCCCCTGGAGGCTAAAGGCGGGGAGAAGAGATGGAATCACCAAAGACAGACTGACCTGTGCCCCCAGCAGGGAAGGAGCTGCCCAAAGTCCAACTGGGAGAGGGGGGCCCCCAGCGCTGGAAGAGGGCCCTTTCTGAAGCTGGACCATGGCTGGCATCTATGTCCTGCCCTGAGGCTCTGCCCACGAGGACCAGTGCACTGGGCAAAGATGGCCTGCCCTTATCCATTCCATTTCTCCCTGGAATCTGGGAACCCTTTGCCTAGGGGATGGGGCTTCCCAAGTGTGCTAGTGGTAAAGAACCTGCCTGCCAATGCAGGGGAAATAAGAGATGTAGGTTTGATCCCTGGGCTGGAAAGATTTCCTGGAGGAGGGCATGGCAACCCACTCCAGTATTCTTGCCTGGAGAATCCCTTGGACAGAGGAGCCTGGTGGGCTACAGTCCATGGGGTTTCGGAGTCAGACACGACCGAGGGACTCAGCACTGCATGAGTCCATGGGGTTGCGAAGTCAGACACGACCGAGGGACTCAGCACTGCATGCCACTGCCTGGGGCGCGAAGGGGGTGCAGTGTAACCAGTTTGTTAGGCCTAAGGATGAGGGTGGCAGAACCCTGTTAGCTTCCAGGGACACCTTAACTAACCACCACAGACTGGCAGCTTAAAGCGTCAGAGAATCACCCTCCATGGTTCCCGGGGCCAAAAGTCCAAACTCCTGGTGCTAGCCTGGCCACGGGCCCCCTGGAGGCCCCAGAGGAAGAGGACCCTTGTTCCCTCTCCCAGCTTCCTCATCACCCATGCTCATCACTCCAGCCTCAGCTTCACCTTGTACCTTCTCTGTTTGTCTATGTCCCAGACCTCCCTCTGCTCCTGTAAGGACATCTGTCTTAGGACTTAGGACCCAACTGAAACCTAGAGCGATTTCACCTCTTAAATACATCTGCAAAGACATTTTTTCCTGGTGAGTCTGCACTCACGGTTCTGGGAGTTGGGACTTGGGCGTATCCTTTGGGGGGCCTCAGTTCAACCCACCACACAGATGCACCCAGAGTCCTGGGTTGGATTCCTGGTCAGGGAACTATGATCCTACATTCCTTGCAGCCAGAAAACCAAAACAGACAACAGATTCAATGTTGTAACAAATTCAGTAAAGACTTACATCTCAACTATCACCGAGGAAGAAGCTTCTAGATGAGGTAGGGTGTGGAGTCAACCAGAGGCTAGGGTAGATGCGTTCATCAAAACCACAGTTTCTTCCCCTTTTCCCCTCAGGGGAACATAAGCAGCGATCATCCTGACTCTGCCAGTCCTTGGGCTCCTTTCACTTTGGCCTTCAGCCCTGGCAGTGGTGGCCAGCTCCCTAAGGGGTGGCGGCTCCTGCTTGAACAGGCCCAGCCTCGGGGCAGCTGCCAGGCCCAGGGAGCAGCTCTACCAGCGCCCAGCAGGCCTGGAGCAGACACTGGAGGTGCCCGGCCACCCAGGGGCAGGGATTAAGACCCTAGGGTTCCTAATCAGTGTTTGAATCTTACATCTTCTAGTGACATGATCGTGGGCAGATTCTTCAACTTCCCAACCTTCATCTGAAAAATGGGTGGTTATGAAGATTGTAAATTTCCAGGTAAATGGCCTGGTAACATACTGTGTGCCTGGCTCGCATGGTGTGTTCAAAACATGCTTGTTGTTATGGTTACCATCACAAAGAGGAAGGAAATTCACTGATCACACCCATTTATCTGACCTCTCAAAGCTCAGGGCTAATGGGCTGGAAATAGAATCGTAAACCAGTTCCTTCCACCCCATGAATTCTTCCACTTTCTAACCTATTTGTCATTTGTTACAGACATTTGTTTTTTCAATCACTCTGAGACACTGAGACTTTCTCTGGATGGTCTGATTGATGTAAAATGCCAGGCTGGTTTCCTAGCTCTAAGGAGCCAGGAGGAAGGAAGCTGTCTCAGAGGCCTCTGCCTTGTCTCCTAAGTGTGGTCCCGCCTGTCAGGGCAGCTCTCTGTGCTGCCTCTGCAGCCCCTCCCCGCGTCCTTGAAGCAGGAGATGCGGTCTTCCCAACAGGGCGACGTGTGGGGCATGTGACGGAGGCCTGGCCCATAGAGCTCCACTCCTGAGGCTGGGGGAGAAAACCAAATGCCCCTCATGAGACAGGGCCCGGCACTCATGGCCTTTGTGCTGTCCCGGTTCCACACACAAGAAGCAGGTAGGATGAAACCTGCATCTCCTCACACCCCCCAGTCCTGCACGAGTGGACCTGGCCCACCCGCCCCCCTCACCCTCCATTCACCTCAACCATCACCCTCACCTCAACCATCCCCCTCACCCTCCACTCACCCCAACCACCCCCCTCACCCTTCACTCACTCCTCATCACTCCACTCACCCTTCACTCACCCTCAATCACCCCACTCATCCCTCCACCCCCTACCCATCCCCACTCACCCCTCCTCACCCTCACTCACCGCTGCTCACCCCCTTTCACTCTCTACCCTTTCCTTCACCCTCCACATCCCTCAGTCACCACCCCCACCCACCCCAGTCACTCTGCTTTTCTTTCTTCCCCTCAAATGCTGCAAGTATTCCCACCCCAAGGCCTTTGAATTAGCTATGCCTCCGGACAGTTGCACTCTCCAGGGATCTTCACAAGGCCGGCTCCCTTTCATGCCTCAGGTGAGGCCACCACATAAATGCCCGGACACTTTATCTGCAAGTCAAGCAGGCTGGCTTATTTCCTTCACGATGCCCATCTGTATTTTGAGTTGTCTTACTTATTTACAAGTTTCTTGTCTGTCTTCTCCAAGGTGGCCACAGCTGTTGGGTGTACACACTGTGAAGTTCCCGGAGTACAGAGGATGAGGTGTCGGGAGGAGAGAGGATGGGAGAGGACCTCGGGGCACAGTGGTTACCAATGGCGGCTGCCGTCTGGGGAGCTGAAGGATGGGCATGGCATCATGGGTCAGGATGGAGGTGAAGGTTTGGAAGGAGCTCACACCCAGTTTTAGCAAAGACATTACTACTGTTACCCTAGTAATGTCAAGTGCAGGGATGTGCAAGATGGAAGGTTGAACTTGAGATGTCCAAGAGCAGAAGACCAGGCATGGAGACTCTGAGGTCCCAGGAAATGAGTCACCTCAGGCTTCTCAGAAGAAGAGCCCGCAGTCCAGCGACACGCCCTGACTTCCAGGGGAGGGAGGCATGATTACTGCCTGCTGAGGGGGTGGGCGAAGTCAATCGGGTGAGAAAGGCGAGCTATGGCAGAGCTCTGGTCCCGCCTCCGTGACAGGGAGTGTCCATCTGTCTGTCTGCCAGGAGTCCAGGTCTCTGGCCTGGAGCAGACCTGTGGCTTCCTCTCTTTATGGGATCAGGCAGAACTGTTCACTCCCTCATCTGTTTTTTAAGCAGACTGTGAAGATTATCTGGTTAATCTTCCTAAAGGTCTTTCTAAAAGAAATCCAGTCAGTCAAATATTTACCTTTATTTTCAAAACACATTTCCTTTTTAAATGAGCTTTTATTTTGGAATAATTCTAGGTTTAGGGAAAAGCTGCAAAACTTTTTATAGAATTATAAAATACAGAATTCCTGTATTTCCTCCATGGTGTTTCCACTAACATCAGCAGCTTGCATTATCATAGTATGTTAGTCAAAACTAAGGCGTTAACTGCAGATGGTGACTGCAGCCATGAAATTAAAAGATGTTTGTTCCCTGGGAGAAAAGCTAACTTAGCATATTAAAAAGCAGAGACATTGCTTTGCCAACAAATGTCTGTATAGTCAAAGCTATGGTTTTTCCAGTAATTGTGTATGGATGTGAGAGTTGGACCATAAAGAAGGCTGAGCATTGAAGAATTGATGCTTTTGAACAGCTGTGTTGAAGAAGACAATTGAGAGTCCTTTGGATGGCAAGGAGATCAAACCAGTCAATCCTAAAGTAAACAGTCCTGAATATTCATTGGAAGGACTGATGCTGAAGCCGAAGCTTCGAATACTTTGGCCACCTGACACAAAGAACTGACTTGTTGGAAAAGACCCCACTAGGAAAGATTGAAGGTAGGAAGTGAAGGGATGGCAGAGGATGAGGTGGTTGGATGGCATCACTGACTCGATGGACATGAGTTTGAGCAAGCTCCGGGAGTTGGTGATGGACAAGGAAGCCTGGCCTGCTGCAGTCTATGGGGTCTCAGTCAGACTCGACTGAGTGACTGAACTGAACTGAGGGCGTTAACACTGGTGCAGTACTGCCAGTGAAGCTCCAGTCATATCTGAATTTCATCAGCTTTTCCACTAATGTCCTCCTTCTGTTCCAAGAGCACAGCCAGGATCCCACATGGCACTTAGTCATCATGTCCCCATGGTCTCGCCAGTCTTTGACAGTTTTTCAGGCTTTCCTTATTTATCACGACCTTGACGGTTCTGAAGAGTGCTGTCCACGTGTGCTGTAGAACGTGCCTTAGTTTGGATTTGTCTGATGTTTCTCATGATTAGACTAAGGTTATGGGTTTTGAGGAAAAATACCAACAGGCAAAGTGCATGAGAGGGATTTTTTTTTTTTTTTAAGATTCTTAAAAAAAAAAAAAAAGATTCTTCAATGCCTTTACTGCTAATGGGATGGTATGAATTTTCAAGAGGGAAAGCTGTTTCTTACAGAAACAATTTCAAGAAAAAGATATCATAAGGTAACTTTTCTTGTGTAGTCTTTCTTTTCCTACATGTTTTCATTGTTGCTGATGTTTAGTCGCTCAGTCTTGCCTGACTCTTTTGCGACCCCATGGACTGTAGCCTGCTAGGCTCCTCTGTCCATTGTATTCTCCAGGCAAGAATACTGGAGTGGGTTGCCATTTCCTTCTCCAGGGGGATCTTCCAGACCCAGGGATTGAACCCATGTCTCCTACATTGGCAGGCATGTGCTTTCCTGCTGAGCCACCAGGGAAGCCCCACATATTTTCATCCTGACCCTACTTGCTAACCAGATGTCTGGGTCTGTCCTCAATGCTTTAAAGCTGGCTCAGCAATAAAGGGTTTTGGCTTTTTCCTGCTCCTTCAGTATAAACACCCACAGTGGTACTAGCTGCAGGGGGAGGGGCCAGAGTCAAAAAGGTGTTGAATATCGGTCTCTGAAGGTGACACAAACTGAAGCAATTTGGTGTAGCTTGTGTCTGGTCCTTTTTGCTGGATGATGGTGGCCTCGATGATTTGGGACACATGGAAGGGTACAGGTGCATTCTGCCTGCCCCCAGCCCCGCCCGCCGCCCCGTCTCTACCAGGTGTGTGTAGCAAAGAGAGCAAGTCTTAGGCCACATTCCCAAACATGAACCAACTTCTGTTAGCAAGCAGGTAGAACACCAGTCTCTCTAGCTGTCCCCAAAATTTGGGTAAGTCCCTGCTCTCTGTTCTTTCAGGCTCTCCAATAAACACTTTGCATGAAAGTTTCACTGGTAACAAATGAAACTGTATGCCAACAATAAATCAGCTTAAGCAAATCAGATGGCAGAAACCTCCAGGAAGTGGAAGGACTGAGTGAAGTGGGGTTGAGAGCTCGGGTTTCCCTCTCTTCTACTCTTGACAGAACAGTGGTGCCCATATAAGCCCACCATATTCCCTCAACACCGCCCACTCCAGAAATGAAAAGCTGCTTCCACATCCCTTAGCCAGAGAGCACAGCCTCTGGTGAAGATGGAGAGCAAGGTGTTTGAAGTTGCTGCAGTCTCCTCTGGGCTGGAAACTCCTGCCAGGGTTTTTTTGTTTATTTATTTGTTTTTTAATGTTTGATAACCAGCCTTGATGTGTGAGTTCCTGATTAAGATACTTCAAATACTAACTAAAAACTTTAGGCTGTGGATTAAGATTAATGTACACACAGATGTTATCCTGTTAGAGAAAATATAATGTAAGAATGGGAAATCATTATAATATAGTATGACAGGAGCAGATAAAGGTATGAGAACCCAAATGTGGAGGTGGATGAGGTCTCACAATGGGGGCTTAGAGAAATTGCCAGAGAAGGCGCTCTAACACAGAGCTCCAGAGGATGCGAGGCTGTCTCTCAGGGGCCACAGGGAGACGGGAATTGCAGATAGACGGGGTAGCCCGGGAAGGGCACAGAGGGAGGAAAGAAGAGCTGGGCATGGGGCCCAGAGGGCAGGGGTGGTGGCAACAGAGGCTGAAAAGGTGAGGGGCTGCAAGTCTTGTAGGCGCTGGACACGAAGCTATCTTGAATCTTTGTAGAACAAAGAGCTTTATCAGAAGGGTTTTAAGAACTGCAATTTGGGAGACGCAGATTGGGGATAAAACCGAAAGACAGGGGCAAAAGCCATGAGGCTGTTCTCTGGCATAGGAAATGAGTACTTGTTCATAAGGGACAAGCTGCTGCGGGTTGCTTTAGGGTAGGGGTCCTGTCAGTGGATGGGCTGTCGTGAGTGGGGCAAGGGTCTGACAAGAATCTTGAGTTTCTGGCAGATGTTCTGGCTATCATCCTTAGGAGTAGTGGTCAAAAGTTCAGATTCCATCCAGGCTGAGACGTGCAGAAGCCACACCTCCTCAGCGCCCACACTGTGGAGAAAAGCAGCTCCATTCTGATTTTCCTTCACTAAGGTCACCCAGTTAGAGGAAGGTGGATCGGGGAGCCATGAGAAGACGTGTAGTAGAACTGAAAACACATGCTCAGGGGACTTCCCTGACTGCCCAGTGGTTAGGATTCTGCCCTTCTATTGCAGGGGGCCCAGGGTTCAATCCCTGGTGGGGGAACTAAGATCCTGCCTGTTGTATGGCCAGGAAAAGAAAAAAAAAAAGGCATGCTCAGAGTTCTGTTTGCAAGTGACCTCCTTGGCAAGTGACCTCCTTGGCTGTCACATGGAAGGAAGGAGGGAAAAGGAACTAGAGTCAGGGTGATCAGTTAGAACTTGTGTGTCTACGGTTCAGACAAACCTGAAGATAGTGACGTGAAGGCAGAATAATAAAGTCACCTTGGTGAGCATGTGCTGTGGAGCCAGGCTCTGTTCTAAGCATGTTCCCTGTATTAAGTCATTTCTTCCCACAACTTTTATTATGTGTATCAGCTTATCATCCCCACTTTAGAAATGAAGAAAGCAAGGCCCAGAGACAGTGACCCGATGAAATACGGATGCCCCACGATATGTGAATCTCAGATAAATAAGGAATACTTTTTGAGTCTACATATACCCCGTGCAATATTTGTATTTGTTGAATCCGGCACCCGTGGACCCTGACAGATGAAAATTGCTCAAGAAGGGGCGTAGCCGCCGAGACCCAGACCCAGCACTGGACTCGGGCAGGCAAGTGCCAGCTGGTGCCAGGCTCCACCGCCCTCCACTCAGCTGCCTGCTTCTGCCACGGGCACAGCCAGGCGGGCTCCCTGCCCACGGATGGGACTGGCAGCGTGGCGGGCGAGCCGTGGGCAGGCCATTAAGAGTTACTCATCAGGCAGCCCTTCATTTGCCCTTTCGCTCTTCCTACTCTCAGAGGGCCTATTTTCTTCGAACAGGTTCTGCAAAGCTCCCGTAATCCACCTTAACGCCTAGAGCAAGATCCATGCCCTGTGACTAAGTAAGTAATTCTCCCCATCTCCACGGCTTTCTCTGCCCTAAGGGATTGGAACATCTTTCAGGGTTTCCAGCTTGCCTTTTGCGTTGAGCACGGTAATTAGGAACTTATTCAGACCTGATCTGCGCACCATATTGCATTTACTGTCCTACCTACCTGTTGCTACTGGCCTGAGATATGAAACATAATTTAAACAGATATGTTTTAACAGATTTAACAAGGTTTTACCTGAGGTGCAAAAGGCAATTATGCTTTCAATGTTGGAATGTTTCAGGTTGTCAGAGAATGAAGGCTGGGTGCTGACAGTTCAGTGAAGTCCAGGGCAGGAAAACTACCCTAGGAGATGACTAGCCTTAGGAGTTTCACGGAAAAGATGGATATTCATTTTTTTTTTTTTTTAAGAAAGAAGACCCAGAACAATGCAATGAATACTGTAAGGGAATGGAGGGGAGGCCATAGGAATCCTGATTTTGGAGGAAAAGGGTGGAGTTCTCCATGTGATCCTCATGGAGGCCCCACCCAGACCTGCAGAATCAGAACCTGAGTTCTAAGAAGACCTAAGGATGACTCCTGGGCATGTGAGTTCGAGAAGGAGCCCTTGGAGATCACAGAGATGATACACAAAATGAATGTGGAAGGATGAATGGCTTCCCAGGTGGGGTCACATGGAGGGAACAGTAAAGTCATGGCACTATGAAAAGAAATATATTCAGGAAATGACACAATGGTGTCACTGTGTATACGGTATATCAAGAGCCCAGTGGTACATGGGAGTGATGAATGGAGAGATTGGAAAGGTTGGCAGAGACAGGCTTGGGGATGGGGGGCAAGACTGTGGGGCTTTATTGTCAAGGTGAAAGGTTTGATTTTTTTCTCAATATATATATTTTATTGAAGTATAGTTGACTTACAATGTTTCTGGTGCACAGCAGGGTGATTCAGTTATACACATACACATATATTATTTTTCAGATTATTTCCCCTATAGGTTATTACAAGATACTGACTATAGGTCCCTGTGCTATACAGTAAACCTGGGTTGCTTTTTGGATATCTATTTTGTTTTAAAAAGTTAGAAATCTAGCATTCTATCCATACTAAGTCAAACAAGGGGACTAAAAATGTCGTTAACATTTTTAGTTAGGCATAGGCATAAGTTTTCTAAGATATATATATTATGCATACTATTTATACATATGCATATAAAAGCTTTTCTACTACACTTGATAAAGGCTTGAGAAAGAACATCAAAAAAAAAAAGACAGATGAAATTGGAAAATATAAACTAAATGAAATGGGAGCACTGATTATGGAATTGAAAAAGTGGGACAAACTAGACAAAAGTAGATCATATAAAAAGGTCCAACATATAAAATAAAATAATGAGCGTAGAGTATGAATCAAACATCACAGCTACAGCCTGCTGTGTCTTCCCGCTTCTCCCCAGCTGCATTCCCCTTCCTCTTTCCCAGACCTTCCGTTCTGAGTTTGGTGCTTAACATTCTAGTGTCATAAAAGTTTTTATGACTTTTATACAGATGTTTATATGGATTTTGTGTGCAAAACATTGTTTTGCATGCCATGTTACTATATGCATTTTGCTACAAACTTGATTTTCTGGATCAGTGCTATTGTTCTGAGATTTATCTATGGTAATACACAAGGCTCTAGTGAACTCATTTTCAGCTATGACATAGTACTTTTTAAAGATCATTTTTAAGATTTATTTTAAAAGATTCTTTTGATGTGGACCATCTTTAAAGTTCCCATTGAACTTGCTACAACATTGCCTTCATTTTTTTTTTTAATACCTTCGTTTCTTGGCCATAAGACATGTGGTATCCTAGTTCCTAGACTAGAGATTGAACCCTCACCCATTGCATTGGAAGGCAAAATCCCAACCACTGGACTTCCAGGGAAGTCCCTGATATAGCTCTTCTTTGGGGGGGAATATACCAGTATTTTTGTGTCTAGTCTCGCAGTGATGGGTATTTTGTTGCCAGGTTAAACAATGCCTAAATGACAGGGTACTGTGGGTCTTCTTGTGCACATGTTTGGGTTTCTCAAGGGAGCATCGCTAGGAATCTTCCTCTTCATTAGACAGCATCAGATTGTTCTCAAAAATGCTTGGACCTCTTTACACTCCTATCTGGAAAGTATGACAGTTTTTGCTCCTCCACATCCTCTCCAACATTTGACATCGTCACATAGAAAAGGTTTTGCTGTTTTATGCGAGTGAGGAGGTATCTCATTTTTGTTTTTATTTCCTCAATGACTAGTGAAGTAGGACATGTCATTGTATATTTATTGGCTGTTCAGATTTCCTCTTTTGTGAATTGCCATTGCCTGCTTACTTAGTGGGTGGGTTGATTCATATTGATATGTAATTATTAAAATATTCTGGGCACTGATGCTTTAAATGCTCCCCAGTATGGGAGTCCATATACTCCCTAATATGCTACTGGAGATCAGTGGAGAAATAACTCCAAAAGAATGAAGAGACAGAGACAAAGCTAAAACAACACTCAATTGTGGATGTGACATGATGGAAGTAAAGTCTGATGCTGTAAAGAACAATATTGCATAGGAACCTGGAATGTCAGGTCCATGAATCAAGGCAAATTGGAAGTTGTCAAACAGGAGATGGCAAGAGTGAACATTGACATTTTAGGAATCAATGAACTAAAATGGACTGGAATGGGTGAATTTAACTCAGATGGCCATTATATCTATTTCTGTGGGCAAGAATCCCTTAAAAGAAATGGAGTAGCCATCATAGTCAACAAAAAAGTCCGAAATGCAGTACTTGGATGCAACCTCAAAAACAACAGAATGATCTCTCTTCGTTTCCATTCAATATCACAATAATCCAAGTCTGTGCCCTGACCAGTATTGCTAAAGAAGCTGAAGTTGAATGGTTTTATGAAGACCTACAGGACCTTCTAGAACTAACATCCAAAAAAGATGTCCTTTTCATTATATAGGGAACTGGAATGCAAAAGTAGGAAGTCAAGAAATACCTGGAGTAACAGGCAAATTTGGCCTTGGAGTACAGAATGAAGCAGGGCAAAGGCTAATAGAGTTTTGCCAAGAGAATGCACTGGTCATAGCAAATACCCTCTTCCAACAACACAAGAGAAGACTCTACACATGGACATCACCAGATGGCCAACACCAAAATCAGATTGATTATATTCTTTGCAGCCAAAGATGAAGAAGCTTTATAGTCAGCTAAAACAAGACCGGGAGCTGACTGTGGCTCAGATCATGAATTCCTTATTGCAAAATTTAGACTTAAATTGAAGAATGTATGGACAACCACTGGACCATTCAGGTATGACCTAAATCAAATCCCTTATGCTTATACAGTGGAAGTGACAAATAGATTCAAGGGATTAGATCTGATAGAGTGCCTAAAGAACTATAGACAGAGGTTCGTGACATTGTACAGGAGGCAGGGATCAAGACCATCCCAAAGAAAAAGAAATACAAAAAGGCAAATGGTTGTCTGAGGAGGCCTTACAAATAGCTGTGAAAAGAAGAGACATGAAAGGCAAAGGAGAAAAGGAAAGATATACCCATTTGAATGCAAAGTTCCAAAGAATAGCAAGGAGAGATTTAAAAAAGCCTTCCTCAGTGATCAATGCAAAGAAATAGAGGAAAACAATAGAATGGGAAAGACTAGAGATCTCTTCAAGAAAATTAGAGAAACCAAGGGAATATTTCATGCATAGATGGGCTCAATAAAGGACAGAAATGGTATGGACCTAACAGAAGCAAAAGATATTAAGAAGAGGTGGCAAGAATACACAGAAGAACTATACAAAAGAGATCTTCATGACTCAGATAACCGCGAGGTGTGATCACTCACCTACAGCCAGACAGCCTGGAATGAGAAGTCAAGTGGGCTTTAGGAAGCATCACTACGAACAGAGCTAGTGGAGGTGATGGAATTCCAATTGAGCTATTTCAAATCCTAAAAGATGATGCTGTAAATGCATTCAATATGCCAGCAAATTTGGAAAACTCAGCAGTGCCCACAGGACTGAAATGGTCAGTTTTCATTCCAATCCCAAAGAAAGGCAATGCCAAGAATGCTCAGACCCACACAATTGCACTCATCTCACACGCTAGTAAAGTAATGCTCAAAATTCTCCAAGTCAAGCTGCAACAGTATGTGAACTGTGAACTTCCAGATATTCAAGCTGGATTTAGAAAAGGCAGAGGAACCAGGGATCAAATTGCCAACATCTGTTGGATTGTAGAAAAAGCAAGAGAGTTCCAGAAAAACATCTACTTCTGTTTTATTGACTATGCCAAAGCCTTTGACTGTGTGGATCACAACCAACTGTGGAAAATTCTTCAAGAGATGGGAATACCAGATCACTTGACCTGCCTCTTGAGAAATCTGTATGCAAGTCAGGAAGCAACAGTTAGAACTGGACATGGAACAACAGACTGGTCCCAAATCGGGAAAGGAGTATGTCAAGGCTGTATGTCACCCTGCTTATTTAACTTATATGCAGAGTACATCATGAAAAATGCTGGGCTGGATGAAGCACAAGTTGGAATCAAGGTTGCCAGGAGAAATATCAATAACCTCAGATATGCTGATTACACCATCCTTATGGCAAAAAGTGAAGAGGAACTAAAGAGCCTCTTGATGAATGTGAAAGAGGAGAGTGAAAAAGTTGGCTTCAAACTCAAGGTTCAGAAAACTAAGATCATGGCATCCAGTCCCATCACTTCATGGCAAATAGATGGGTAAACAATGGAAACAGTGACAGACTTTATTTTGGGGGGCTCCAAAGTCACTGCAGACGGTGACTATGATCATGAAATTAAAAGACCCTTGCTCCTTGGAAGAAAAGTTATGACCAGCCTAGATAGCATATTAAAAAGCAGAGACATTACTTTGCCAACAAAGGTCTGTCTAGTCAAAGCTATGGTTTTTCCTGTGGTCACGTATGGATGTGAGAGTTGGACTGTGAAGAAAGTTAAGCACCGAAGAATTGATGCTTTCGAACCATAGTGTTGGAGAAGACTCTTGAGAGTCCCTTGGACTGCAAGGAGATCCAAACAGTTGATCCTACAGGAAATCAGTCCTGAATATTCATTGGAAGGACTGATGCTGAAGCTGAAACTCCAATCCTTTGGCCACCTGATGGGAAGAACTGACTCATTTGAAAAGACCCTCATGCTGGGAATGATTGAAAGCAGGAGGAGAAGGGGACAACAGAGGATGAGATGGTTGGACGGCATTACTGACTTGATGGACATGATTTTGAGCAAGCTCCAGGAGTTGGTGATGGACAAGGAAGCCTGGCGTGCTGCAGTCCACTGGGTCTCAGTCAGACACCACTGAGGGACTGAACTGACTGACTCACTGACTGATGCTTTACTGTTGTTGCTCAGTTGCTAAGCTGTGTCCGACTCCTTGCGACCCCCTGGACTATAGCATGCCAGTCTCCCCTGTTCTTTACTGTCTCTCAGAGTTTGCTAGATTCCTGTCCATTGAGTCACTGATGCTATCCAACCATCTCATCTTCTGCTGCCCCCTTCTCCTTTCAATCTTTATGAGTTACCTGTATCTACAAATTCCTCCCCCAAGCTCTGTTTGACTTTATCATATGATTTATGGCAACTTCTATTACATTTGAGTTTTTAAATTTTTAGTTTAATTGAATGAGTCTGTTTCCCTTTCCAGTAGTCGTGGTGCTTCCTGGCCATCTGCTCTTGCACACGCACTTTACAGGTATCTTCCTAAGTTACACACACGCATGTGCACACACACACTCAGGAGGTAATGCTCCTTATTGCTTTGAACTTACAGAGAAATTTGGGAGAAAATCAGCATCTTTAAGATAGTCACCCCGGCCAGACATGGAACAGATTTCATTTATTAGATCTTGTTATGTGTCTCTATGGAGAAGAAAATGGAAACCCAGTTCAATATTCTTGCCTGGGAAATCCCATGGACAGAGGAGCCTGCTGGGCTACAGTCCATGGGGTATCAAAGAGTTGGACATGACTGAGTGCTCACACACATGTATCTCTACAGTTTTATAATTTTCTATATAAAGATCTTGTGCCTCCTTAGATTTTTTCTTAGACAATTTGCCTTACATTTTCTCTTGCTGTTGTAAATGACTTATTTTAAATCACGTGCCCTAGTTATCGTGAGATTTGATCTTCCAATGAATTGTGTTTTCAGAACAAGTAACTTATGAGTGGAGATTGATCGTTATACTTAAAAGTATGAGCTGATTGACCATTACCAGGTCCTGTGGCTGGTTTGCCCATCACGTGTTCCATGATTGATACAACCAATCCTGGACTAACTCGTGTGCTCGTCTGTCCATCTTACAAACTGTTCATCTCCTAGTTCCACAGTGTGGCTGATGACTTCTGTTCTGGAGCAGTTTCTTCTTTCATTTCTAGAGAAATCAATAGTTTGCTTCACTTTGCAAGTTCTAAATACACTCCAGACTCATCCGTGAGAGCTATGCTCAGCAGGTAAATCTCCTCGGGCAGCTGGGACTAAAGGAAGAAACTGTCTGGGTGGCCCTGTCTGTCTCCTTCAAGGTCCGCTCACAGGTTTACAGCACATTCTGTTTATCCACCCTGAATTCACAGTCACGTCTCACTAAAACAAGAGTTTTTCAACAGGCTTTCATCCCCCTGTAAGTCTCTGATACTCATTTTAACTTTCCCAGGCTTACAACACATGGGACGAAGGAAAGCTGTGACTTGTCTTGGGGCTGTGGTCCTTGGCCCTGGGAGAGGAGCTGACCCCACGTCTCTCCTCCCTGCCCACACCGACTGCCTTCACTCTGACCCTCTTCACCTCCCTCCTCAAGTTAGGGTCTTGCTGTTGCTGAAATGAATCACCACAAACCTCAACAACTTAAAGCAACACACTTTCATCACCTCACAGTTCCGGAGGTCAAAGTCCTGTGAGTCTCACTGGCGAAGATCAAGGTGTTAACAGGACTGCATTCCTTGTGAAGCCTTCAGGGAGAGTGCGTCTCCTCAACCTTATTTACCTTCTGGAGGTATGTGTTCTTTGGCTCATGGCCCCCTTCTTCCCTCCTCCAAGCCAGCGATGGCCAGCTGCCCCACTCAGACTTTGTCTCTTTCATCACATCTCTTCCTCCTCCCTTTCCCCCTTTTAAAGACCCTGGGCTTCCTACATGGCTCAGTGGTAAAGAATCTGGCTGCCAATACAGGAGATGTGGGTTCGATCCCTTGGTTGGGAAGATCCCTTGGAGGAGGAAACAGCAACCCACTCCAGTATTCTTGTCCAGAGAATCCCATGGACAGCCTGGTGGGCTACAGCCCATAGGGTTGCAAAGAGTCAGACACGACTTAGTGATGGAGCACCCACGCACTGATACCTTGGGGGCCCTGGGCAATGCAAGGTAACCTCTCATCTCAGGGTCCTCAATCAAACTTAGAGGACATGGGCATCTTTGTGGGGCACTGTTCTGTCTATAACATTCTTAGACTAATGTTTAAACTGAAAGTTGTGACTCATCAGTGACTCACAGAATCACCTAAATGATTTGGAACCAGCATTCCCACTCCCCTGCCCACCAGTTTTATTGAAAAGAGTTGACACACATCACTATGTAAGTTTAAGGTGTACTGCATGATGGTTTGATTTACACATATGGTCAAAATGATTACTATAATATGGAACCAATATTTCTAAATGAAATCAGAATACTTTGCTTGTAATAAGGTTAAGTATTGTTGCATGAACATCAAATTTTATATGTGTGTGTGTGTGTTACTTGGTTAGCAGTATAAATAAGAAATATATTTCTACAGTGAATTTTTATTTTTTTAAAAAAGGAGAGTGACTACGAAGCCATCATGGTAGCCTCCTAATTGGTCTTTCTGCCTTCAGGCTCTCTAATCCATTCTCCACAAGGCTGTCAAAAAGTTCTTCCTAAAAATAAACTGGACACGTCACTCTGCTTTAAAATCTCTAATGGCTCTGCATGGTGAGCTTGGTATTCTGTAGCTGCTCCCGCAGTCCCACTGTTTGCTCTCCTACCTGGCTGGGCCTCACCTTCATGGGCGGCCTCACCTTCATGGATGGCCTCAACCAGGCTCCTTGGCTTTGACTTCTCCTTGGGTGTGGGCAATGGAAGGCAAGGGAAAAAGAAAGAGGGCTGGAGTAGAGCAAAGTTTAGGGTGCTTTTCCTCCAGCTTCTTCTCTGCCAGGCAAGGCCAGCTTCATGGGTGTGTAACCTGGACAAAAGGCACAGGCCCCCTGTGCTCAAGGAAGGCAATACATTTGGTTTAACGCTCTGCTGTTGCCATCTTCAGAGTTTTTGAACACGGTGTCTTCATGCTCGTTTTGCACTGCAGATGCGTCAGCAGTTCTGTGTCCAGGCCACACGCTGCAGAGCCAGTGCTCCTCTGCAAAGGCACAGCTCCTACCTGATGCCCACCTCCTACAACAGGAGTTGTGAGGTTGTTGGGTTCCAGCAACGTTACCCACCTGCCTCTGCAGTCCTGGTGGGGATGTGGCGCCTGCTGCTTGTGACCCTGCATCATCCACCTTTAAATAGTCCCTCCACTGAACTCAGCTTCCCTGGTGGCTCAGAAGGTAAAGAATCTGCCTGCAATGCAGGAGACCCAGCTTCGATACCTGGGTCGGGAAGATCCCCTGGAGGAGGGCATGGCAACCCACTCCAGTATTCTTATCTGGAGAATCCCACGGACAGAGGAGCCAGGTGGTGGTGGTGGGTGTCCCACAGTGCATGGGGTTGCAAAGAGTCAGACAGGACTGAGGGAGTTTCACTCACTCACTTTTCACTTTCATTGAACTCACTTCACCCCTTTCAAACTGTCTGCTTCCTTTCGGAACCGTCACTGATAAACAGTCTCTGGGATAATATCTGAAGTCTTGGCATGACAGTCTAAGACCCTTCTCAGGCCAGCCCCTCCTGGTCTTTGTAGCTGGCCCACCACTACCTTGTTCCTACTACCATATACCCCATCAGTCCTCTTGTTTCCACAAACACTATGTCTTTTCAGATCATTGCTGCTGCTGCTGTTAAGTTGCTTCAGTCGTGTCCGACTCTGTGCGACCCCGTATACGGCAGCCCACCAGGCTCCCCTGCCCCTGGGATTCTCCAGGCAAGAACACTGGAGTGGGTTGCCATTCCTTCTCCAATGCATGATTAGTGTTCTGCAATTGCTAAAGATGCCCCAGTTCATGGTTTCCTCTTCTTCCACAGTGATGGCATTTTTAGCTGGGCACCAAGTTATCCAGATTATGACAGCACATCCCAGCTTCCCTTGTAGGCAGCATGGCCCTGAGATGAAATTCTGGCTAAGACTACAAAAGGAGAAGCGTTTGTATCTTTGGCAGGCCCCAGGAACCTTCTCTAAGAGATTCTGCTGACTCTTCTTTGACCCTTCCCCCATCCTGTGGCCTGAGATGTGGGCCATCTTAGACATGCGGATGGAAAACATGCCCTGGGGATGCAACATGATGATTTGGAAGGAATCTGTGTCCCTGAACATTTCTTAGAGCAAAAGTCTTACCAGATGCTCTGGGTTAAATGCCTAAAGGCCTAGGGATTAAATAAGAGAGGGAGAGAAACTCTTTAAGCCATTGATATTTGAGTTTTCTATTTCTTCCCGATGAACCTAACTAATTGTACACCCATCATTATTCACTAAAGAAATACTTATTGAGAACTCCTGTGCACCTTGAACTGTTAGAGCCTCCAGGGATGCAGCTGGAATAAGCAGGGAGCAATGGCGCCACGTGCGGGTGGAGGTGATGGCAACTTGAAGCGGTCATGGCTGGAGAGGGTGCACTTGGAGGAACAGGTGAGGAAGCCTGGAAAGAGCACAGACAAGACTTCAAGTGACGATGACATCAGAGCCAAAGTTCCAGGAACACAAGAAGTTATAATCTGCAAATGATAAAATTGAGCCTCCCAAATGTCAATCATCACACTAAGTGACCAGAAAAGGTGAAAAAAAAAAAATGAACAAAATATGTTTTGCAAATATAAGCACAAACAGAGCAGTTATTGGTTATTACTGACACTTGGCTATTAATACCAAATACCTAGTTATTTAATACCGAATGAAGACTTTCAAGAGGAATTCTTAACAGGACAAAGTGAACGACTTTTTCTCGATGAAGGAGAAGAAAAAAGACAAAGAAATTCCCATCATGAACAATTATTCCAGATGAATAACACCAAAATACAGAAACTCCAAACAGTTAGAGTTATGTCTAAAATTTTAGAAAAAATAATAATATTGAGAAAATTTTAATATACCCCTACTTAAGGATTCAGTTCAGTTCAGTCACTCAGTCGTGTCCAACTCTTTGCGACCCCATGAATCACAGCACGTCAGGCCTCCCTGTCCATCACCAACTCCCAGAGTTCACCCAAACTCATGTCCATTGAGTCCGTGATGCCATCCAGCCATCTTATCCTCTGTCATCCCCATCTCCTCCTGCCCCCAATCCCTCCCAGCATCAGAGTCTTTTCCAATGAGTCAACTCTTCGCATGAGGTGGCCAATGTATTGGAGTTTCAGCTTTAGCATCCGTCCTTCCAAAGAACACCTAGGACTGATGTTTAGAATGGACCGGTTGGATCTCCTTACAGTCCAAGGGACTCTCAAGAGTCTTCTCCAACACCACAGTTCAAAAGCATCAATTCCTCGGCGCTCAGCTTTCTTCACAGTCCAACTCTCACATCCATACATGACCACTGGAAAAACCATAGCCTTGACTAGATGGACCTTTGTTGGCAAAGTAATGTCTCTGCTTTTGAATATGCTATCTAGGTTGGTCATAACTTTTCCTCCAAGGAGTAAGCGTCTTTTAACTTAAGGATTAGCAGATACAAAATAATTTTTGATAGAGAAGATCTGAACGATTTATTTTTAAAATGATTTGATGCAAACTCTATACCATAAAACAGATTCTAAACTTTTTTTAAGTACCTTATGCTCTGCCTGTGTGGGGGCAGCGGGTAGATGGGAAATCTCTGCACCTCCCCATCAATTTTGCTCTGAACCTAAAACCGTTCTAAAAAAATTAAGTCTTCATATTTTACAAGGTATGTAAATGGAACATTTTCAAAATTCAACCACAAAAAGCATTAATTAATATATAAAGAACAGGTGCAAGTACACTATCTAATCACTATGCTATCAAACTTGAAATACTGCAAAAAAAAAAAAACTACCTAGTTTTCTTAAATGAAACACATACACACAGGCATCCACATACACACATTAAATATTTTAAATATTTCTGGGGGTGAAAGAAGAAACCAAAATGGCATCAAGATAATGTTAAGAAAATAACGGTGGTGGTGGTTTAGTTGCTTGGTTGTGTCTGACTCTTTTTGACTCCAGGGACTGTAGCTCACCAGGCTCCTCTGCCCATGAGATTCTCCAGGCAAGAATACTAGAGTGAGTTGCCATTTCCATTTCCAGGGGATCTTCCCAACCCAGGGATCAAACTCAAGACTCCTGCATTGGCAGGTAGATTCTTTACTGACTGAGCCACCAGGGAAGCCCAAGGAAATAACCATAAAGAGAAGTTTTCAGACCATTAGCTAAGGCACGAGGAGTCTAACTGGGCTTGGGATGTGGAGAGCCACAAAGGAACCTTGCTTCCACCCTAACGATGACAATCTTGGTGATTAGCAAAACCATAACACTGGTTCAGCCCATCTCAGAGTTAAGATTGCAGGCAATGAAGTGAACCAAATTCGGTGGTGACAAGCCCTCCAAGGAAAATGGAATGTGAGGACTATTTCACCCATGTGGGAGCTCAGAAAGAAGAGGTGGCCGTCATTAACGCCAGGGGGAAGAAAACAACTCAAACATCATGGCTTCTTTAAGGGCCAAGTGTAGACCTCCATGAGGGCTGTGAATTCCTGGGAGCCTAAACACGGGCTATTCAAACCCACTCTGCAACTCTTTTCCTCAGGCTCCCTCAGAGATTTGCAGACAGGGTGGGGCGGGGCAGGGACCCGGGGGCACTCCCTTCCATGACACATGGGCACAGGATCCAGCTCTCATGCCCCGGGGACCCAGGCAAAGATCCTGGGCTGCTGGGGGAGGCATCATGGCCAGAGATGGGCGATGCCAGGGGTGGGGTGGAAAACGCTCAGTCCCAGAGGAAAACTAACTGATCCTGGAGAGAGGAACAGAGGTGAAAACTGACTGCCGCTGGAGGAGGGTGGGGAGTTCTCTCCTACCAGGGCCACCTCCACACTCACTGCAGAGCTGTGTGTCCTTGGGGGAAGGCACAGGACCAACTGAGCAAGCCCTCCTCCAAGTTCAGACGCTCAGGGTCCGCCTAAGACTGAAGCCAAGACCTCAGGTGACCCAAGAACGTTCCCCTTCGCCCACCACCATCTCACTGAGTACACAGGCAGCAGCCACATACCACGGAGGGAGGGCAAGGGTGATGGGAGCAAGGGGTCTGTGGACCACATGTGCAGAACATACACCCACAGCAGCCCAGTCCCACAGTGAGTGCAGGTGACTTCACCTGAGCGCTCTGAAGGTGTGAAGCACTGCAGATAACTGCAGGAACAGTAAAATAACATGTTTGAAAAACTGATCCCTTCCCAGGAGCAGCTGGCGAGTGCTGCTCTAGGCTTGGCAGAGGACGCCTAGCTAAGATGAAACGAGTCTTTTCCTCGTCCTGGTTCCCGCTGCTGGCCAGACACGTCCTCTCCCAGCAACGGCAGAAGTGCAAGACAGCTGGCCGCATGGCACCAGCACTTTTTAAGGTTTCTCCTTGTACCGCTTCTGTCAACATACAATTGGCCAAGGCAAGTCACGTGGCTGAGCCCAGGCCCAGGAAAACTCACTTTGCCTGGACAACTATGTGGCTTAACGTTGGCTAATTAGAATGAGGAAGAGAGAGAGGCTAAGATCTCTCTGGGCTTTGACATTTTAGAATTGAACCATAGGGCACCTTTTCCAAGTGCGGGGCAAACAATAAATAAGGTGAAGAGTGAGAGTTTTGGGGCTGCCTCGGCCCACTGGGGTGGTCAGGATGGTCCTGACAATAACGCACAATAACACCCAAGAGGGGCTTCCCAGGCAGGAGACTTGGATTCCATCCCTTATCTGGGACGATTCCACATGTCTCAGAGCAACTAAGCCCGCGTGCTACAACTACTGAGCCTGAACTCTCGAGCCTGGGAACTGCAGCTACTGAAGCCCGCGCACCCTAGAGCCTGTTCTCCGCAAAGAGGAGCCAACAAAGAGGAGCCCGGGCACCGCGACTAGAGAGTAGTTCCTGCTTGCTGCAAATAGAGAAAAACCTGTGAGCAGTGAAGACCCAGCACAGGCAATAAATAAATTATATATATATTACAAACGAATACACCAGAAGTGCCCCCAAACGGAGCCTTCCTCTCTGCCCAAGTTACCAAAGAAAAATAGTCAGGACTTTCTTATAAATACATACCTACTTCCAGGCTTCTCCATTCAATTTGTCATTCACAATTCAGTGGAATCAGTGGCACACATTAAATCGGGTAGAGGAAGATATACAATAAATGCGTATACTTTTAGAAGGCTGCTTCAGTTTCATGGGGGAAAAAAAACAATGGAGAGCCAAGGGACGTAATTGGGAAAGAGGTAAAATTCATAGTCTAAGTCAAAAATGTTAATTCTAGTGTGAATAAGGGAACGGTGCAGGGCCTGCAGGTTTCGAGCTTGGTTTTGAGTGATTCACAGGTTGAGTCACCTTAGTGCGTTGCCAGTTACATCGGAGATGGATCGGAGGTGGCCAGGTGCCCCTGTATAACATCAGAACGAATCAAGTTCACATCACAGGTTCTGTCACAACGCGGCTGGCCTCTGCAGAGCTCTGGGTGCAGCCACGAAGGAGAGCAGCGAAGGGCGAGGCAGCGTGGAACGAAGCCTTACACATCTGAAACTGAGTATTATGGACTCTAAATATAGGTGCAAATAACCGCTCTGACAGGAAATAATATATCACTGAGTTACACTTTCTATGTTTGAAATCTGAAGAGACTTTTCTTTTTCTCTGCTGTGATCTATCTTTAGAAGAAAAAGAAAGCCCTTCACAGTTTGGAAATTCGAGGGCTCAGAATTTAGACACAAGGGATTCCGTGACTTCTCAACCTAGGTCATTAAAAAAAAAAAAAAAATGAAACTGAACTAGTGAGAGTCATTGGGTCCTTTAGCTAAGAATAGTAGTGAGTCTCTGCTATCATCTTGGACCAGGGTTCTGGGGACAGGGTTCCCAAGAAGCACGTGTCTCCAGCAAAATGCCTGCACCCTATCCTCACCTCACCTTCAGCCAGAGCTTTCATCAGAGGAGTACAGTAAGTCCTGTACGTGCGAACAAGCTCCCTTCTGAAAGTGTGCGGAAGTCCAGTTTGGAAGTCCAACAAAGTACTCAAAGTACTCAACTAACACTATCAGCTGTATAAGTACTGTCCTATAATAGGTTTATGATACTTTTCACACAAATAATGGGAACGTAAAAAAAACCAAACACCAAAATAAAGAAAACATTTTTAATCTTACAGTACCTTGGAGTACAGTAGTACAGTAGCTGGCATACAGGGGCTGGCAGGCACGTTTGCATCTTTGCAAGTTCAAACCTTGAAGATTTGTATGTGAGGTGCTTACTGGTATTGTAAACCAGTCCTTTTGAGTTACAGATGATTCAGATGCAAACTAAGGAAAATGATGAAGGGAAGGGGAGTGCTATGACTGAGTCATGTCTCCACCAAAACTCACATATTGAAGCTCTAACTCCCTAGTGTGGCTGTGTTCAGAGGGAAGGGCTTTAAGGAGAGGATTAAGGTTAAGTGAAGTCATCATGGTGGGGCCCTAATCCAATAAGACCAATGACCTGATCAGAAGAGAAAGAAATACGGGGCCACTCACGCAGAGAAGCGGCCACGTGAGGACCTGGCAAGAAGACGGCCAGCTGCAAGCCGAGGGGAGAGGCCTCAGGAGAACCAGCCCTGCTGACACCTTGACCTTGGACTTCCAGGCTGCAGAACTGTAAGAAAATAAATGTCTGATGTTTAGGCCGCCCTGCCCATAGTAATTCGCTATGGCAGTCCTAGCAACCTCATGAGGGAAGTAACATTAATTAATCATCCTCTAGGCTTCCCAGGTGGCACTAGTGGTAAAGAACCCGCCTGCCAGTGCAGGAGACGTAAGAGATGTGGATTGCATCCCTGGGTTGGGAAGATCCCTGGAGGAGGGCATGGCAACCCACTCCAGTATTCTTGCCTGGAGAATCCCATGGACGAGGAGCCTGGCAGGCTACAGTTCATGGGGTTGCAAAGAGTTGGACATGACTGAAGGGACTTAGCATGCACCCAGATGGCCAGCCCTGAGACAAACAGCCCATTAACTTAGTCCTCTCAACAGCCCAGGGAGTAGGTGAAAAGAGAGAACTAAGTTTTAGAGACAAGCTTGCTCAAGGTCACAGGATGATGGCCTCTGAATCTCAATTGTCTACTTGATTTTAAAATTCAAAAGGTTTCTCAAATATTAGTGTGCTTCAGAATATTCAAGGGAATTTGTTTAGATTTTAGATCCCATGAAGATAAGATGTAGGTTCAATCCCTGGGTCAGGAAGATCCCCTGTAGGAGGAAATGGCACCCCACTCCAGTATCCTTGCCTGCAGAATCCCATGGACAGAGGAGCCTGGTGGGCTACAGTCCATAGGGTTGCAAAGAGTCAGACATGACTGAGCACACACACACTCACACACACACACACACACATCTGCTGACTAAGCTTGATGCCTGGGACCTGAGCCTCTGTATTCCTGTTGTTGCCATTGCTGATGTTTGGGCCTCTGTATTTTTACCAAGGTCCCAGGGGATGTGGATTCACACTATTGCCTTGGTTCATGAGGCTGGTCGTTTTTTTCACCTTTCCAGGGTAGATAAGCAGCTGTCTAAGACTAGTAAGGCTAATTCAACATCTTTCTTAAGCTCTCAGCTTTATTAGAACTCTACCAGCTATCACTTTCATTACCTTTTATGGGGGAAATTTCCAACAACATCAATTTTTAAAAAATTATTTATTTGGTCTTAGTTGCAGAATGCAGGATCTTTAGTTGTGGCACGTGAACTCTTAGTTGCAATATGTGAGATCTAGTTCCCTGACCAGGGATTGAACCTGGGCCCCCTGCATTGGGAGCTCAGAGTCTTAGCCACTGGACCACCAGGGAAGGCCCCCAACAACATCAGTTTAAAAAACATTTTAAACAGGCAATCACACGACCCTGAAAGTCTTTAGTTTCTGAAGGTATGTCTTACTCTACATTCTGAGGCATTCACATATGAATCTAAGAATTTTTAGCATGGAAGTGTCTACAGTCTCTGACCTGTTTATTGTCAGCCTCATCCCATAAAACAAAATATCACCAGGATAAAAATGCCGAATGGTTTTGGAACACCAATAACTATGCTTTACTTAATGATGTTTTGTAAATTTGGAGTTCAGTTTATTGCATTCAGTTTATTGCATTCTCAGAAAATACGTGTACCCACAGTTACCTCTGGTTGTTGGGTTATCATTTTGTGCACAGAACTAAATACCAGATATTCCTTCCTTAACCAGGTTTCCAGAGCTTTCTAATTGGTCTCAAGGAGAAAGATATGTGTGCAGGCCAGCCTATTTTCCAACTGTCAAGCAATATCCTTCTCAGGGAACATCAGATCCCGCAGGCATGGACTGCCAGCCACTTCACCATCAAATAGGAATGTAATTTGTTTCTACGGGATCCTTTTGAGGCCCGGTTCTTGATTTCTTTTCCACTGTTTTAGGAATGCAGTAAAATCAGAAACTTTGTTTGGCTGCAAGGATTGTTAGCTATTTCCTAACTGTTCCTCCAGGGGAAAGGGGACAGTCAGAGGAACGAGAAGATGGCAAAAATCAATAGAGTCTACCTAAGTGACCTCTCTCTCTGCCCTGACATCCGAGCCTGTGCTCACAGCAAACGGGGAAGCCGGTGGACCTGCAAGGCCCCGGTCAAGGCAGGTCCACGGCCGGAGGGGGCAGGCACAGGGGGAGCCAGACCTGCTTTCCTCCACCTCATCCCTGCTGGAGGGCAGGGGGCACTCACAAGAAGAAGCTGCTCCCCAAAACAGCTTCTGCAGAGCCTAGCCAGAGGCACCCAGAGGAGGCACTGGAGGAGGCAGTCTGCCCCGAGGCCACCAGATTGTACACTTGAAAAGGGCAAATTTTATGGCATGTGGATTATTACACCCAGTTTAAAAAGGCTATATGAGGGACTTCCTTGCTGGTCCAGTGGGATAAGAGTTCACCTTCCAATGCAGAGGGTGTGGGTTTGATCCCTGCTTAGGTAGCTAAGATCCCAAATGCCTCCTGGACAAAAAAACAGAACATAAAACAGCAGAAGCAATATTGCAACAAATTCAATAAAGACTTAGGCTATATGAGAAAAAAAAAAATCTCCACCAAGAGCTTCCAGTTTAGATACGTTAAGAAGTGAGAGAAAGGCAACAGGCTTGCAAAGATGACCTTGGAAACACCAAGAGACAGGAGGTGGTCACCATCTGGGGAGCAGAGGTCCCTGTTAGCAAGCTGGGCGGGTTGACAGGTCGGCTGTCACAGCTTCCTGGTCTTGCTTCGAGAGAGTCCCATTCCTGAGAAGTCCGAGGAGGAGGTGTTTTGTCCCCAGGGCAGATACAGAGTGGCAGGCTCCCTGAGATCTGATACACCTCCCACTGCTGCCCATGGGGTGAAGGGGGACCCGTCTTTAGGTTGGGCTATAAGTCCACGGCTTCACCCCTTCTATGTCATCCACGCTGACCCTCATTAGTGAGTCACCCAACCCAAGGCCCCTGCAGAAACCGCCTCATCTCAGGCATGAGCTGTCTGCACAAGCAGCCTCTTGAGAGCTTCGCTCCTAAAACCAGCGTCTTTGCCCGGCTTTGTCCTCTTTGTGCCTAGGTCATTCAGACTCCGCTGTTCAGCTGCCCGCCCTTAAGCCAAGGGACATGACGGTGCTCCAGGCATCATGGACCATAAAAGGGTCCCAGGTCCCCAGCTGGGGACCGCTGCCCCTCGGTTCCCTCACTCTGACTATTCTGGGCAAGTTTGTGCACACAGCCTAAGGCAGAATTACCAGGCTATGCTCCCTTCTCTGAGATCACAGCCGTCCTCTCTTGATTCAAGTCTTCCTCTCCAGGATTCCTATCTCTTCTGACCCAGGACATCGGTTCTTTCTTCTTGTTGACTGTAAGCGATCAAAGCCAAGGAAGGATGCTTAGGTCAAAGCTGACACTACATTTGGAAGCACAACACGTGAATATGCCTACGTGTGGATATAGAGAGCATCTGAAAGGGCATGCTGAAACAGAGTGCTCATCTTTGGGAAGGGGAGTGCAATTAGTAGAGGAGGCCAGAGGACTAGTGCGTTGTCTTGGCTGTTTGCTTTATATATATCTTTATGATTTTAATGTTTGATGAGTGGAGAAAAATTTAATTGTATGAAACGATTCTCGCTGGAGCCAGAAAGAGTACACAGACCTAAATAGCTTAAGATGACTGAATCACTTTGCAAAGCCTGCAGAGTCAGGTCTGTTTTCCTTAAAAATAATATACTATCTCGATGTTTAAGATATGCTAAGAATAGGAATAAAGAGTAATAAATGCACATGCCCTCATCAGGGCTTCAGTGGTGAAGAATTCGCCTGCCAATCAGGAGACCTGGGTTCCATCCCTGGGTTGGGAAGATCCTCTGGAGAAGGGAATGGCAATCCACTGCAGTATTCTTGCCTGGAGAATCCCATGGACAGAGAA
Source organism: Bos taurus (assembly GCF_002263795.3). NCBI lineage: Eukaryota > Metazoa > Chordata > Mammalia > Artiodactyla > Bovidae > Bos > Bos taurus. The sequence goes on from NC_037339.1 coordinate 30,914,528, forward strand.
GCCTGGAGGGGTACAGTCCATGGAGTTGCAAAGAGTCAGGCATGACTGAGCCACTAACACACACACACACGTCCTCATCACCTGGCTTAAGACATCAAACACTGTCCACAGGGCAAAAGCGGGACCCACGACCCTCCCTGTTCGCCTTACTCTAACTCCACCGGGAGGTGGTCCTGCGACTGCAGCTGGGCGACACTGCTGCTTTCTGGAAGCTAGAAATCAAAGGAAAGAGAGGTGGCTGGTGAATGAGGTCTTCTGTGTTCTCTGTTATGAGCACTTGCAATTGGGCTTCCTCTAATAGGTTATGTTCTGCAGACTCAAATGTAATGCATATGTCTTGGAAATTAATGATGCAATTAAATGATCTGTCCTCTCCAGAGTGCTTGCTGGTGGTTCCAGGAGTACTTCATCTTCTTTTTCTTCCAGCAGAATTGATGAAGCCCAAGTTGATTTCATGTAGATAAACTATAAAGAATGCTCACAAAGACTGCCTATAAATAAGAATCACAGATTGAACCTTTTCCCAATGGTGTAGATTCTGTTTCTGATTGTTCCAAAATCCTTTTTTTTTTCTTTTTGATCAATGATTGGTTTATGTTTTTGTTGTTGCTGCTTGTTTTCCTGAAAGAAATGTAATTTAAGTAGTGCTCAGCATGTCCATTTGTTAATACCTGTGTGTGAGTGTTGGGTGATAAGGCCTGCAGTTCCCTTCAGTTTAAAAACTGTACTGAGACTAAGACACGTGCATTATCTGAGAAAGAACCCAGTGTTCTGCCAATTGGCAGCATCAGCTCCACTTGTCAACATGAAAAGGTTTAAGTGTGAAGGGCTGGTGTACCCAGACTGGAACGGTCCTTCTTATGTCTGTGCAATTAAAGAGAGGTGCTCCCTGGGTCTGCCTCGTCCATCCATCTCTGGGAAGGGTAAGGACTAGAAATGGCTCACTGCTCAAAATATCAAAATTAGACCCATCTGGCTCACCCCCCTCTCTTTAATGTCATTCAGGGTGTTTGTCTGACTTGGACAATTAAAAAGACCAAAAAAAATCCCTTAAGAACTAAAATGTGTTAGCTATCTTACCCATCCAAAATCATAATACACAATATATACCCATATAGATCATAATATGTTGTGAAATTTACTGAGTTAAATTTAACCAAATATACTACGGATTTCAAACAACAGCTATGTTTTCAAAATATCGCTCTCCCTGATTCCCCCCACGCGCCGTGCCACCCTCAACCTGGGTGGGAGTCAGTTATCTGTCCTGGTTCCAGCCTCTGCTTTCACCATCTCGATCAAGAGTGTCTGATCCATTTCTCAATTCCAGCTTCATCCAGATTTCATGCCGATGTGGTCATGAAATTTGTCCTAACAAATCAGATAATACAGATGAGCCATAATTATTTTAGAGACGGAAAAAAAATGAGGGCAGAGAAGCTAGGACTTGCCCAAGATCCTCTGAGTCAGAGATGAAGTCAGACCTAGAATTCCACATTCCTGGTCCCTGATGTGCCACGCTTTACTCAGAGTGCTTTGTGTCTCATAAAGAAGATTGAAAGATGCTAATTAAGAAAACGCTAATTAACCAGTGCAGTGGGTGGGTGGGGCTCTCAACAGGACATGCAGCAAAGTCCAGAGAAAATGTCTGCTTCATAGACCTCATCTTGACATCCTGTATCTTTTCCTGTATCTTCTTTAGAGTGAAACCATCTTCTTGGGACATTTTTACTGAGAATTGAGGACTGATACTTACTTGAGACAACTGTTTCAGAGAATCCCAGAGACCCCAAAGTCCTGCAGATCTGGGCTGTGTTTGGATTTGCCGTGAATTTCTCAGCTACTGTGTTAGCATTTCAAGCCAGCTGGAGATAAGCCAGGAATGAGAAAACGAGCTAGAAGAATCTAATGCCCTTGGTTTAATAGCTGCTTTAAACTCGTAATGGAGTTAACAACAGACTGTTTTTTGGCTAGTGATTAATTCTTGTAATGACTTGGTTTTTGTTTGCCATGGCTTGTCTAAAATACTTTCCTTGCATAATCTTCTGTCATAAACTTTTCTGGTTTAAAGTTAAAAGATGAAGACAGCTAACAAATAGGAAGGGGCATTTTTAGCCATTTCCGTGGAGTGAGGTTAAACCCAGAGTCAGTTTCACCTTGACCTTGAACTGGACGAGTGCTGAGGAGGCTCAGTTCTGCAAGCAAAGCACAAATGTGTTATTCTATCAGACTGAAGCTGCCTATCCTTTCTAGCTGAGAGAGGGCACTCCAGAAGCAGCTTCCACGCAATGTGCCATGTTTGCCATTGCTCCAAAGGGAAAGGGTTGATTGATCCCTGAGCCTGTAGCTCACAGCCCATGCTTTGGTAAATTCTCCCAAGGCTGTCCTCTGGAAGGTAATTCAGGAGTGGGAGGTATTACTCCTTTGTTTACCATAATAGGGCTCTTGATGAGAGAAAGTGGATGTACCCTCTTTATTCCTACTGCATCTTTGCTGTTGTTTAGTTGCTAAATTGTGTCCAACTTTTTGTGACCCCATGGACTGTAGCCCACCAGGCTCCCCTGGTGAGAATACTGGAGTGGGTTGCCATTTCCTTCTCTAGGGGATCTTTCCGGACCAGGGATCGAACCCAAGTCTCCTGTGTTGGCAGGTGGATTCTTTAAGTGGTCCAGATTGTTTCTGGACTCCAAGAGTGATACCTTCTGACCTTTGCAAGTTTACAGGGCTCTGGCTGGTTTCTGGGGTGCCACATTCCAGGCTTCGTTGTCCCTGACCTGAAATACGACATGAACGGATGGCGCTGGCCACTGCAGTGATGCACACGTCTTTAGGAAAGGACTCGGGGCTGCTGGAGAAGAGGTTCTGGAGTCCACAGTCCTCGTGGAGACCAGGGGCGTTAAATCAACTCTGTGCATGAAGCACACAGACCATGTCGTCCTGGGATATCAAGAATAAATCTAGTTGATGGAAAATGGTCTGGAGGTTCCTTAAGAAACTAAAGCTAGAGTTGCCATATGATCCAGCAAGCCCACTCCTGGGCTTGGGCGAAAACACTAATTCGAAAAGATACACGCACTCCTAAGTTCACAGCAGCACTATTTACAATAGCCAAGACATAGGAGCAACTAATGTCCACTGACAGATAAATAAAGATGTGAGATATATATGTATACACACTATATACACTATACATACACACTAAAACATTATTCAGCCACAAAAAAATGAAATGATGCCATCTGCAGCAACACGGATGGACCTGGAGATGATTATATTGAGGGAGTAAGAGAACGACGAAAACCGTATGATATCACTTCTCCGCTAAATCTAAACTACGGCACAAACGAACTTACCTGTGAAACAGAAACAGACTCACAGACACAAAGAACAGACTCGGGTTTGCCAAAGGGTGGTGATGGAGGAGAGATGGATAGGAAATTTGGGGTTAGCAGATGCACACTATCATACACAAGACGGATAAACAGCATGGTCCTACTGTATAGCACAGGGACATTCAGTATCCTGTGATAAACCATAATGGAAAAGAACATTTTATATATATATATATATATACATACATACATACACATACACACATGTATATATACACACACATGCATACACACACACACACACACACACACACACACACACACAGGCTTCCAGGATTCCAAGAATCCCCCTGCAATCCAGGAGACCTATGTTCGATTCCTGGGTGGAGAAGATCCCCTGGAGCAGGACATGGCAACCCACTCCAGTATTCTTTCCTGGGAAATCCCATGGACAGAGGAGCCTGGGAGGCTATGGGTCCACGGGGTTGCAAAACATGACTTAGCGACTAAACAACAACATTTGAGATGGTGGTTGCTCTGTCATTTGAGTCACGATGATGAGGAGAAGACTCAGCCTTTCCATTTGCAAGGGTCTTTTAAGATGAGTCAGAAATAAACCTTTTTGCATTTATTAAAAACTAAATAAATGATTTAAAAGTGACAGAAAAGGCTACATCAGCTACTGGGGATTTCAGGTGGGGACGAGAAAGAAACAATAAAAGAGATCTGGAAGGCCACGAAGGGGAGAGAAAACTGCTTTCTGCCTGCCCTCTTTGGAGCCCTGGAGGAATAGATGAGTTATGCAACTTATTGCCAGACTGCTTGCCTGTTTGCCAAAACAAGCCATAGCAATTCACACACCTACCTGCCACACAGGAAGATGCTTCTTCATCTGAAACTTTGCCAGGACTGCTTGCCTTAACTACTGCCACTCTGCTGAATAAAATTCTATAGTGTCAATTTGCAGCCCTAGGTTCACAAACAAGATCAAGTCCATCATGGAAATTCAGCATTTGGAAGCCAGACTGGATGTTAGGAATTCCTGCAGCCTTGGGAGGTGGAGTGAGGGTCAAAGTCTCAGAGTGAACTGCGATGACCCTTTGGTAGGACAGTTCTCAGATCCATGCTACCCATTAGATGCAAAATTCTTCCCAAAAATTCACCTGTAAAAGGAAAGATGGACTTCCCTGGTGGTTCTGTTGCTAAGACCCCAATGCAGGTCAGGGAACTAGATCCCACATGCCACACTAAGAGTTCCCACACTGCAACTAAAGATCCCATATGCCACAACTGAGACCCAGCACAGCCAAGTAAACAAATAAAAGGAAAGATGACCTGCTATGACCCTAAAATTTCTGGCAGTACGATCTCATCGTGATCAAGGCCATTGATTACATTCAGTGGCTACAGGGCTGCGTCTCAAATACTTGGTGTTTGCTGGGCACTAATGTCCAGGTCTATTTAATGGCATCTTGCAGGCTTCTTGTTGCAGTTTTATTTTTTAACTTTCCATATTTGAAGACCTTGGGTTAACCACTTTTTTCTGACAATCTGGTTAGGCCTGTTTCCAGTAGGACAGACGACAAGTGTTGAGTACACAATGACCCCCACCCCTGAGGCAAATGGCTTTGGAAAAAGTCCAGTGACCAGAACTCACCTACTTTCCAAAAGCTGTATGTAGGTTAGTGAGTTTCACAGCCTTGCATTGCGTGATTTCCAAAGCCCTTCACCTGTGAGGTGGGAGGGGGAGGTGTGGCCCCACGGTCATCTTCTTTCCGTGGATCAGAATATGCTGGCCAATCACACCAGAAAAACAACCATTGGAGAAGATTTCTTCACATATACTGAAGTTTTATTTAATTCATTAATGAAAAAACCACCAGGATGACAAAGTTGGCTCAAGAGGGACTATGCGGGCTTCCCTGGTGGCTCAGTGTTAGAGTCCGCCTGCCAATGCAGGAGACACTGGTTAGATACCTGATACAGGAGGATCCTGGAGCAACTTGGAGCAACCAAGTCTGTTCACCGCAACTGCTGAGCCTGTGCTCTGGAGCCTGGGAGCCACAATTACCGAGTCTGCGTGCCCACAGCTACTGAAGCCCATGCATCCTGGAGCCTGCGCTCTGCAACAAGAGAAGGCACTGCAACTCGAGAGGAGTCCCTGTTCGCCACAACTAGAGAAAAGCCCATGCAGCAACGAAGACCCAGCAGAGCCAGTAAATAAATAAATAATTTTTTAAAATACATTAAAAAAGGGGAATATGCAAGTTGAAAATTATAAAGTCAATGGATAAAAAGAAATTTTGAAATAGCATTGCCAATTTTGATAGAAAACTGGCTAATGTCCTACAGGGTGAAAATGATAACACTGAAGGGTCTCTTCTATTAAACAGAAAAATAAATCATCCCCCATTATCCATTTTAGAGAGTTGTAAAATTTCTGGGCTTTAATCAACTGCAAAGTTCTGTTTCCCAGAGAGGCAGAGTTTTTGCTAATATGAACAACATTACCATAGCCATCTTTGTGCACATGTGTGACTCTATCTAAAGGATAAATTCCTAGAAATGAAATTTCTGAGTATACTCATTTTTAATTTCCTGAGTATATTAATTTTTTATTCTGAGGAATCTTGAAGAGCAAAAATATGATAATTTTATTCTCACTCAAAGGGAATAAGAAGCAAAAACCACAAGAGCCACCATCTGTGTCTCCTTCAGCAAGAGCTTAGCTGATCCTAAGTCTCTCGTATATTATGTTTCTCTCAGAAAACACAAAATCACCCCAGTTCAGCTGGTTTAACTTCGGCCTGCTCTCTTAAGATTTCTTTATGCATAGCATCCACAAAGATGAGATTGTGCATGGGTTTTTAAGGCTATTTTACACAAATAGCATGCTTCCTGTGCATTTTCTCAGGTTAGTCTTCCTCAAAATCGTATTATCCCACTTGAATTTATCATATAAACTTTTTTTCTTTTCCCTAATACAATTCCCTCTCTCCAATGGCAAAGTTAATTCCCAAGTCCTGCTATGGAGATACAGTGTAATAGAAAGCGATCTATTTTGAAGAGGCATTCACTATGCATTGTCTAGGCAGAGGCACAGATGGCCTACGGCCATAGTTTAAAGAACATGTTTCTAACTGAAGAAAATTACTCTGGTTTTCACAGAAATACAGTCGCTGATAAAGCTGAGGAGGGCACATCTAAAAATGAGAACATGGCCATTCCCCCCGGTGTTTATTTGGTACTTGCTTTATTGCATACTCTTCCAGCTGGACCCCTACTCCTGTCTCCCTCTGCACGTTTAGCCAAAGTCAATATCTCTGTTTCTCCCCACTCCCTGCCCCGAGTCTCTCCTTCACCGTGGGGAGGTGTACACCATCATGTGGGCGCGTCCCCCTCTGCCTCCCCCAGACATCACAGCATCACTGATCCACGTACTCCCCTTTCCTGAGTCAGTCCTGTCTCCTCGCTCTTCCCCAGTCCTGGAACCACTCCTTTGCTTCCTTCTGAGCTGGAAAGCAATGGCTTTCTTTCCCCTTCCCTTTACTGGCATATGTTTTATTTATTGATGCTTTTTTTTTTTTTTTAGATTTCAAAAGCAGAATACAAACCTGTAAAAACATCAAACAGACCGGAAGCAAATAAAACGTAAAAAAGTGCCTCATCCACTCTCCCACTGCCTCCCCATCACTCACTGTTAACAGCTGAGTGTGTATTTTTATCAGGCGTTTGTAACATATAAACAAACATATATTAATAGCTATTTCTGTAAGTTCTGCAACTATAATGGGAACATAGCAAACAGTTCTATATCTTGCTTTATTATTGTTATTTTAAAAAGTTGATTGAAAAATGTAAACAATACAGAAGCTTTGAAGGCATGAGTAGCACACACACACAGTCAAAAGACGGAAACACATTTTAGCTTTAAGGCCTCCCAAGTAGCTCAGTGGTAAAGAAGCCACCTGCCAAGGCAGGAGACGCAAGAGGCTAGGGTTTGATCCCTGGGTTGGGAAGATCCCTTGGAGAAGAAAATGGCAACCCACTCCGGTTTTCCTGCCTGGAAAATCCCATGGACAGAGTAGCCCGGCTACAGCCCATGGGGTTGCAGAGTCAGACGTGACTGAGCACACATACATATTAGCCTTAAAGGCATAAAGCATAACATGGCTTTTCCAGAAACCCAACCCAATGACTTTCACTTAAATGATCTAAACTAGATTCTAAGGCCACATAACTGTAAAGTCACCTGGGAGAGTCAGGGTCTTAGCTGGACACATTCATACTCCACTGGAAACCAGTGTTTTGCATACAAGAAAGGCAGACTGAAACTGGGGAGGCAACTAACTGTATCTGCCACACCTGCTTGGTTTCTACTTCTCGGAATTATCGTGCAGATTAAGAAGTAGAGTTTTGAAAAGTCTATGTAGTTTAAATTAGTGGGGCACAAGTTTTACGAGTCAATCAAAAGAAGCTTGCTAATAGTACTTTTATTTTCTTAATCACTGCTGTCAAACGAAGTTTGATAAAGTCTCTCACCATGATTCTGTATTTTACCTGACAACACAAGGACTTGAGAATGCTTTATTGAAAATTATTAAAAATCGTAGCTCGTACTTACAAAACACTTGCTACATATCAAGCGTGGTTCTAAGTGGTTCCCCATATGTTAACTAATTTAAGCATCATCAATAACCCTATGGGAAAACACTATTACTCTCCTCATATTAAAAGATGTAGATAGACATACAGAGAGATTAATAAACTCGCCTAATTAGGCTTCCCAGGTGGCGCCGTGGTAAAGGTTCAGGATGGGGAGCACGGGTATACCTGTGGCGGATTCATTTTGATGTTTGGCAAAACTAATACAATATTGTAAAGTTTAAAAATAAAATAAAATTAAAAAAAAAAAAAAAAAAGAATCTGCCTGCCAATTCAGCATACTGCAGGAAACTCAGGTTTGATCCCTGGGTTAGGAAGATCCCCTGGAGGAGGAAATGGCAACCCACTCCAGTGTTCTTGCCTGGAGAGGAGCCTGGTGGGCTACAGTCCATGGGGTGGCAAAGAGTTGGATGCGACTGAGCGACTGAGCACATACAAAGCAGGGTAGGACATACCAGATAATTAGCACCAGGGTTGGGATTTGAGCCGAAGAAATCTGTATTTAGTATCTGTTCTCTTAACTGCGAAGCACCACTCATCCAGTTGTTCAATATTTTAGTTGTCCTCTATTACCCACACTCCTAAATTAGACACTCTTTTATACCATCTGTATTTACTTATATTTGCTGATACCTTTACTCTCAATTTCTTCTTGTCCCTTGGACATTCCACCAGAGGTTTTTCTCCATATATTTGTAATATGTCCTTTTAATGAGTGTCTCTTAGAGAAAAACACTCCTAGTTTTTAAGTCAGAAAACATTTTTATTTAACCTTTGCTTTTAAAGACAGTGTCAGTATAGAGGACTGTGGGTAACTCTTCAGTATCTCTGAGCACAGTGAAGTCACTGACTCTAATACCACAGACACTGAAAAATAAGATTTTACTCTCACTGCCATTTCTTTGTAAGTAATCTAGCCTTTTTTCTTGGATGCTTTTAAGATCTTTTGTCTTTCTTAATGAATGAATTAATTTTGGGCTGTGCTGGGTCTTCATTGCTGCAAGCAAGCTACTCTCTAGTCACAGGGAGCAGGTTTTTCAAAACGGTGGTTTCTCCAGTTCCAGGCTTTAGGCGTGTGAGCTCAGTCACTGTGGTGCACAGACTTAGGTGCTCCTTGGCGTGTGGAATCTTCTTGGACCAAAGATTGAACCAGTGTCCCTTGCTTTGGCAGGTGGACTCCTATCCACTGTACCACCAGGGAAGTTCAAGACCTTTCATTTTTCATGTCCTATAGCTTCTCTGTGTTGTTTCTAGTTGTGGACTTTTCCCTACTTAAAGTCCACTTGGATTCTGATATTTTAGCATTTAAATCTTATCTGTATTTCCTGGAAAAGTCTTAGTCTTATGTCCTTAAATCTTGTCTCTTTATATATGCTAGAACTTACTACACTTCTTTATTGTTTAATATAGTTCTTTATTTTGCATCTCTGCCCTTTTAGATGGTGCTCCAAATAACTCCTTCTGTTCACGACGTCTCTTTTAATTCAGTGGTGTCTAACCTGCTCTGTAATCTTACAAAGTGAAAAAAGAAAGTGAAGCTGCTCAGTCGTGTCCAACTCTTTGTGACTCCATGGACTGTAGCCTACCAGGCTCCTCCGTCCGTGGGATTTTCCAGGCAAGGGTACTGGAGTGGGTTGCCATTTCCTTCTCCAGGGTTAATTTTACAGACCTGTGACAGACCCCAACTGTGGTTGCTTGAAAGAATTTCCCTTTGGATTTCTGTAGTTTGACTATGGTTGTTTTTCTTTGTCCTGCTTCTGGTTTGCTGGGCTTCTTGGATTTACAAGTTGATCTTTTTTCATCAAGTTTGGAAAATCTCTGTCATTATTTCTTCAGACAGCTTTTCCAGCTAAGTGTATAATTTAGGGCAGAACTGAGTTTATCTTTTGGCCCTACAGTGTGGTGAAAGGACCTGGGTTTAGACTGAAGTCCTTTTGGAAAGTCACTTAACATTCTGAACATCCAGTTTCCTCTTCTGCGGGAAAGGAAATTAAAATCCCCACCTTGTGGGATTTCTTTGAGAGTTAAGCAAAATGGTGCTTTTAAAGGATACATAAGGTGTGCAAGTATTAATAAAAGGTGGGCCTGATGGGGTTTAAACTATTTCTTCAGGGAGCCCAAGTTCGAAAAGCACATATGCTCAATTATCCTCTATTAACATCCTAAAAGACTCTTGTTGAATTACCTGGCAGAGAACAGGGAATTTAGGTATACATATACATATACATATATATATAGGCTTCTCTGATAGCTCAGTTGGTAAAGAATCCGGCTGCAATGCAGGGACCCTGGTTTGATTCCTGGGTCGGAAAGATCCAATGGTGAAGGGATAGGCTACCACTCCAGCATTCTTGGGCTTCCCTTGTGGTTCAGCTGGTAAAGAATCTGCCTGCAATGCAGGAGACCTGGGTTCGATCCCTGGGTTAGGAAGATCCCCTGGAGTAGGGAACGACTACCCACTCCAGAACTCTAGAATTCTCCAGTACTGGAGAATTCCATGGACTCCATGGGGTCCATGGGGTCGCAAAGAGTCGGATACGACTGAGCGACTTTCACTTCATATATGTATATTCTTCTGTTGTCTTTGGAGCGGAAAGCACAGGGAAAGTTCCCAGCATGGGCACTGAAGGTCCGGGAACATTGGCACAGGTGAGTGGACACACAGATTCCAGTCATGAGTCATCAGCAGCCCGCCTTTTCCCAGACACTGACCTGTGGGCAGGAGAGCCAGTTTGTTTATCCTTATTACCAGATGTGTGCGGCACAGGAGAGAATGCAAAATGAATGATCTCCATATCGTTACAGACTGTGTGACAGCAAAACAAAATGGTTGAACCATAGTACAGTTAGAACTCACATCTTCTGGTATTCTCAGTTGCTGTTGATTTCATCTGAGAAGTGTTTGCTTTAGACCTGGGCACTCTGTGCGTAATTTTGGGCACCAGAAAAACAACCAAGTCATAACTGGTACACAAGGTCTCCCATGGACTGCTTCTTTCCTTTATGTGGGTGGAACACTAATGCCAGCCTGGAAAGGTCGGTTCACTGTGAGGAGAGGTACCCATCTTGGAGAAGAAGGCTCCTGAGGAATCACCTGTGATAGGTAGGTGGCAGTCTACCTACCCACTCCCTACTAACGCTGGAAATGAATGGGACTGGATGAGGAAAGATGTGCAGATGAGGGGGTCAGTGATGACATGAGTCAGAGGCAGAACAAGAAGATGCTCGCCAGGTGAGAGGGTGGGAACCTGGCCGCCACAGGCATTTGCGTGCTCTTTCCTTCTTTAGGGGTGAATGAGTATAAGAATGAGTGGAGGTGCTGCTCAGGTGGTGCTGCTCAGGTGCAGCACCTGATGCAAATAGATGTTGCACATGTTGCAACATGTGTCTGCTTTGCATCTATTTGCATCTAACTGTTTCTTTTGAATGGCAGTACATCCCATGAATGGGGAGATGGAAGGTCAGGCGCCACTGTAAACATACTTAAGTTGCCATAGTGTCAATCAAGGTATTTTTTCTTTGTTTTAAAAAATTCTACCCATAGTTAATTAGGAAGTCAATGGTTAAATTGACTGCTATGTCAACATTTTGCATATAGGGCTTTTAAAATAATTTTTATTTAGTTTTAATTGAAGGATAATTGCTTTATACTATTGTGTTGGTTTCTGCCATACATCAACATGAATCAGCCATAGGTATACACATGTCCCCTCCCTCTTGAACTTTCCTCCCATCTCCCACCCCATCCCACCCCTCTAGGTTGTCACAGAGCACCACTTTGAGCTCCCTCAGTCATACAGCAAATTCCCACTGGCTATTTATTTTACATATGATAATGTATATATTTCTATGCTACTCTCTCCATCTTCTCCTCACACAGGACTTAAAAAATTTGATAATAGATGGAGAAATATACCGTGTTCATGGATTGGAAGAATCAATATAGTGAAAATGAGTATACTATGCAAAGCAATCTATAGATTCAATGCAATCCCTATCAAGCTACCAATGGTATTTTTCACGGAGCTAGAACAAATAAGTTCACAGTTTGTATGGAAATACAAAAAATCTAGAATAGCCAAAGCAATCTTGAGAAAGAAGAATGGAACTGGAGGAATCAACCTGCCTGACTTCAGGCTCTACTACAAAGCCACAGTCATCAAGACAGTATGGTACTGGCACAAAGGCAGAAATATAGATCAATGGAACAAAATAGAAAGCCCAGAGATAAATCCACGCACCTATGGACACCTTAACTTTGACAAAGAAGGCAAGAATATACAATGGAGAAAAGACAATCTCTTTAACAAGTAGTGCTGGGAAAACTGGTCAGTCACATGTAAAAGAATGAAACTAGAACACTTTCTAACACCATACACAAAAATAAAACTCAAAATGGATTAAGATCTAAATGTAAGACCAGAAACTATAAAACTCCTAGAGGAGAACATAGACAAAGCACTCTCCGACATAAATCACAGCAGGATCCTTTATGACCCACCTCCCAGAATATTGGAAATAAAAGCAAAAATAAACAAATGGGACCTAATTAAAATTAAAAGCTTCTGCACAACAAAGGAAACTATTAGCAAGGTGAAAAGACAGCCTTCAGAATGGGAAAAAATAATAGCAAATGAAGCAACTGACAAAGAATTAATCTCAAAAATATACAAGCAACTCCTGCAGCTCAATTCCAGAAAAATAAATGACCCAATCAAAAAGTGGGCAAAGAACTAAATAGACATTTCTCCAAAGAAGACATATAGATGGCTAACAAACGCATGAAAAGATGCTCAACATCACTCATTATCAGAGAAATGCAAATCAAAACCACAATGAGGTACCATTTCATGCCAGTCAGAATGGCTGTGATCCAAAAGTCTACAAGCAATAAATGCTGGAGAGGATGTGGAGAAAAGGGAACCCTCTTACACTGTTGGTGGGAATGCAAACTAGTACAGCCACTATGGAGAACAGTGTGGAGATTCCTTAAAAAACTGGAAATAGAACTGCCATACGACCCAGCAATCCCACTGCTGGGCATATACACCGAGGAAACCAGAATTGAAAGAGACACGTGTACCCCAATGTTCATCGCAGCACTGTTTATGATAGCCAGGACATGGAAGCAACCTAGATGTCCATCAGCAGATGAATGCATAAGAAAGCTGTGGTACATATACACAATGGAGTATTACTCAGCCATTAAAAAGAATACATTTGGATCAGTTCCAATGAGGTGGATGAAACTGGAGCCTATTATACAGAGTGAAGTAAGCCAGAAAGAAAAACACCAATACAGTATAATAATGCATATATATGGAATTTAGAAAGATGGTAACGATAGCCCTGTATGCGAGACAGCAAAAGAGACACAGATGTATAGAAGAGTCTTTTGGACTCTGTGGGAGAGGGTGAGGGTGGGATGATTTGGGAGAATGGCATTGAAACATGTATATTATCATATGTGAAACGAATCGCCAGTCCAGGTTCAATGCATGATACAGGATGCTCAGGGCTGGTGCACTGGGATGACCCAGAGGGATGGGATGGGGAGGGAGGTGGGAGGGGGGTTCGGGATGGGGAACACATGTACACCTGTGGCAGATTCATGTCAATGTATGGCAAAACCAATACAATATTGTAAAGTAATTAGCCTCCAATTAAAATAAATAAATTTATATTAAAAAATACATAGCTAAAAAAAGAAAACTTGAGAGTTCTATATGAGAACAGAGAACCTCTGCCCTGCACCCTCCTCTCCCCAACCCCAGAGAAAGAAAAGAAGAAATTTATATTTCTTTGTTCCTTGTGACAATCACTTAGAATACCACTCAGTCAGCCTGATGAATGATCAATGGTTAAGTAATAAGCTATTCAGGGTAACTAATGACTAACTCTGGTGACACTTACATAGGAAACTTAATAAGAGACAGAATATTCTCCTCAAAACAAGCAGAGCAGAGGTCCCAGCTTGATATCACTACTGTGCTGAGTTATCAAGCTTGACCCAGTGGGAGGGTGTGGGGTTGGGCTGCCTGAAGCGACTTGGTGTGGAAACTTCTGGGAAGCAACCAACCAAAGGGGAGAGTCCACATGTCCGGGTCAAGGCCGGCCTGGAAGGGGAAGGGCTTTTCTCTTTACAGCCAGTTTTCTCATATGGCATCCTTCAGTCCATGGGAGAGGAGACTGATTAAAAGAAGGGTAAATGAGAACAGTTTCTCTGGGCAGTGGGAACACAGGCAGTGCTGTCCTGTGGCATGGTGTCCTGGGACCATGTGATAAAACCAGCACAGTTGGATGCCAGGCTTGTCTCCCTACCTGGGGCTGGATCAGAGCACAGGACAGGTGTGCCCAGAGTGGTCACTGGAGCCGGATGGTGGTAACACACGAAGAACATGTGGTCTGGATTGTTGCTTATGGCGGCTGTGTGATTCTACTTGGCAGCTGGGCTCATTTCAGGCAGTAACACAACCTGACTCATCCCTCATCTTTCCCTTAGTCCTGAATCCATAAGTACCCCAGTTACTTGACTGCTCCCCTCCCCCTCATCCCATGTTGGGGGACTTCTCTGGACATAGATCAGATACCAGGGGCAACACTTCTGGATGCCTGTCTTTTAATAACAGGTGGCCATCCCCACTGCCAGCACCCTGGGACCCAAAATCTGAAGCCGTCCTCTCAGGAAATATGGGGTGTGTACCTCACCCCGGAGCCTAAGGTACATCATCAAAAGTGGTGTATTTCTATTTACAGAGACACCTAGAGGAGAATCACCTCGTAAAAGTTGCTCTGGAAAAGTCCAAAAGTAGATGAATAGCTTGTGACCATCCTTCATGACAAGCTGTCTACAATGTCATTCTGTACTATGATTGGGGAAGATGGGGGAGAAGGTAGTGGTGGGTGAGAAGTCCATACCGGGGAATAACTGGATGCCTTTGAGGTAGAATAATTTCCACCTGACTACTTTGAGCCACCATGATGTCCCCCCCCCCCTTTTTTTTTTTGGCATGTGAGATCTTAATTCCCCGACCAGGGATCCAACCACGCCCCCTGAAGTGGCAGCGCGGTGGAGTCTTAACTTCTAGACCACCAGGCAAGTACCGCCATAATGGTCTTGGAATGAACTTTGTCTTTGCTACACGAACAACTAACATCTGCTTTCATCATTGCTTCTTTAAAGAAACTCCCGGCTAAGGCTCAACCATGCAGGAATTATAAGAAGCATATTTAACAAGCATGATGCTGTAGGTACCAGTCCATTAGAAGGGGTAAACAGTGGTCCAGTTGAACTGGTGCTGACCAGCTGAGGTTGAACCCTGCCTGTCAGGACGGCACCATCTCTATTCATCCAGCACCCAGTGCAAGACGATCAGACGTCCCTCTAGGCTAGCAGCTCTCAAAGGAGGGAGGGCAATTTCTGCCTTCTAGAGGCTTTTTCCAACATCGAGGGACATTTTTGCTTGTGTAAGGGTGCAACTGGCACCCAGTAGGTAGAGACCAAGGACTCTGTGGACATCCCTTCCATGCACAGGGTGACCCCCTGAAACACAGCTTTATTTGGCACAAAACATCAACAGTGGAGCGCATGAGAGAGCCTGCTTGCAGTAATGTCCTTCTTCTGAGTTGCCCATGCTCTGGATTCTAGCAAAGCTCTTGCAGATGGGATTGCGGGCTAGTTCCTACCCCCGTGCCAACTTAGGGAGGGTGTGGTGTTGGTGCACCATGAAAAGCTATCTGTAAATACCATTGCTCCTGTGGCTCCCCCTCCACCCTCCTTAGTGACTCCTCTTAGGAGCCAAAGAGTAAAACAAGTGCTGATAAAGTCATCCCTCTGGTATTTGCTTGTATCAGTGGAGCATGCATTAGGTGAAAATCATTGATGAGTATTAACAGTAATCAGTAGCCTTTATGGAGTCATATTATTATAAGCCAGGCACTTCACAGGGGGCTCTCATTATCTCAACTCTTTCAGCAGTTCCTTAGAGATCCCATTTTTCAAATGAGAAAACTGAGGCCCAGAGAGCCTCAGTTACCTGGTGCCAGTCCCACAGATGCTCTGTCTCTACTGTCTGTGTTCTAGGCCACTGCACTATTGCTGTGATGGCCCATGCTCTGAGCAGGGAAGTTCAGCACAAACCATGAGGCCACAGAAGTTCAAGGTAGGAAGGGATGTTGAGGGATATGGACAGAATGTTTAGAACCTGAAATGTCTTTGCATAAAGGTTGTACTTTTGCTTGACAAAGTTAGAAACATCTGGAATGTTAGTGTTAGTTGCTCAGTCGTGTTTGACTCTTTGCAACCCCATGGCCTGTAACCCACGGACAGATCATTGTCATTCATGAAACTGTTAGTCGCTCAGTTGTGTCCCACTCTTTGCAACCCCATGGACTGTAGCCCGCCAGGCTCCTCTGTCCATGGGATTCTCCAGGCAAGAATACTGGAGTATAGTATAGCCATTTCCTTCTCCAGGGTATCATCCCGACCCACAGATCGAACCCAGGTCTCCTGCATTGGCAGGTGGATTCTTCACCATCTGAGCTAACAGGAAAGCCCCTGATGAAACATCCGGGGTGTTAGGGTGAGCTGAGACCTCATTCTTTTTTTATCCTAATATAGCAGGAAAGCGTTATCTGTGATGAGAGCTTTCAGAGTGCAGTCACCACTGTGTCTAGGTTTGATTGAAAATGGTGTATCGCCACACCAAGTGGCACACCCTTTTAGAAATCCAAAGAACGGGATGGTTTTTGTCAAATCAAATTTCTGCAGGAATAAGCTAAGCCCTATGAATGATGGGTTTGATCCCTGGGTTAGAAATACACCCTGGAGAAGGGAATGGCTACCAACTCTAGTATTCTTGGCAGGAAAATCCCATGGACAGAGGAGCCTGGTGGGCTACAGTCCATGGGGTTGCAAAGAGTCGGACATGACTGAACAACTAACAGTTTCACAAATGACAATGATCTGTCCGGGGAGCAGTTTCCAGGTGCCACACAGAACCCCAGGATTCACAGGTGGGGGCCTTACCTGGTTGAGGGGAAATGGAAAAGAATCAGAAACCTGGCTCCAGGGCTGGTGACACTTTCTTCGATTTCATATCTTCCAATGAGAAGGCGGAGGAAGGGACAGTAGAAGCACAGAGGAAAAGAAGATGAGGTCGGGGGCAGCTTGAGTTGTTGACCCCCTCCTTTCACAGGTGATGCAGCCCAGGCTCATGGCCACGTCCAGCTGATGCCAGAGAGCTGTTGTGCCTACTGGCCTCTCTGCTCACAGTGGGGACACCAGCCTTCTGCAGTTGGACCTTGGTGTTCGTCCCCATCTAGGGCCAGCGCTCCTTGTGTTGGCAGCATAGCTATGACACTGCACTGTTTGAGACAAGGAGGCGTCGGAGAACCTCGACGGCTTTCCCACCTTCCACACTAGGCACACGGGACAAGAGGGAGGAGAACAACTGTGGGAAAACACTGAAATCGCTACAGATTGCTAAATAACCCCAACAGAGGCATGGGTCTTCTGTGGTGAGGAGTTCAGCGCTGTCAGCGCCAGGGCCTGGCTGCGTGTGCTTCCCTGTGGTCCTGCAGTCTCGAGACTACGTGGCCTCCAAGCATAATTAGTTTTCTGCCAGTTCACATTCGTTCTTTCCTACCAGGGAGCTGCTAGCTAGAGGGCCTTGTCACAGAGGGTCTCCTATCGCCTTTCTGAAGGCGAAGTCTGCTGGGTGGGACTGCTGAACTGGGCACATTGCCGAAAATCTCCTGGATTACGATGACCCATACATCCACCAGGGCCTGGAACACTTGATCTCAGAATTTACAAACACTAACTCTATGTTCCATGTCGGCCACACAAGCAGAGCATCTCTACAATCCATCAAATTTTGTTTTACTTAAAACAAACAAACAAAAAATCCCACAATCTTATTTCAGGCACTAAGGGATAGTCTGCTAAGAACACAGGTTTATAAGCTCCAAACAGAGGTGAGATAGCGTGCAGAAAACCCTACAGGAATGAAGTGGTAGAAAGTGAAAGTCGCTCAGTTGTGTCCGATTCTTTGCAACCCCATGGACCATGGAATTCTCCAGGCCAGAATACTGGAATGGGTAGCCATTCCCTCCTCCAGGGGATCTTCCCAACCCAGGGATCAAACCCAGGTCTCCTGCATTACAGGCAGATTCTTTACCAGCTGAGCCACAAGGGAAACAGTAGAATTCAGATTCAAATCCAGATCAAGGGCAAAGGCAAACCAGGCTTCTTTCTGTCTGTCTGTGTCAGCGTTAAGGAAACTCTGGGATTCAGGAAGGTGGGATTCAGACGGTGGGATTCTCCTCTGCACAGGAGACCTCCTTAATGCAACTTGAGAGCATCACATCACCGACAGACAGTTCCAATTGAAACGTACTGTTTTAAAACAACGCCTATGCAGTCACTCACTATGATTTGAGCACTGTTCCAAGTGGGAAAGTGAAAGTGTTAGTCCCTCAGTTCTGTCGGACTCTTTGGGACCCCATGGACTGTAGCCTGCCAGGCTCCTCTGTCCATGGAATTCTCTAGCCCTGTGCAAAGTGCCTTGCAAATACTAACCTATTTTTATGCATTCATGAAAACATTTCTGAAGCTGGCACCCTGCAGTTACACGCTTTATAAATGAGTAGTAATAGTGTATGGCACTCTGTGACAATATTGCTCTGTGACAATGAGCCCCCATTACTGACCAAGGACATTTGTTGGGGGGGGGGGCAGGCGGTTAGGAAGTGTGGAGAGTATTTAAAGGTCGTGGACACCACGCTATGGTTTTTCCTTCTTTCCTACAAAGTTAGGAGGCCGGAAGGATTAATTTATGACCTACTTACCTCTTTCATGTCAAAGGTTACTGGAGTTCTAGAGATCGTGATTCTTGCTTGGGTTTTTGGAGCAAAGAGGAAGCCTGCGAGGTGAGCACGGGGGTAATTCGGTCTCTGCTACCTCCCTCCTGGGGACAGCAGGTGCGGAAGTAACCTCGGTGACATGCCTGCAAAGGCAGGCGCTAGTCCCGCCGCCGGGACACAGGCGCACTCGGGCTTTCTGGTTCTTCCTGACAAGGGGCGAGGATGTGATATTTATTAAAAATAGGCAATAGTCATAAATATTCCGATGACAAAGAAAAGATTTACAATAATACTTAAAAAAAACCCAAAACACCTTCACGTGTCTCCCCAATATTTTCATTTAAGAGGAGGCAAACTGGCCGAGAGCGTGGTGTCTGTCCACTCGCTGGGGCCCGTGATCGGGGGTGGACAGTCCGGGGCGGGGGGTGGGTGTCACACCAGCTTGGTCCACGCTGGGGTGGGGGCGGGGCTGCGGGTAGGGGCGGGCGACGGCCGCCGCGTCTGCAAGCGCCGCCCACGGCGGGGGAATCCCAGGCCGGGGCCCCGTGCGCGAAGCAGACGAGCCCCGCCCCGCGCCCCGCCCCCACCGCGGTCGGCCCCGGGAGCAGCGGCCGCGCCGCGCTGCCATTGGTGCCCGGCGGTGACGCGGGCCCGCTGGCCCGGGCGGCGGGCGGCGGGCGCCGGGGTGGGCGGGCGCAGGGGAGGGCGGGCGCGGGGCGCGGCTGATGAAACTCGCGCGCAGGATGCCTCCCGCCCTCCACACTTCATTCACTCCGCGCGGGCAGGTGTGAGCCGCGGGTCCCCTGCTAGCGGAGCGCGGGACTACCAGCTGTCGGCTACACCAGCCTCCGATCCCGCGCGCCGTGCCTCCGCCAGATCATCCGGCAGTCCCACCGATCCTCGGCCGAACGTCCGTCCAGTCCAGCTGCGCCTCTGTCCGACCGAGCGTCCATCAGTCCAGCCCTGGCTAGGGCGTCTGTCCAGCGACGGTCCTGCCCGCATCCTGCCTCCCTGCCGGTTCGGTGAGTGCCCGGCCTGCCGAGTCTGGGTCACCTTCGTAGGGTGGGGTGGGGGGGGGGTGATCCCGGCGCTGCGTGGGGCCGCGGCAGGGCAGCGCAGGGTCCGCGCGCGCGGGGGGTCGGGGGTGGGGGTGCGCTGGCACTCTCTGGGTGGGCGCGCGGGCCGGGCTGGCAGGCGGGCGGACGGTGCGCGCGGCCGGTGCCCATGCGGCTGTCTCAGATACGGAGTCCATTTTGCTTCCCTGAAGACGCGGCGTGGTGCATGATGCAACACCCCGTGAGTAAGCGTGGGCGCCCTGGCGCCTCGGGGTGGGTGCCACGCGTGCCCTGCCTGGCACTGGGCGCCGGGACGCACCGGTGGTTACGGGGCCGGAGCGGGTGGGTGGGCGCGCACAGGACTCGGCGGGCATCCGGGAGACCTTCCCTTACATGGCGCACAACGGAGCACCCCACCCCGCCACGAGGTCCGCGACGTGTCATCGGCCGCGCGTCCGGAGCCAGCCCCGGGGGGGACGCGGGGTGGTCCCGCGGCAGGTGGCCGGTTGGTGACGGCGCTGCGTACCCCGTGCACTGGCCGCGGCGCCCACCTCTATTCCTCCCTGGAACCCCTGTAAGTTCCCCGGCCTGCCTCCACCTCGTACCCAGTCCCCCACGGGGGGTTACTTAGGGGAAGTTCCCACCCCCCCCACCCCCACCCCCGCACCGGGTGGGCTTCCTTGTGACCCGAACTGACCTCTCCGGCCGGTGATCACGGCTCCCGTATGGTTTTTTTTGGTGGGAGGAAGTTCCGGCTTCACCGAGACGACCTATTCTCCGTGTGTTCCTTTCTACGTAGTAGAAAACTTCCCAGGCCAGGCGGTCGGCGGTCATCCTGAGACCTGTGTGTACACAGCAGCCTCGCGCTGTAGTAGTACTACCGCCGCGTGCCCTGTTCGCTGGTCTTATCCCTTTTCCGTGGCTCTGAGAACCGGAGGGGAGAGGTGCTTGACCTGTGTGATTAGGACAGCCAGGCAAGTGCCCCTGGAAGAAAACCACACTGCCCAGCACCCACCCTGAGGCTCTCAGGTGTAACCTGGAGTAGATTTTATTCCAGACTCCTCGACAGAGGAGGGGGCCAGGGTTTCCATCCCAGGTGTATTTCCCTAAATGAGCTCTTAAACATATGACCGGGGAGAACTGTGTTTTGGCCTCTGGCAGAGCTTCCTCATTGTGCTTAATTTGAATTGCAATTTCTGTGGGATTTATCTTAACAGTTTCTTGCCACTTGTGTGTGGTTCTGATATTAGGAAACCATGATACATTTATCCCCACCCCACCCCAACATTTTTAGTTGATCTCAGTGGAAATTATTATTTTTACACTGAACACACCCATCTGTCATTAAAACGAAAGGCCTTTAAGTCCCACAGTCAGAATAGAAACTTAGGGGGACAAAGTAAACAATGGATTCAAAGAGTTTTGAAAGGTTTTAGCATATTAAGATCATGTTTAATTATTGGAGATAAAATTTAAAGCGTGCCAGAGGAGTTTTCACTTGAACAGGACAAGCATGAATAGAGATCAGAAATGTACTCTCGGTTGTTTAAATCTGGATTGAGCCACATGGATGCTCTTATGCATATAATTATTTGCTTTAAAGGAAAACAGGGCTTGAAACATGAGATTGCTGGCCTTGGGGAGCTTGTTTTTTAAGACACATGTTAATTATATCTGGTAGAAGCTTTCATTCTTTGATGGAATTAAACACATGTCTACTGACTGTTCTAGTCTGTAGTTTCTTGTCTACTCAGGCCAGTAAAAATATGTAATTATGTTGGAGGGCCCTGCCTTGTGTCTAATTAAATTAATCCCTTTCATTATTAACCATGTATTTGGAGGTATTGGTCCGTTAATCCCAGGGAGGAATTTGAAGCTGGAATAAGTGTGTCCTTGTTTGGGGAAGAAACATTTTCCTCTGACCCTGGAGTTGTCTGGACTTCCCCGATGGCTCAGACAGTAAAGAATCTGCTGGCCAATAAGGAGACACAGGTTTGATCCCTGGATTGGGAAGATCCCCTGGAGAAGGCAATGGCAACCTGCTCCAGGATTCTTGCCTAGGAAATACCATGGGCAGAGTGGCCTGGCAGGCTACAGTCCATGGAGTCTCAAAGAGTCAGACACGAACGAGGGAGTAACACTTTGGCTGGAGTTATCTGGGCCATAGGCATCTTCTGAGATGGCCATTCTTCCACCTGGAGTGCATCTGCAGACGGGCCCGCCCCCATCTGCTCCAGCTGAGGGCAGGCCCCTGGGACGGGAGGACTTGACTTTTTTTCTCAGGGACGGAGAGTGGTGGGCAGCTGTCCCAGAGGGCCAGGGTCCCTTCAGACCTGGTGTGGAGAAGAGATGGGGAAGGGGCGGGCACAGAGGCGGGCAGGCCAGCGCAGAGGCTGGTAGTCAGGTCTGGGAAAGAAACGCAAGTCGAGCTTCCTTCTGCGCAAGCGAGAGTGACCGTGTGTCACTTCTGTGCAGGCTGGATGGTGGCAGCTTGGACAGGGTGGAACTGGTAGAAACGTGACTGGTTGAGCTCTGCGCCATCTGTAGGCTGGTGTCCTCGCTCCCTCTGTGGATTTAAAGGAAGAATCCAGGTGAGGCCGGAGAGGTGGGTCCCAGGAGAGCGGAGCCACCGTCCTGGTGAGGTCGGGAAGAGCGTGTTGGGAAGGACTTTGTAACAGGCACAGCTGGCTTTTCTCAGACCCTTGCATGCTCACAGACAGGACTGAGCCCCACCTGCCCTGTTGCAGTCGTGTGCGATACCCCGGCCTCCTGTGCCCTCCAGAGGGCTTCCGGGCTGTGGTTAGTTGGTCGGCCCCGCAGCGGGACAGCAGCCATGGGGTGGGCCTGCTTTTTCATTCCTGGTCTTCAGGATGCCTGCCTTCCAGGGGTTTCTTGGGCTTGAGGCCGCTGGCCCTGGGCTTCAGGCTGAAGTTGTATCCACCCCCAAGGTTTTAGGTCACTTCCAGTGGGAGGAGAAGAGTAGCCTTTTTGGCGGCAGGTTATCAGCCCTGTAGTGACTTCAGCGGCTTCTCTTTCTCTGTATTCTGGTATTCCCCCCAAATTCCAAAGCAGCTTTGACACCAGCCACCCCGACACTTATGCAAAGCGAGTCACAGCCTACCATGGTGGTTCAGTGCGTTCTGTGAAGCTGCTGGAAGGACGGGCAGCACGTGGTGAAAGGACTGGGCGGGCTGCTGTCCTCATTTCCCTGCAAAGGTGTCACGATTCGCTCATCCAGGGGACACAGGCCACATGTTGGAATAGATTCTGACCTGAGGTCCCCCATCACGCCACACATGGGTCTGTCACTTGGCTTTTCCTCTGGTTGTTATCACTAGCAGGGGAGGAGGGGGCACCGCCAAGTGGTAGATTCGGGGAAGAGACCACGTCAGTGTGGAGTTCGAAGGCTTTACAGCTTCAGTGCAGCCTCAGATCATTGCCCTGAAGTGAGGATGCTGCTTCCAGGAGCTGGGGCCTGTGGTCCATTGCCAAGAACGGGGTCCCCGAGGCCCCTGCGGCCAGTTCCGTCGCATCTGTGTGCGGCCTCTGGAAGGTCCTGTGGATGGTCCAGCCCCTGCAAACGTGTGAAGCCTCCCTCTCAGCTTTGTAATGATGCAGTGACTCCTCTGGGTAAATACCAAAAGACTGGCGTGCCGGATTGAGTGTGCCTGTGTGCTTAATCGCTCGGTCGTGGCTGACTCTTTTGCAACCATTTGGACTGTAGCCCACCAGGCTCCTCTGTCCTTGGGATTATCCAGGCAAGAATATTGGAGTGGGTTACCATTCCCTCCTCCAGGGGATCTTCCCGACCCAGGGATTGAACCCGTATCTCCTTCATTGACAGGCAGATTCTTTACCATCTGAGCCACCAGGGAAGCCCAATAAAGGTACTAAGTCAACACATTTAGTGTCTTTCGTGAAATAAGTTCTTTCCTCTGCCAGCCTCCTGATAAGTGCAACCAGAAGTCAAGCTCCAGAAAGGCTTCACAGGCTCCCGAGAGGGTGGGTTTAAACAGAGGAGGGAGAAACGAGGTCTTGCGTTAGCAGGACAGTGTGGATTTCCACCCTGTCTCCCTTTTCCCGGAATCACCTTTCCCCTCTGGACGCAGTTGTGTCCTTAACACTCTGTCTTCCTGCCCTAGAGCTTCCAAATATCTGTGCAGATAAGATTCCTGTGTAGGAGAACCAAGTGCTTTCCTACTTACGTAGGAGTAGAGGCTGCTGCGCACGTGCTGGGCACACAGCGGGCTCTGCCTCGAGACCCGCTTACGGTGCCAATCCCGGGCGGCCCCCCCACCCCCGCTCTCCTCATGGCCCCCCTCCCCAGAGCGGGCTCCACTTATCTCTAAAATGCCTTTTTCTAAGATGTTTCTCAGAGCCACATTTAAATTCTTTTCTGTATTGCCTGCAGAGTAATTGACTCCTAGTACCCACTGTGTAGGGTTGAGGGGATTTAAATGAGGCCATAATCCAGGTTATGCACCTCACATAACTCTGATACACACCAAGTGCGTCATGTAAATATTCGCTATTATATTGGAGAGAAAGCTCAGTTCTTTGATTTCAGCATGGAGAAAAACAAAATCTGCAACAGCTTTGTTTTGCTCGCCCACTTTCCCGAGATGTTAACGTGTAGTCCCTTCTCCTTGGAGCTGGGTCCGCACTGCAGGGGGTGGTGAAGGGCCTGGTGTCAGGGAGGCCGGTTCTGCAGATCTCAGATCCACAACCTTGGGTTTGAATCCTCCTCATGTCTCGGGCTGGCTTCCCTGGTGGTTCAGATGGTAAAGAATCTGCCTTCAATGCAGGAGACATGGGTTCAATCCCTGGTTGGGGAAGATCCCCTGGAGAAGAAAATGGCAACCCACTCCAGTATTCTTGACTGGAGAACCCCCTGGACAGAGGAGACTGGCGAGCTACAGTCCACGGGGTCACAAAGAGTCAGACACGACTGACGAACACTTCCACTTTTTTTCCACGCCTCTGGGAGGCAGAACTCCCGGCCCCGTTCTCAGTGTTTGCCTGCCTATGTCTGTGTGCACGTGCCTATATGTGTGCTTGAGTGAGAAAGGCTGTGCATGTGTGTCTGTTTGGAAGGTGTTCACCCTCATCCATCCCAATCCCAGACATTTTGTCCAACTTACCCTGAGGGCTTTGGGGTTAAAAACTTGGGCCATGTCTGTTTCCCACCGTTTTTCCTCCTTCCTGGAGGGGTGATGTAGATCCTTGAGAGGGGTGGGGTGGGTGGGTGGGTGGTGGGCCATCACTGGGGATGCTGGCGAGGGGAAAGAAGGGACCGTGGTCTGACTGGTGTTTCATCACATCCTTGTCACCGTTGTCTTCCCACCCGTGAAGATGCTTGTGCTGACCTTTTCAGGTTGGCACGGAAACGCTCTCTTTCTCTGAATCCTTTTATCTGCCCAAATCTTTTTATTTGCCATTAACCAAAGTCTCTTAGACCAAGTAGGAAGGAAGGGAGAGGCCCTGGGGCTGAGTAAGACTCAGACTACAAGCCCTTGTGAGCGCTCACTGTGGGCTTCGCGCTTTCTGTGTTTTTTATTTAATCCTCACAGCCACCCAGTGAGGTCAGTTCTGCTCTTTGGCTGATGGGGAGGGGGCCTGGAGAAGGGATGCAAGTTGTTAATGGGCACAGGTGTGGGTTGTAAGCGGCAGAGCGTGGATTTGCCCCTGGGACCTAGCCACAGGGTCCTGACACCGAATGTGCCCAGGGCCGTGGGCATCACGGCCTTGTCTGGGGCTGCAGCTGTCTCGGGGCTGTGGTTTGGCATCCGTGTGTGCGCGGGCCTGAGGTGGGCCCTGAGATAAGCACATGGACCTGGAGAGGCGAGGCCCCCCGGGCTCTGTGGGTTCCAAGTAAGTTCTGGAGGTGCAGGAGCCAGCTGTCCCACCGCTGTGGGGCGGCCCGCGTTATTTCTGTATCTGCCCCTGCGTCTTTGGCGTGCAGCCCTCTTCTCTCTGAGCCCTGGCTCCTGGTGCAGCTGGAGCTCTGGAGTCCCGGGACAGCTGTGCTAGCCAGTGGTCAGACCTGGCGCTGGCACGTGTGTGACAAGGCTGGGCCACGTTCTTTGTGGGTCAGCAGCAGTCTGGCGTTGGCATCACCAGAGCTGGCTGGATGTGGGGCTTCTGGCCAGGCCCCGGGGAGCCCTGCTTCTCTGGTCTGCATCAGTCCTCTCTGCTCCGCCTCCAGCTCTGCTGGGGTGGGGGGCTCTCTGCAGGGGCTCTGATTTGCAGGGAAGCGTGGTTTCCCTCCCGGTTCTGCCCCCGCCTTCTCAAGGCCGGTGGCAGTGGTCCTTGGGCCCAGATCTTTACTTCAGTAGTGTGGGAGGTGGGGCGGGGTCTCCTTCCTTGTGAGATGCTTCTTTGACACCCTCAGAATGCTGGGGACGGGGGCTGTCTGAGCCAGGGTAGCCAGGGTAGCAGCAGTCCTGGAGAGACTGGGCCCCAGTGGCTGGGACCTTGGTCTTGTCGTGAGGCCTGGAGTGCTGCCTGCCTCTCTCCTCTCTTCTTTTACTTTTCAGCTTTTCATGAATAATACTTCTGACTTAAAGAAAAAGTTGCAGGAGTTAGAGGAGCTCCTCAGTTTTTTCAAATCACCCGTTGCTTATATTTTATTCCTTTTTTCTGTTTATCTGTCAATCAGTTAATCTACACACACACATATATGTATTTTTTCCTGAACCCTTTCAGAATAAGTCGAAGACATCATGTCATTTGATTTACCGCCCTGCAAGCTTCAGTGTGTTTCCTAGTAAGGTTATTCTCGTTCTCTTACATGAGCACAGTACGACATCAAAACCAGGAAATTTAACGTTATGACATTGTCATCTCGTCCACAGTCAACTTTCCGTTGTTCAAATAATGTCCCTTCCATGTGCGCATAGGTAGCTTGTTTCTGTTCCCTTTTTCGGGAGAGGCTTTTTCAATGGAACTGTGGTCTAACTTTCTCTTATAAGCCTCTTTAAGGAAAAAATGTTTTCTAAAAGTTAGACTGCATTATTGTGAAGAACTGGGAAACTACAGAAAAGTAAGAGGAGGAGGACACGAGGAGGCCGAGCGCCCGGCAGGTTAGCGGGCTCGCGGGAAGGTGGGTGGTCGGAAGTCTTCAGCTCAGGGCGACCTGATCCCTCAGACCTGCACCCCGAACACGCAGGGCGGGAGCCCCGAGCAGAGACTTGGGGCCCCCGGGCAGCAGGCGCCCTGTCTGGAGCCGAAGCTTTCACGCCCCTGCCCACCCCCTGGCCGGTTGCCCACCTGAACAGGCAGTTAACCCCCTCGGGGTGGGGAAGGGTGGAGATCATTATTAAATACCCAGAACTTGTTCACGACTTGAAAAGAAATGTTGCAGGCCCTCTCTTGTCTGCTGTGAAGCCCTGACTCCCCAGACTCAGCAGAGGGTAGGGGCATGGGCCTGCAGGAGAGGCTAGTGGAGAGAGAAAAGGGGACACCCTAAATTGTGCATCCTAGTCTTTGCTGAGGTTCCCGGGGAAGGTTCCAAACTGCTGGATGAGGCGTGGATCTTGCCTGTGCGTTTCGGTTATCGCAGACATCCCCTTGATCATCACCAGCAATGCCCCCAGGGCTCCACTCTGCCAGCTTAGAAGACCTCCTTACTGGGTGGGGCTGGTTTCTTAGGACCTGGCTCCCTGGCGTTTGTGCCTCAGTTTCCCTGGGCTGTGAAATCCACACTGTGTGAGAAAGGGCCTCTGAAGGCCACGATCAAAAGCCTCGAGTATTTTTCCAATGTTTGTTTTTTCTTCTCCCGCACCAGACCCTCTCCTTGAAGGAGCTGGCCTGGAGAGGGGCTGCGGTGGGCAGCCGCCCAGACTCTGCACGCCCCGCTGGGGCCGCGGAACTCCTAACCTGGACCGGCCAGGGCCGGAGGCTGCTCTTCAAAGGAACCCTTTGAAGTGCAAACATTTCCTTTCCTGAAAAGAAGGGAAATTGAAATGAAAACGTATTGTTCTGTGCAGACAATGTTCTCTTGGATCAAAGAGGGAGTAGGGCTTATAAAAAAGGGAGATTCACGAGTTGGGCCTTACCGTGGCCCACGGGGAAGCCGTGACCGTGTACTTGCCCTCCGTCCGTGATCGGTAAGGTTGTATCTTCCTTTTCCCCGTTAAGGTCCTAAATCTGGGTCTAACATGCTGTGTTTAGCTGCGTCTCTTGTTTGCGTTTTTATCGTGAGGTCAGTGAGCGTTTGAAAATACCTTTGGGCAAATTATGACACTGTCCATGTGGAATATTATGTAGTCAATAAAAGTGTTTTCAGGGAACATCTGATCTTATGGGAAAAACTTTACTGTTAAAAGTGAAAAATTTTCAATTTTTCATATTCAGTGTTATCTCAACGAGTTGCCTGTATTTGTACAGAAAGAAAACACTTAAAAATCAGGCTTTGTTTTGTTCACTCCTGGGCATGTAGCCCCTGAACGAGTGCTTAGCAAATGTTTGTTGAAAGAATTATTTTTATAATTAGTGAAACAGCAGTACAGTTTAAAGTGGGGTGAAGGCGGGGGAGGAGGATGTCTTTAAATGGATAACCAACAAGGACCTAGTGTATAGCACAGGAAACTCTGGTCAATTTATGTGGCAGCCTGGATGGGAGCAGAGTTTTGGGAAGGATGGGTACGTGTATGACTGTCGACCTGGAGCTATCACAGCATTGTGAATCAGCTATACCCCAATATAAGATAAAAAGTTAAAAAATAAACTATGCTAAGATAGAAAAAAAGGAGGGGTGCCTTTGAGCTATGTAGTAACACTTTGGCAAGTGGAAAGAACGAGAAATTATTCTAAATTTAATTTTAAATTATTTTTAATTAACTCTGCCCTGGCATCTTGATTTGGGGTTTATTTGGGGCTTTTTTTGGTACAGACACGTACCACCTTTTGTGCTTTGCTGCAGACCGTCCTGTGACGTTTCTGTTTTGGGAATAATCAGGTCTTGTTGCAAGGAGGGGTTTTCCTGGGTCTGGCCACTAGGCTTCTTCACAGATGGGGCAAGATGACAGCCTCTCACGTGCTGTGTCTGAGGCTCTTTGCATCGGCCTGACCTGTCCTGTTGTTGGGAACTTTGCTTGACTTGCCAGAAGCGTCTCATCTTCGAGCATCAGTGCTACCAAGCTACAATGGTAGGCTGTCTGCCGCCGTGTTTCTGACTTAGAAAGTCCTTTAATAACGCAGCATCTCATTCCAGAGGTCAGCTTGGAGGAACGACCCTGGTCTCAGGGATTGCATGTGCCTGCCCCGGTGAGGGCATTTCGTTCCTCCTTCCAAGGGATGCCGGCACTTGGGTTTCAGAGCCCGGTCCACACAGGGCTCTGGAGGCCCCTGGGGAAGGCATCCTTTGGGCTGGGGAAAGGCTGCTGGGGCCCGTGGTTGGGTGCCCCTGAGGGTGGTGGCCGTCTGTTCCTTGGCTTCAGTCTCTAAGAGGAGATAAGCTGGCATGGCTCAGGTGCACACCCGGGGACACGCGTGTTTATATAGAGATGAAGACGAAACTTCCCCCGCACAGCACGTGTTCTTGGACCTGCGTGTGCTCTGAGAATTCTTACTCTTCTCTGTGGCCTTACAGACAGCCCTGGGGGCGACTCGAAGTTTGCAGGGAGAGCTGGGCCTGGGAGGAATTCTCTGTCCACACTGGTTTGGACAAAGACAGTGTGAGGGTAAAAAGGTTTCTTTTTGTGGTGACTGAGGTTCTCTGACTGAAGTGGACATTATTCTGTGTGAGGACTCCCCAGAAAGCAGACAGGGGCACAAGGCAGGATCTGTGTGCATTCCCGGGGTGGTTTGTGCTGATGTAGACGTGGGTCGCTCTGTCCTAAGCTGACCCCACATGCTGGCGTTTTGAAGGTGGCCTGGCTGGGCTGTGTGATTTTTTTTTTTTCCAGGGATGGCACAAACATTTGTTAATTTCAACACTTTGACTTTTATTCAGTGTGATTTGAGGAAGAGCCCATCTGAAAGGTGAGCCTTCTCTTTCAGAGTTGAGGATTTGTGGGAAGAAGAGTAAGAAAAGACACTCTTCTTGGAGACGTTAAGTTTTGGACTCTGAGGTCTGATGGATTAAAATTGAGCAGGGCGTTGAAAACACAATATTAGCAATAGCAATCATACCATTAAAGTGTTCTTCTTGAAAAGGTTGAATGGATTTTGTTCTCTTGCTTGAGAAGTGTTTGAATTTTTTTGCTAAAAAAATTAGTATTCTGTAACTTACAAATCTGTATATGTAATTTATTGTTGTAATTCTTCAAACAACTGTAAATCAAGGGAATTGATGTATGGAACAAAAGCACAGGGACAAGAGAATTGGAACAGGATAAACTGCCTAGGTTATTGAAACAGTGTACAAATATCTGTCCTTGTTTCTTGTAACTCATTTTACTTACTTTGCTTCTCACCAAATTTAAGGATTGAGAGTGCTAATTTATAGTCTTATTAAAATTCATTTATAAGTTACAAATATCATCACCACTGTTGTTACTATTTGAGAAGAATCCTCAGGAGCTTGATTTTATGCTGTTATATATGTTATTATTATGTGAAATAGGAGATAATCTGTAATTGTAATCGCATAACATATCTCCCAGGGACTTCCCAGGTGTCGCTAGTGGTAAAGAACCTACCTGCCAGTGTAGGAGAGGTAAGAGATGTGGGTTCGATCCCTGGGTTGGGAAGATCCCCCTGGAGGAGGAAATGGCAACCCACTCCAGTGTTCTTGCCTGGAGAATTCCATGGACAGAGGAGCCTGGTGGGCTACAGTTCATGTGATTGCCAAAAGAGTCAGACACGACGGAAGCAACTTGGCAAGCATGCATACAATGTGTCCCTCATAAATCTATCACTTCAAATTTTTAGCAGCAAATTTGGTCTTTGTAGAAAAAACTTTGTTGGGAGACATTTCTTTCTCCCTTGAGGGCAGTCTTAGGAAATGTTAGGCAAGAACATTCCCCAATTCTGTGAGTAATCTGTATTGAAGTGGGAAGAGCATCTCGTGAGTGTCAGAGTTTGATGCACGCAGAATTTTGGAAAATTATCGGATCCAATTTGCGCTAGGATTCAGTCCTCATCCTTGAAAGACTCTTGGGTCTGTGGTCTGATGAGTTCTGGCGAGAGCTCAGCCACCATGAACTTGTCTACAGCTCCCAGAATCGCCTGGAGAGCCTCCGGGTGGCGGGAGATTTTGGAGCCTCCTGGGGGTTGCTGGCTCAGCGCCCTCGCCCCCTGGCAGGGTCTCCCTTTCCAGCAAGGTGTATGGCTGTGCACAGGCCAGAAACACTGTCTTGCCCAGGTGAGGCGCTGGCACCCAGGATGGAGGGAGAGCTCTGAGGCTCTGCAGGAGGAAGCAGCATGGTCCCCAGTTCCAGCGAGTGATGGTGCAGGGACTTCTCCTAGAACCGCCGTCTCCCCCAGACTGCCTCCAGCCAGCAGGGCTCCACGGCTCACTTTAACATGCGTGTGGTCCGTGGGCTTCATCCCGCTCCATGCAGACTCTCTTAGTGTCTGGACCTGCAGAGTGTGCACTAATAAAAATAGAAATTTAAACCGAGGGGGCAGGCCTCACCATGCCTGGGCAGATGGTGCACAGTACAGGAGACCCACGTTGCCTTGTGCCACGTGGCCTCTTCTTTGCTACAGTTCGCCTTCCACCCATAACTGAAACTCATGTGTTGGTGCAGGCGGGGCAGATGTGGCCGCAGGGGCGACGTCAGGATGGAGAAAAGGAATACAGGTGCATTAAGTGTGTAAGTTTGCATGAGATCCCAGGGCCTTTCACATCCTGAAATCAGCCCTCCGGCCCTCCAGTGTCTCAGATGCCTGCACACAGACCCAGGGATCTCCCAGGCCTGCAGGTCTGCGTCTGAAGGCCAGGGGCAGAGTTCCTAGCAACTCCCCATCCTCTCGGGTCACTGGCATCTGTCAAACTCCTGGCAGCCGGACCTCATCAAGGAGACCTCAGTGGTGCTTGGACCACAGTCCCCTGAGGCCAGGCTCTGGCACCCGGAGTGGAGCGTGGTGTGGAGCAGACACTCAGAAGATGTCCTTTCAGGAACCCAAGCACTTGCTATTCCTGGACCGTTTATTTGGGCGCCCTTGTGATGGGAGGGGCCAGGGCCCATTCATCTCTGACCGGCCTGGTTATCTGTTTGCCACCAACAGCAGAGAGGAAGTCGTGAGTCAGGCTGCAGGGGTGGAGCTCCAGCCGGGGAGAGGCCCTGGGAGGGGACAGTACGGCCCAGAAAGAGCTGCGAGAACTCCGTGTGTGGGCCCGCCAGCAGCTCCCTGCCTCAGTTTCCCCATGTGGAGAATGGGGACAGTAATAGCCCCCACGTTGCAGGCTGTGCTGAGGATTCAGGATGTAAAATGAGTTTAGAACATTGCCTGGTGTTCATGCCTGTGAGCTCTAGGTCAGGTTGGTGTGCAGAGGGTTAGTCTTCAGGAGGTTTCTGTCCAGAGAAGAGCCCATCCCAGGGGTGGCGGTGGAAGAGGTGATGGAGGAGGCATGGACTGGTATGTAGGGTATCCCTGGAGGCTGCGGTGGGGCTAAGGAGAGGCTGCCCCTTGTTCTCTCCTAGTTGGGAGGTTCTTAATGGAAGAGGAGCTATCAGGACCTTTTGTTACGGGTCCGGTGTTGCTGGACCTGGGGCGGGCCGGGAGGCACGGTGTTAGGGCCCCCTGCTCCTGAGACCTCAGCCCAGGACGCCACTTGGAGAGGTGGGGCATAGGCCCGGGTGGGCGTGCAGGTGCGAAGCCCCTGCAGTTTCCTTCCGTCGGCCTTGGAGGAAGTTTCCAGAACGGACTGGTGCTCAGGTGTGGGTCCATCCTCCCCCGGCAGCCCTGAGGCCCCAGGGGTGTGGCCTTGGTCACTGGCCTTTGAATGGTCAAGGGGAGCTTGGCTGTCTTTGACAACCGTCCAGGTGGGAGCTTCTTGCCCAGTGCATGGATTTGTGTTGGGGGATGAAAGGCAAGCTTGGCCACCAAGCAGATCAGCTTCTTCTCAGCAAGCTTTAAAGGCGGCCTGTTTCCTCACTGCACATGCTGTGGAGACGCCATACTGGAATAATTCTTCAGTCTAAATGTCCCCCCCACTCCCGGGGAGATAGCAAGGGGCACAGTGGTGGAAGTGGAGTATTGTTACATTCAGTTGTAGTCGGGTTTTATTTTTGCTTTATTATCTGGCTCATTAATCCACGTGTTCATTGGAAGGCTAAATCGTACATAGAAACATCATTGATGTTTTTTCTTTAAAATTTGGAACTTGTGATCACTTCTGTAAAGAACCATGAGCCATTACCGGATGTTCTTGGAGGGCTGTGGACGGCAGTGTCCATGGCAGGGTCTGGTGGGGGTCGAGGTGGGGGACTGACCCCTGCCCTTGATCCCATGATCGTTAGTAGCTTCTTTTATATCGTCACCACAGTGTTGTTTCTCGGGCAAAATCAGATTTCATTCCTGGCGCCTCATGCAAAGTGTCTTATAAACAGCTTTCCTCCTCTCTTCTGTGTCTGGAGACATTATTTATGTGTCTCACCAGGTGTTAGGATGAGCAGCGCGTCACATGGGTGAGACCTCGTGGCTGGGCCCTGAATAATCCCTCTGCTTTTTGACACTTGTTACCTTGGCGGAGGGGATGTCCGTCCACTGAGGGGGCCCGGTCTTGACAGCTCAGGACAGCAGCCAGCGAGGAGACACGTGTTAACGTGTGAAGACTGCTTGTGGAGGAGGACGGACCACCCCCGCCTGCTCGCGGGTCGTCTCCGGGGCCGAGGGCTGACTTGTGGCAGGAAGAGGAGTGTCGTGGATGTCTTGGGTTCCAGGTGTGGTGTCATGAGGGCCGCAGGGGCTGGGGCTGGAACCCCTGACCCTGCTGCCTCGTCCTGGGGTCCCGCCTGGGGACTCACCACACTCTTCTCTCATGCCCCGGGGAAGGCCTCCCCAGCAGTCTGAGGGGCCTGCAAGTCCAGAGACCTCCTTGCCACTGGCCAGGCCACAGATGGAGTGACCCTGAGCAAGTCTTAACCCTGACCCCTGACTCCTGACCTCAGGGCCACGCTCTCTGCTTCTGGGTTTGAAAGAGATCGAATCAGGATACTCACTTTAGGGGTTCCAGCCCTCAGCAGGAAATGGGTGATAGTGGAGACTAAAGAGCTGCATGGAGCAGTGTAGTGTCCACAGTGTAAAAGTAGGGACAGTACAAATCCGATGCAGCAGAAAACAGAAGCTCTCGAGTTAGGACGCTGGCGAAGGTTTTGATTGAGAAGTGCCACTTGGCCTGTGTGAGCCCAGAAACGTAGAGTGGGGTGATTTGTACGACTAGAAGGAGCAGAGTGGCTGTTATTATAAAAAACACAACAACAAAAACACCCCACCTGGTGACCGGCATCCACATGGACCGCCAGACTTGGATACTGAAGAATCACCGCTTTCCTAGTGTGGGTGGGCCCTCGCGGTGCCACAGGAAGTAGTAGCAGGCGAGAGGCGTGTCCCACACATGGGTTTCCCTCTGCCTCCAGGCCGCCTTCCATCCACCGCTGCTCCTCTGTCTTTGCTCCTCTGGGGTGGATCAGCCTGGAGACAGACCCCGGGATGCCTGGCTGCCTTTCCTGGGTCTCAACTTCCAGGAGCCCCTTGAAGGGCGGGCTTTCTGCCTAAGGTCCTTTAGTTTTTGCCTTGGTGGACAGGATCGGAGATGGCCGAGCACGCCTATTTAGGCACGCAGGTGCGTGCGTGTGAAAATAACACACCCTTGCGTCAGGCCGTGCACACTCAGCTGTGGGGTCAAGGTGGCGTCAGCGTCAGCAGAGACAGAGGATGGCAGATGGTCAGATCTGCAAGAAGCCTTCGATTGCACAGCCGTGGTTCAGATGTCTCGAATGTCTGCTTTCTGGGCAGAATCTGACAAGGGTTGTGTTACAGGAGAGGGGAAACTGCTAGTCTGCAAACCGCTAAGAAGGCTCGGCTTCTGTTTAGGGTGGAGGAGAGCACGTCGGTGGGCTGGGAGGGGATGATTTGGGAGCGCCCTGTCTGGCAGTGCCAGCGGAGAGAGAGGTGACCCGGTGGGCGAGGCGACCCTGGGTTCCTGGCCCTCCCCGATGGTGGGCTGGGCCCTCGTCAGGACTTGCAAGGGTCTCAGTGTAAAGGAAGAAAACACAATGCTTTCCGCGGCTGGTCACCCACAGGCCCAGAAGGAGCGGGGGCGGAAGAGGAAAAGTGGACGTGAGAAGGATGTGATTGTCCTGGCCCGTGGGGCCGGGGTTGTCGCGAATCTCTGGGAATGCTGTCATGGGACAGGCCCCTGTACAAAGCGTGCTTTGTGAGCTTCCCCAGGGATAGGACTCTGGCCAGAGCTGCCCCGTGTGACTGAGATACCCTTCTTTCTGTTCTTGGGACTCTGAGTCAGGACTGTGTGGGCTTTGGGGGAGCAGGACACACTTGGTGTCCATGGTGCCCACCCGAGTCATCTTGTTCACACCCTGGGGTCCCCCTGAAGCAAGCTGGGCACAGCCCTCTGGTCTGAATGAGGAGCCCGCTCTCGGAACCACAGTCTGGAAGGTTCCTTGGCTGTCTCCAGGGCGTCCTCCACCCCCGTCCACTCCCCTACAGTCAGTGCCCCATTCTTACTTCTCTGACCTGACCCAGACGGGCTGGACCGTCGCCAGGTCAGCACGAGAGCAGAGTCAGCCGCAGAGGGGGCAGCCCAGAGGAGAGGCGCGGGGCCCTGTCTGACTGTCAGGGTCACTGCACCTTAGCCGTGTCAGGCCTCGGGAGAGCAGACCGTGTTAAGTATGGAATTGCAGTTGAATTCTAGAGTTGACCTTGTGTTGCTCTGTTGATAATTCGTGAAGGTTCATCTTGGCATTTAAATTGGGCTTCCATGGTGGCTCAGAGGGTAAGGAATCTGACTGTAATGCAGGAGACCTGGGTTCGACCCCTGGGTCCAGACGATCCCCTGGAGGAGGGCATGGCAACCCACTCCAATGTTCTTGCCTGGAGAATCCCATGGACAGAGGAGCCTGACAGGCTACAGTCCATGGGGTCACAGAGTCAGACAGGACTGAGCGACTACCACGCACGTACACGATCGATAAAGAGATTCGGCAGTGGAGGTGACCAGCCGGGGCAAGGGTGGCTCCCACCAGAGCCACCAGGGTGGAGGCGGGAGGAGCAGGAATTGTGTTCCCGGATGGACCCGGGTTCCAGCCCGGCACCTGCGTCCTTCAGATGGACACTACCTGTCCAACTGTCTGGGGCCTGGGTCGGGGGAGCGGCCAACTGGAGGCATCGGCCGGGGGCTGCGCTCTCAGCTCCTGGTCAGTGTGTGCCGGTTCCCATTGGCTGAACTCTTCCTTCCTCTGTTCACTCCTTGATGTCGACAGACCCGGCATGTTTTCATCTGGGAAGACCATGTGCCTGCATCAACGGGTCCTTGGTGGCACGGGGGAGCTGGTGACCCCCAACAGATGGCTTCCAAGCCTGCATCCTGCAGCCCCGGGAGGTCCTGTAGGTCTGATCTGAGATCGGTGTTGTTAGCCTTTAGTGGGGATTGGGGGCCCCGGGAAGCAGTGATGTGGTGCATGACCAAGCCCTGAGATGGACTGAGGCGGTCGTGTGGGCCTTTCCCCCCATCGAAGAGTCTTGTTTTCCTTGACTCGGCCCTTCCTGTGAATGTTTGCTCTTATTCACGGCAACTCTAGGCAGCACAGAGCCTTGATGACGTTTGCTGAAAATTAATGATAAACGTGTATGTCCAGCTCAGAATGGAGGTTGCAGGCAGCAGGGGGATGACCCGAGCTGGCACCTGTGTCCCCCACGCAAGGACAGAGATCGGTTCTTTTGGGCTGAGTCTGAAAAGACACGTTACTGTACTAACAGCATAGACCCCGTTTGAATTTTAACTCTTCAGACATTGGTATGAAAAACCTTTGGCTTGATTTGTACATTAAACTCGCTTTTAGCCATTTTTTTTTTTTAACCCCATCATGAAATACTTGAATGTTTAGCAGCAGAAGTAAGAGCAGGTTTGCCGGACACCAGGTGAATTGTATCCCAGGGCTCCACCCAGCGTCCACTGTCCAGGTTCGAAAGTGTCTGTAAACCCTAAGTTATCGGTCTGTTAGCAGAATGGGAAGTTCATAGTTGCAGAGCCAAAGTTTCTTTATAAAATACTCAAAATACACCAGGGATTTATCTGGGAAACAGTGTGCAGTACCCTCTTTTAAAAATATATGTCGTCCTCTTTTTTTTGAAGTTTTTTGTTTGGCTAGGGCGTCCTTGGGACACTTTCCAAGCCAGAGCAAGGGAAATCAGAACAGGGTTGAATAATACTTTTATGTATAAATAAGAAAATTGTGGTGTTCTCAGATGTTTGTTTGATTAGGCGCTCCCGTAACTAAAGACCAGCTACAATGGTCACACAAAGGACCGTAGGAAAAAAAACGTTTTGGGACCAAGGTTCTCTCTTGTCTGGGAGGGGGTGGCCTTGCCCCTCGGCTCTGCGTGTGAATCCTAACAGGTGCTTCGTCGGGTGGACGAGCAGGTGTTTGGGTTCGTTTGTTTGGTTTAGACCCAGCACAGATGCTTGTAACTCGTAGTACAAATAATTCTCAGCTGACAAACTGGCTAAAAAGCAAAGAATATCAGCTGCCCTGGTGAGGTGTGCCAGGGAGTGGAAGATTTACCCTAGACTTGGATTTTTCAATGATTTTAAAATTTCATTGAACAAGTTCTTCAAGAAGTCCAGATTCACTCATCCACTCCCTCATTCGCTCACTCAGCAGACGTTGGTCAGCTGCCACAGGCGTTTGGCCGAGCCACCCAAGTGCTGACCCTCGTGGGCCACGTTCCGGGGGGTTGGTTCCCCGCAGATGCTGCGAAGATGCAGGCCGCCAGCCAAGGACCCATTTCTTTGTGATTAAGCCAACTGGAGAGTATGCCAGGCTCTTAGCAGCTATCTTCATCCCTCCTGAAACTGCTCCCTTTTAGCCAGTCTTTCCTAATTAGACCCAGTTGTGTGCTCTCAGGAGCCCCCCCACCCGTTTCCCCGATGTATTTCATATACTTGGCGGTTTTCCCTTTTCTTGCAGATTCTGTCCTTTTCTGGGTCTGTGATGGGGGCGTCCTCCATGCACACTATGTTGGAGGTGGGGCAAGGCCTTTGCAGAGAGGCCGTCTGTGGGTCAGAGCTGAGGGTCAGGGGCAAGGAGGGTCTGGGGTGGGAGCGAGGTGCTCAGGCCTGGGCCGCGGACACCAGGCTGGGGGTCACCAGGCTGAGCAAATAAGAAGACTGGTCGGATGCCCAGTTAAATTTGGACACGAAGAGAAACTTGAGTTGTAGACAGTCGATGGATCCATTTTAGTATTCACTTTTTTAATACTGAAAAAGAATATACGGGCGGTATTTGGAACGAAGTCATGATACACTTGGGGCACACTTACACTGAGCCATTACTTGTCCTTGCTCACGTGACAGGCTGGGGTGAGTGGTGTCCCGCCTGTGGTCTGGCCTTGTTTGGAGGGGGGAGGGTGGGGCCCCAGGGGACACACGGAGTCACACCCCTTTCTCCACGTCAGGGGAGTCCGCTGCTCAGGGCCCCTGTGTGGCTACCACATGGCTGTCACATGCCTCCGATCACTTGTATTTTATAAACCAGAGCGGAGGGGACTGGGGAGCCAGAACGGCAGGTCACAGCATCTTGTGTGGGTCTCACCCTCACCTGGAATGCAGAAACTTAGATTTTTGCACCCGAAAACGTACTGCTGACGTTGCCTCTTCATGGTCCTCGGTCTCCCGGGCTTGAGACATCAGTTTCCTTGGCTGCCTTTCCATCTCTTGCCTCCAGTATCAGCAGTTTAGCGCATCCTCCCCCACCGCCCTGTCTCAGCCGTCTTTTCTTCTGTGCAGTAACCTTACTGGCTTCTTCCAGCCTCTCCCACCTCCACCTTTTGGAAGTCCTCCCACGTGTTCCCTCTGTACATTTTTTTAACAGATCCGTTCTGTCTGTGAAACGAACCTCCAGAACAGGGAGCACAGAGCTTTCTCTGTCGCCTGCATTGCCTAACAGGGTGTGTGTGCGTGCGTGCGTGCAGTGGGTGCTCTGTGAGCAGCTCTTGGATGGAGGGTCCCGGGGGGTCTGGGCGGGTGGACCAGGCTTCTCTGGGTGTGGGTGTGGCCGGCGGTAGGTCCAGGGGTCCAGCCTCCTGCCTCTGGCGCCCGAGTCACAGGTAGGCTCAGCTCTGGAGCCGGTGCCCCTGGCCACTGGCCATCTGGCACTCTTCCTAGTGACATTTCACACTGACCTCTCCTTTGAAGAAGGGTTTTGAAGCAATGCTGTGCACGGAAAGGTCAACAAAGAAGAGTGGATGATACGCCGACAGAAACATAAGTTAAAAGGCAGGAAGTGGAGCAGCGTGATGTA
The DNA here is from genome assembly GCF_002263795.3 of Bos taurus. Lineage (NCBI taxonomy): Eukaryota > Metazoa > Chordata > Mammalia > Artiodactyla > Bovidae > Bos > Bos taurus. The sequence continues at coordinate 30,953,879 of NC_037339.1, forward strand.
ACCAGGTTAGAGGGGGATGAGCGGAAAAAATGCCCTTGAAATTACTCTTTAATCACTTGTCTGCAGAGACGTAAAGCGGGACATGGAAAACAAACATTTCCATTCAATGTATGTGCAGTTTGGCAAAACAAACCACAGGGCTTTGTGAGCGTCCAGACCTCCTGGCAGGAGGAAAGCGGCCTCATGACTGGGCATCGCTTTCTGCCGGGGTTCATGGTGGGCGCGGCCGCCCTGCCGAGAGCAGGTGAAACAGAGCATCTCGTTTCCTAAAACAGCCGGATTGGGCCCAAGGGCCAGACAGGCGAAGAGGCCCCTGGGTGGAGTGGTCTCAGCCCACAGCCCCCTTCACAGGTGAGCCATCTGACCCATCACCTGCGAAGAGGGTGCCCGAGCGGGTCCCGGCTCCTAAAGGACAGCGGGGACCAGGAGGGTCACCGCCACGGCCAGCCCCAGACCCACGCGCCACAGACCCCGCGGCCGTCAGCTCCGTGGAACCCGAGATGTTTACAGATCCAGAAATAAAAGTCAGTGGTTCTAAACTCAATACTGATTATAATGTGTATGTCCATTTCTTCACACAGTTCATTTCCTTGTATATATATATTCTTAATAGTTTTAAGTCAGTTTACCTATTTTGAGGCAGTAGTCCTCAAACCTGCAACTATCTAAACAGGTGCAGAGGGAAATACGTCAAACAATAAGCTTATTTTTGTTTTTTAAACCGCATGTTTGCACAGCGCTTAGTCAGCTACGGAACCCCGTCATAGACTAGAACAGGTATTGTTTGGAGGACCTGCTTACCCTCTGGCTCGTCTTGCACGGGGGCTGCTGGTAAGATCCCACATGGATGAAGAAGGTGCTCATGACAGCACTGGTGTGCCAGCCGCGCTCCGGGCACCGCGGTGTTAACCCCTTCCTCCCCACCCTGCCGTCGCTGGGAGGTGACCGGAACCAGGACTGGTCTCAGCCTGCAGTGGGGAAAAAGGGAGCCCACAGAGATTAAGTCACTCACCTGCCATGTTCTGAACCCAGTTTTGTCTGAGACTTTAACCTCTGTCTCGCCTCTCTGGTCTCTGGTCTTCACAGCGGGAAGCAAGGCGGGGTGGGTGGGTAGGGAGCTGTATCAGAGGGGTAAGACTGGAAGACTTGAAGGCAGGAGGAGAAGGGGACGACAGAGGATGAGATGGTTGGTTGGCATCACCGACTCAATGGACATGAGATGAGTGAGCTCCAGGAGTCGATGATGGACAGGGAGGCCTGGCGTGGTACAGTCCATGGGGTCACAGAGTCAGACACGACTGAGAGACTGAACTGAAGACGCTCTACCCGGTTTTCAGGGGGTGAAACCAAGACAGAAGACTCTCCCTCGGGGAATGGGGGACTGGTGCTTGTCCGAGCTCACGGTGTCTCCCGTGCGGTCAAGACGTGGCGACCACACCTGCCCAGGGGTTCATATGCAGGCTGAAGCCGCCAGGGGGGTGGGTGTCCACCCTGTGGCCCTGTCCAGGCGGTGCGGTGTGTGAGTGAGGCTGTGGTGGCTGGGGGGCCTTCTGTGTCGCGTCAGGAACTTTCTGCCCCGACCCCCCTGCCCCATCCCCACCTCTTCTTTGTGTCAGCCTAATTCACGTCATGTAACCGGGCTGTGTCTGTGACATACCAGCTGCTCAGGTTTTATTAAATTCAATTGAGAATCTCTTTTAGACGTCTTTATCCTACAGTGTGTTGGAGGAGCCCCTGTGGGCATTTTCGAGAGTAAGGTGGGTGTCAGGTGTTGCAGAGTCGGCAGACAGGGCTGTGACCCAGTCTCGGCAGCACCCTGAACACTCAGCTCGGGAAGTGGCCCCCAGTTGGCCTCCTGTGCGTTCTTCCTTGCAGCTTCTCAAGCTGGGTGTGTCGTCCCCACCTCTCGGGTGGTTTGTTTGTCCTGGTGGTGCACCTTGGCAGTCTTAGAAAATACTCTCCTGGTGCTTAGAGACCTGGTTAGATTTTTTTGCTGCCTGATGATGGTCTCCTCTCTGCTGATTCTCTATTAAATTGGTTGCTTTCTCTGAGGTCCTGGACCATAGTCACACACAGAGCGAGAGGGGTCCCCTCTCCCCTGGACCCTGTGTGAAAGGTGTTAGTCACTCAGTCAAGTCTGACTGTTGCGACCCCACGGACTATAGCCTGCCAGGCTCTTCTGTCCGTGGGATTTTCCCAGGCAAGAATACTGGAGTGGGCTGCCATTCCCTTCTCCAGGGGTGTCTTCCCGACACAGGGATCTAACCTGCCATCTCCTGCATTGCAGGCAGATTCTTTACTGTCTGAACCACCAGGGAAGCCCAGGCCCTGTGTGAGCTGGAATCTTAAACCGTGTGCATCACTTAGACCGACCTTTTCTGCAGGTGTCCTCAGTCAAAGTATTCTGTGCCCTGTGACCATGAAATCTTAAGCTCTGGATTGAAACTGGAGCTTGTGTTCAGTGTCACAGAATGAAGGACGAGGGAGTGCAGTGTAGGGAGGGACTCATGGAACAGGAGCTAAGTCCATGTTCGTGAAACTCGCAGAGCAAAATGACTGGTACGTATAAGTGGCTTGTGCAGATAGAGTGGAGGTTGTCCTACCAACTGCAACCAGAGCTATAATTACTGATTCTGGGGGGAAGTGGCAGAGTTTTGACTTGAGCAGAATTAAAATATGGGGGACACAGTGCTGCTTTTGCAACTGAACTCGTATAGAAGGTGCAGGGTCTGCTTGGCCACCTTTGATAGAAAAGCCATACTTTTCTTGTGAATTGGGTGCCTCTTGTCTTTTAACAGCTTTACTGAATATAATTTAACAGCATAAAGTTCGTCCATTTGAAGTACAAATTCAGTGGCTTTACTATATCCACAATTGGGCAACCATTCCCACAATTTCAGAACATTTTCATCACCCACTCAGGCAAGCCCTCATCTCCTCTGTCTTTATTCCGGATTTTTTCGTGTCCCTGAACTGACACAGCGTGTGGCCTTTTGTGACTGGCTTCTTTCACTTCGCATGTTTTCAAGGTTCATCCATGTTGTCGTTCCTCATCCACGTTCATTCCTCTTTAGGTTGAATAATATTCCCTCATGTGGATAGCATCACTGATTCAGTGGACCTGAATTTGAGCAAACTCCGTGAGATAGTGAAGGACAGGGGAGCCTGGCATGTTGTAGTCCATGGGGCTGCAAAGAGTTGGACACAACTTAGTGACTGAACGACAGCAAATGGATAGACTACATTTTGTTTATCCACTTATGAGTTGATGGGCTTTGGGGTTGTTCAGCCACTTTTCAGCCATTGTGAAAAGTGCTGCTATGAACATCTGTATGCAAATGTGTGTATTAAAGTGTTTTTATAGGCTTTTGTTTATCTTGGTTAGATATCTAGGAGCGGTTGTGTCCTATGGCGATGACTCTGATTTTTTGAGGAATCTTTTCAGTTTTTGAATCATATGTATTTTCTGTTGTACATTTTGAATTACACATTTCAGTGGCATTCAGCCCATTCACCTTGTTGTGCCGTCATCACCACGTTCCCCTACTAGGCTCTGTTGACGTAATAGGCATCGTCTCTTGGGCCCCAGGAGGGGAAGTGGCTTTGGCTTTGATCTGTCAAAGCGATGGGTTAGTCGTGAGCCTACCCATTGCCCTCTGAGAGTGAGAACAGGTAAAGGGCTCTTGGCCCCAGACCATAGGGTCTCAAAGACAGGAGACGTTGGTTAAGAGGGCAGGAGAGGGTAACTTGCCGAGGCTACTCAGAAACCGGGAGTGGGGCCTGCTGTCTCCTCCTGGGGGGCCCACCCAGTGTGGTGGAGAGACGCCATCCTCCCCGCACATGGGCGTGTTTTCCTGGTCATGCCCAGATCTCCCTTGGCCCTGGCAGAGGGCCTCAGGGAATCCCGAGCATAGAGGCCATGAGGCGTTGTATTTTCTGAGTCTCAGGAGAGGGTATCTGCGTGGGGCCAAAGTGTGTGTTTACAGGGGAACCATCATCAAGTCAGAGGAGATCTTGCAGGTCAGCCTGGACTGTGGGCGCCCCGACCTTGGCTCCCTCCGCCCGCTTATCTGGGACTCCATGTTCCTCACGCCCCGTCCTGTCCCGGGATGCCTGGCCCGGCCTCCCCCTGGCCCACCCCGACAACTCCATCCTGAGGTTCCCCAGGCCTCCTCTCGGCTGCTTGTTTTGGAGAAAGCCCTGGAGTTTTCATATTGTGTTCAATTCTTCCTGAGCAGCCCTTTCACCTTTCCAGCAGTATGTCACTTCCTCACTGGCAGAGATGCTGTTTTATTAAACTCTTTGGGGTAAGTCATTGGCAGACAGAAGCCACAAATGTCCAAATTCAGAATAGGCATCATTGTCGACCTAACAGCTCATTCATGAGCGGATTCTTTGAAAATAGTGACACACTTTGTAAGGGCTGATGAAAAAGTGAAAGTTAATCGCTCAGTCGTGTCTGACTCTTTGCAATCCCACAGACTGTAGCCTGCCTGGCTTCTCTGTCCATGGGACTCTCCAGGCAAGAGTACTGGAGTGGGTTGCCATTTCCTTCTTCAGGGGATCTTCCCGACCCAGGGATCGAACCTGGGTCTCCTGCATTGCAGGCAGATTCTTTATCAAATGAGCCACTGCGGAAGCCTGACTGAATATCAGTAAGGGCTGATATTCATAGTCAAATGGCTGTTCACTTGAATGGGAGGATGCCTTTAAATAGTGGCTCCCCCGGCTGCATGTGTGTGTTGGTGTTGCTCACGTAGCTGTTTGGGCTAGAAGTTCCAGAGTGCCAGCCAGGAGTCTGTGCAGTTGGAAAAACTAGGAAGCAAAGAGGAAGTATTTCTTCTTATGTCCCTTATTCAGAGAAAGTCTCCCTAACGATTCATTGATTTTTAAGAAGTGCTTGATGTAGCTATAGGGATAATAATCTCAATTTTTAATTATTTTTAAGCAATTCTGTGAGCTCGACAGTGGTTTCCGCATTGCAGAAGTGGGGAAGTAGGGGTTCAGAGTAACCTACGAGAGGTCAATCAGGTACTTGGGAGTCAAAACCCAGTCAGGTTGTCTTCAGAAACCATTTCTCCTCTTTCCATTGCCTCTGATGGTTTGCTCAGTGGGAGGAACGTCACTGTGTCTGATTTTACTGTAATTACATTATGGCCTGTTGCCCTGGGCGACCTATGATAAGTCTCACATAGAGTTTCAGAAGCATCAGAGCAGTTTTAGTCAGCTGAGCAGAGGTTTGAGCCACAACTCCGCGTTTCCCCCTACTTTATGAAGCTGCTTTTCTGGAAGTGGAATTGTGTTCCAGTGGGACAAAGTAGGCACTTCACGAAAACGTCAGCCGTCATGATGCTGCTGTCCTCGTTGGGGAGACCCCTGACCCCCAGATGCGTGCCCATCTTTGCTGGGCCAGCGGTGGAGTTCGGAGTCTGGTTGCTGAGCGTGTTTGCAGTGTTGGAGGGAAATGACTGAATGGAAAGCCTGCATGCTTTCTATGCCCCTCTTCCTCTCTCTCCCCGCCACACATTTCCTGCCCTGCTCACTTTTTCCTTTTACAGTCCACGAGGACTTCTGCATCAGGTGGCCATTTGGTCCTGTTCAAGTCGTAGAGTCTAAGATTTCGTCACTTGGATTCTCAGGTGTTAACAAATCGAGACTGGCTGCAGGCTCGCAGGTGGAGCTTTTCTGGGGCGGAAGCTGCTGTCCCCACCTGCGGGCCTCGCCTCCTCTGTGCTCATCCAGAATCTCAGAGTCATAGCAAGAGTGGCGGTGGATCGCCTCCTCATGTTCATCCAGAATCTCAGAGTCCACGGTCCTCCTTCCCACTCAGACTCTGATGCAATGACCTTTTCATAACAAGAGTGGCAGGGGAGCCTGAGAATAGCTTGAGCTTCTTACCTGCTCTGAGCCTCACACCCCACCTGTGAAGCATCAGTGGGAGATGCTGCCTGGTTCCTTTCTCTCTTGGGGGCGGGGATGCCTCCCAGCAGCCCATCCCCGCTGACTTCTGAGCATCTCACGTGACTCTCAGTGAACACGCTCCCACGTGTCTTCAAGACCAGGTTCAGTCTTAGAACCGCTGTAAGGAGTGGAGCTTGGTCATCAGTTCATTTTTTTCATCTTTTACTTTTTTCCCTTAATCTGCCTGCCTCTTAGTAATTCTCAGTCTTGGTTTGGGGACAAGGTATTGGTTTCTTTGTGAATACGTGCTTATCCCCAGAATTGTTTGTAGGTTTTTAAATTTTGAAACATTACTTTAAAAGATTTTTAAAAACCAATTCATTAAAAATAAACGCATCTGCAGAGCACTTGCTCTCAGCTCCACACTGTGAGGCGGGTTTCCCCTCCTCGACAGCATGCAGTCAAAAAAGACTCAGTCACCTTGTTGTGAAGTATCTCTCATCTCAGAGGGAGGGTGAATCATCAGATTGTGGGCTTTCCTTGCTCCAGAAAAGGCTGCAGTGATTTTAATTATTGCAGGGTTGGGAGTTGGATGGACATCTTGCTGCTTCCTTGACCGCATTTCCTTTAGAGTTTGTAATTTTTTTTCCTCAGTAGGCATTGTAGAACCACACTCGTCTGTATATGTTGTAAGGTCCTTCAAACAGCTTTTATGCATAAGTGTTGTCGCTGCCTTAGGGGGTGGGCAGGAAGTGGTGTCGGCCCCAAGTAAAGGTGGCGTCAGGGTGGACACTGGAACTTGGGGGAGACTGGACACTGGAGTCTGCTCCATGAGTTTCTCCGGGAAACCACTAGTAACAGCAGTCAGACCCCCTGTCCTCATGAGCCCCCATCCCCCGTCCTCAGGTGGAAGCCCATCCTTTCTCACTGAGAACCTGTGAGTGAGTGTGTGTGGTCCTGCTGTGGTGGAGATCCAGGTGGCAGGCGGTGTGGGTCGGGGGAGGGCAGGGGCCACGATGTGTAGAGAGTACTTGGGTTTCTGGTCCTGGCCAGGTCTGCCCTCGCGAGCGTATTATCTCGGTTACTACAGTCTGCTCGTTTCTGGGTAAATCCCAAATGCAGAGCCTCAGGCTGGAAGGCTCAGGACAGAGGGGATGGCTCCCAGGTTCCTGTGGTTGGGAAGGCCCTGTGGAGTCACCAGCACGAGGCTCTGGCGAGCGTAGCTGCCGTGATGTCAGTTCTGGACGTATCCCCACGGTGCCCATCCCACAGGGTCCTAACGGAAGGAAGGACAAAGTGCGAGGGTCTCAGAGGACAGTTTTGGATCCTGGGTGGTGCCTGGAGGGCACCCTGCTCCGGTTCTGGAGACCCTGAGGCTTCTGTCCAGCACTCGGGCTTTGAGCCCATCATCCCCTCTCTCCTGGACCAGGAAGGATATTAACTCCTTCTCAGTGATCACCAGCCTCTTTGCCCATGCTCCCTTTAATCATGCTGGAATTTCAAAACTTTTCACCAAAGGAAAAATTTAATTAACATTTGCTTTTTCAAATGAAAGATGCTCTCCTTCCAGGATCCCATCCCCTGCGCATCCCCTCAGGAGATCCTCATCTGTTCTGTGGGCTCCTGGCTGTGGTACTTGGCTGGAGTCAGAAGACTTGTTAGAACCCCCCGTAAGGCCTTGAACCATGTTCCTGTAGCTTCATTCCTTACCATGACCCTCGGATCTGACCTGGCGGGATGGAGCGCTGGCTTGTGTATTTGGGGCTCATCTTATTTCTAATAATTTCATGGAATTGCTTTAATGAATCAGAAACATGTTCTTCCTGTTGATATTTCATTCATCCATATGTTTCAAAGATGTTCCAATCATAAGAGGTACATAAACTCTCAGAGGCAGGAATTTGGTCTCATGAGTTCACTGCTGTGTCCCTGGGTTCCACGACTGTGTCTGACACTCAAGACACTTGTGGCTTGAAGAACAAAACACAGACTCATTCAAAGGCAAAGCAGCTACTTCAGCTGGACAGGGAAGCCCGGCATGCTGCAGTCTATAGGGTCGCAAAGAGTCAGGCAAGACTTAGTAACTGAACAACACCAACCAAAAAAAATTGTGCATTATGTTTAATAAGATAAAGCAAAAAAACCTGTTTAGTAGTTCCTATCAATGTACCTAATGGGAAGGCCTGATTCCTCTTGATTTATAAGTTATTCAGTGGAAGTGTGTTCACTGATGTTTCCAGGTGACTTTGCATAAACACATTTCCCATCAGTGTGCGGGTGTCCCCTGTTGCACAGACATGTGGTGTCGTGATCACACTTGTGCCCTTGGGAGCCTGTCCAGGATAGTGTTGGAATACGGCCTGCTGTATTTATGATGAAATAAGTGAAATAAGATGCTTTCGGTTTGAGGTGGTTGTAGCATTCTTACTACCCTGCTTTTAACAAGTGAAACTTCAAATCCGAAGTAGAATGAATCGGTTGGAACATTCTTGGAGTAAAGAAAAGCAGTGCCAATGAGTTTACTTGCTTTTCATGCCAGCCCCAATAATCCTGGTGGGCTCAGCCTGGTTTAATGTATGGCAGTCTTCTCTAGCACTTAAATTGAGCATCCCTTACCTGCTTTGCTGCTCTGACAGGGAGACACGGGCAGGGAGGCCCTCAGTCAGGCTGCTTCACCCTGCCTGAGGAAGCTGGAGAGCAGCTTTCCTGGGGGGCCGGTGTCAGCCTGGCTGTGTCCACGCCTTAGGGCAGCCCTAAAGCAGTGGTTCTCAAACTGTTTGATCTCGGAACCCCCTACGGTCCTAAAGATTGTGGAGAACTCCACGGAGCTTCTACTTATGTGGGTGGTATGGATCAGTATGTGTCTGACTCTTTTGAACCCCATGGACTGTAGCCAGGATCCTCTGTCCATGGGATCCTCCAGGCCAGAATACTGGAGTGGTTGCCATTCCCTTCTCCAGGGGATCTTCCCGACCCTGGGTCTCCAGGGATGGAACCTGGGTCTCCTGCACTGCAGATGGATTCTTTACTGTCTGAGCTACCAGGGAAGCCATCACATGTATATGTTTATCTAAAAACACATTTGTTAATATCACCACCAGTGTCCTCAGAAAACTCTTAAGTCTTGGGAAACCGTCAACTGAGACCTTGGTGACAGATACAACTTTTCCACAATTCTAGGTTTTTTTTTTGATAGTTCAAATCTTATCATTGTCCCCAAACATCGTCAGTTGTTTTCCTTATCAATTCTGTTCCTTTCATTCCAGGATTTTCCTCCTAAAATATAGATCTAATGATGGCTCTTGGCGGCCAAACTCCATGACTTGTTCCCAGCCCCCAGCACTTGGATGGATTCCAGCCTTGCTTCAAGCCTCTACATTAAAAAAAAAAAGAAAAAGAAAATCTTTAAAGAACACAAATTTACTATTTTCAGTTCTGTAGGTCAGAAATCCAAAATAGGTGTCACTGGGCTCCAGGCCAGGTGTTGGGAGGGTGTGTACCTTCTTAGAGCTCTAGGGAGAATCCAGGGCCTTGCCTTTGTTGGCTTCTCGAGGCTGCCTGCCTGCCTTGGCTCCTGGCCCTGGGCAGTTTGAGGTTGGCAGTGCCCCTAGAGCCTCTCCATCCCACTCCTCTGACCGGGACTCCCCCATCCTTCAGGGACGCTGGGGATTACATCAGACCCACCCGAGAACATCTCACCAAAGGTCATCTGGCTCCTCTGTTCGTCTGCAGCCTCCTTGTCATGTAGCCTGCTGTAGTCACATGAGTAGGACCTGGACATCGGGGTTGGGCGGCATGGTTCTGGCTGCCGTAGTCTAGCATCTCCGTCTTTATGTTCCGACCCTGCTCTCTGAGTGATGTCGGGTAAACTCGTCTTCTGAACGGCATCCCCTTGTGGCAGAAGCCTTTCCTGAGGTCTCCAGGTGGAGTTGCCTCTTTCTCTTGGGCCGAGATAGAGACTGGTGGGTGCGCCCGTCCCCGGGAAGGATCATGTGTCCATCCGCCCTGTGCTGTGACCTGAGCCTCACGCACCCTCGCTCCTGCCACTGCCCTTGTACTTGGCACATGATAGACAATATCTGGCAATACTGTCAGTTTTGGACGTTTGATCACGGGCTGCGTTTTAGAGGCTGTCGAGCGAATGTTCGGTTTCTTGTCTGTAACAGCAGCGTTAAGAGTTACGTAGGTGAGTGTCATCCTTGTGGGCTATCAGAATACTTAGAGGTCAAGTGTCATGGTAGCCACTGCAGCTCACGCTCAAGGGGTTCGGGAGAAAAGTGTGCATGTATGTAACGATACAGCAAATGTGGCAAAATGTTCAGTGTTGGAAAATGTAGATGAAAAGTACGTAAATATGCCAGCTTTTCTGTAGGTCTGAACATCTGCAAAGGAGGAAGTGGCAAAGAATGGCATCTTAGTGTAGGGTGAACAGAGGAAAGGTGCTGGTTGGGATGGAATAGTTGATTCCAGCTGCTGGAAACTTGGCTTTTCTGAAGTCACAAGCTGGAGCTGTTGGTGAGCAACTTCACGTGTGTGTTTGGCTCAGAGCTGATCCTCGCTGGGGTCACGAAGCATAATAACCAAACCTCTCCTGCTCCTGAGTGAGTGAGGGCATGAGTGCGTGCAGAGTAGAAACCCTGCGGCTAGGAAGACAGAGGACTTGAGGCGTCTCATCCCGGAGGTTCTTCCTGGACGCCCCGTGAGGACTGGCCGTCTCCGCATCTGTTCCTTCTGGGACCGCAGGCACACGGTGACAGGGCCCGCCCACATCGGAGCAGTCTGGGGCCTGCCCCGAAGTCCCTGGGGCCGGCGGGTACTTAGTGCCAACTGAATGGGGTACTGGAGCCATGCCATGGTCCCAGCGAGGACAGGAGAGCGGATGGTCACAGATTGGAGTCCCGAGTTCCCTGGAGGATGCAGCTGAGGCTCTCTGGCCCTGCTGACCTGGAAGTCTCAGTGCCAGCATCCCAGAGGACTCACTGCCCGGCTGGCCCTTCTCAGGGCCTCTGAGTGTGCACAGGCCGGCTCTGTGCCCTTGGTGTGTGGGTGTGGCCTGTCTGGATGATGCTCTGCTGCTGTTCTTACTTGAGACGTGACCCCACGTTTGCAGTGGTGGCAGGGTGGGACCCCTGGTTTGGAGGCCGTCTTGTCCAGTTTCCCGGGTTCTCCCCAGCAGTGCCCCACAACGTCCCCTCTGCACCCCCCACCCATGCTGCTCCATCTACATTGGGACCTCGTCTCCCCACCATTTGTCTGCCCTCTGATGCTGAGCTGAACAGAAGCTTTCCTCCCTGTGTCGGCCGTGGGCTTGGAGGTTCTGGGCCCCCAGATGGAGTCTAACGCGGTCTCTTCCCTTGCCTCCTAGGAGCCAGCGGCCCCCTCTCGAGGCTCCTGAGACGCCATCGCTCCAGGACCAGGGACCCCCCAGTGACGAGGCGACAGTCCTTACATCGTAGTCCAGGTGCAGTCCAGCAGGAGGGTCTGCTCTTGGTGCCGGGATGTTACTCATTTAGGCCTTTCCTTGGCTATTGGCTTTTTAAGTTAACTGACAGCTAAGCCCTAAGTCTTCTTTTTAACATCTCACTGGCCTGCCTCAGTCAGCTCTTCTGTCTCACCTGGAAAGGCTTGTCTTCACTCTCATGGTCTCTTGAGTTTCTGTGTGCACTTCTGCTTGGTCCAGACTGCTTGATGTCCTGGGATGGCAGGGCCTTTGGTGCAGGGCGCGTGGTGGGGAGCAGGTGTCTCCGCGCTCAGGGCTTTGTCTGCGTGGCCTGCCGTCCTCGGAGGGACTGGGCCCCGCGGGCGGCCATAACGCCATGGCCTCAATGTATCTTTTCCTCATCTGCCTGTGATTCTTGGAGCCGTTGCGGTCTCAGGTTCAAGGGCCTGTTCCAGTCTGCATCCTGGCCCCCATGCCTCTCAGTCCTCAGCCTTTCACTCTACTCCTCAAGAGTTCTCCCACAGCTTGTTCCTGGGTGCCGTAACCAGTGTATTTCAGGTTGGTCCTTGGAGCCCCAGAGTCCGGGGGTGGGGGCAAGGTGGGACAGGAACAGGCATGGAGAGCAGGCATGTGGTACAGCCAAAAAATTAAAACCTAATAAATATAGTGAGAGTGGGTCAAGTTTCACCTGTTGCTTATATTTTCATCTGGCAGAGGATGTAGTTTGGTGAAAAAGAATCCTACTATATAAGTGCTGGACAGTTATTGTTCAGGTTATTTTTAGATAAGAAACTGGTCACTGAGTATGGAGGCTTCACTTTTGTCACTGTTTCATTCATCACAAAATTTTTCAGAGGGGTGTGTGTGTGTGTGTGTGTGTGTGTAAAAGAACTGCAGTTGCCCACTCACACCCCCGCCCACATTCCTACAGTCCTCTGGGCCCTTCATATTCTTAATTTTGAGTGTGGAGCTGCGTTGAGAAGACACAGTAGTCAGGATCAGTGGCCCTCGCTGAGTCCTTCATCAGGGGACTGGGGGGCGCATAGCTGTGACCTTTGCCACATAGAGACCTCCCTGTGGGCATGGGGATGCTCTGAGTGAGCCCCGTGTGCCTGAGCTTTCCTGTATCACTGAGCGGGAACCAGTTAACTGCAGGCCAGAAAATGAGCCCTGGCTTATGGCGAGGCCCGGGGTCAGGTTCCAGTGGCATTCCGGAGAGACAGCCTGTCTTCAAGGTCATGGCCCTGGAGCTTCCATCACAGCAGAGCCAGGGGCTCTGCCTGTGACGTCGGTGTAACCACTGTCCATCCTTCACACTCAGTACCGCAGGCCGGCCCTGGCCTCCTGTCCGCACTCTTGGCCACTTTGTCCATCTCAGGCTTCACCGTGATCCTCCGCTGCATTTTCTCCTGACTCTTGATTGTCAGTCATGCGTTATGGTGTCCACAGGCCCTTGTGCACTTGGCGGCTTGCTCCCGAATCTGTGGAGTGACTTCAGGTCCACGGTGGCATGTTCTCTGTGAGGGAGACAATTCTGTTACTGCCCGCTGGATGTTTCCCCACGTGTGTGATGTAACAAAAGTCCCCACGCTGGGGAAGTGTACAAACAAGTGCTTGGGAGTTGGCCTGCAGACAGATGGGGTGTGGAGCCAGGAAGGGGGCCACGGTGTTTCCTTCAGACTTTAAATGCTTTTCTCTTGGGGGCGAGTGTCTGAAGTCTTGGCCACCAGAGAAGCAGGCTGTATACACACCAGCACGACCTGTCACGAAACATGCTTTTCCTGCTGGGGCTTATCCCTGCACAGTAAGCCCTGCACAGGTAATCCCCATGGTAACCAGGGGCTCCAAGGGGAGAGGACAGGGATGGAGTAAATGCAGGAATATGGGAAAGGATAGAGTATCTGCTTGCACACAGGCACTTTGTCAGCTGGATCAAAATACCCTGCTCGAAGGCTAATGTGTCGATTCTCCCCAAATAAAGGCGGGTGGCGGTTTGGGACCGTCTCCCCTCGGGTCTGTCCTGCCCAGTAAGACCTGATTAATCCTCCTGGTGGTATGTGGTTGATGCCCTCAACCCTTCCTTTACATAAAAGGTTTACATCTCAAGTGCACATCCCTCAGACGCTCAGCCACAGCTCTCCTGGCTGCTCCCCGCAGCCCAGCCCAGCCTCACCTGTTCAGCCTGGTGGGCCTGAGCTGTGTCTCTTGGGCAGGTGAGCGTGTGACCTGCCAAAAAGTGGGGAGGGTGAACCTGAAATTTCACATATGTCCCGCACCATGGATGGCACAGAAACACGTGTCTGCTGGTTTCTCTCTCCCAGCTTTTGAATAACCTACAAACCACTTTGTTCTTCGCTTTCCTTTAACCTCTTCTTTGGAACTCACATTGGTTTCTGTAATTTCAGGCAAAGTCCCCAAATGGTACAATTTAGGCCCAGAGAAATGTCAGGGACATGGTCCACGACTGCCTATTACAAATCCTTTACTGTTTTTCTAGTTAAAAAAAATTGGCCGAATATTGATAGTTTCATATAGCTCAACCTAATCACGCGTAAGAGACTTTGTACACAGCCGTGTCTTAGCATCAAGGGGCTGCCCTGGGGGTGCAGGTCTCCAGAGGAGTTTCCTTGTTGTTTTCTGGGTCAGCCCAACAGGAAATCCTCTCTCTTGCTTTTGGGAATTTCTCAATGTGCACGTATGCAGAGAGAAAACGTAATGAAACTCCATGTACCCAGGTACCTCCCAGGCGGACTCTTTAAGAGATTTCCTTCCCCTCAGTTCAGAAGCAGTAAGCAGTCACTGAAAGAATGTTAAAATGCTGGTGAAAATGCCAGTAATCTGTCCAGAGACACTGCCTTGATTCTCCTTCCAGTATACACTCACACTTGTGTGTGTTACTGTTAATTTTCTACCAGTCTGAGTATATACACACACATGTGTTCCTGTTATTTTCAACCAGTCTGAGTATACACTCACACGTGTGTGTTCCTGTTATTTTCTACCAGTCTGAGTATACACTCATACTCGCATGTGTTCCTGTTATTTTCTACCAGTCTGAGTATACACTCACACTCATGTGTGTTCCTGTTATTTTCTATCAGTCTGAGCATACACGCACACTCGTGTGTGTTCCTGTTATTTTCTAGGGCTGCTGCCAGGCTCATTTGACTCTGTCCTCCCCCTTTTCTCAGAGACACGCACTCTCCCAACGCAATATTTGATCTGTCTCCTTGGCAGCTCTTGCTCCATATGATTCTCCAGGCCCCTGCCCTCTGTGTGATTTCCAGAACTCTCCCCTGAGGCCCCTGCTGGGCTTTGCTGCCCCAGTTACCTCCTTGTCCTCAGACCCAGAGAAAGCGCCTGTTGCTTCAAAGCCAGTGGCTCCTGGCCAGCGGCTGCGGGAAGTGGGTGGGTGACGCAGATCCACCCCACCGTGTGAGTAACTCATTGACTGGACTTGACAGGAGTAGTGGCATTCAGAAAGAGGTTGTCTTAACTCATGTGACTCCCTTATTTGTAGGATTTCAGATAAGTGACAAAGTTGAGTGTTGTCAGACGGGAAGAAGAGTATATTTGGTCAAAGTTGTGTCACTCTGGCACCTGCCATGGAACAGGGCTCCTGGAGTCAGAGGACGTGGGTTCAAATCCTGGCTCCCTACTTAAAGTGAGGTGACTGTGGCTGGGGGTCTACCCATCCTCCTGGGAGAGGAGGGAGGCCTGTGACTCGGCTGGTCTCTGGTGAGGACAAAGTGAACCCGTGTGTGTATGTGTGGCGAGGAGCTGGTGTGTTGGGTTGGTTTCAGGTGGACCCCAGCTCCCGAGAGAGTTTCTTCTCCAGGTCGGTTTGGGGAAGCTGTCCCTGACTTCTCACAGCTACTTTACTTTTGAGCCAGTGCATTTTCTAGAAATTCTGAGTTTTTTCAGAGTAGCCTGTGGCAGTGGGAAGACTGGGGGAAGGGAGGAAGTGACAGGTATTTGAGGATTACAGTGGCCCCAAGCTTACGGGTAAGTAGGTGAGTCTGTGAGAGTTTGCTGAGTGAGTAACTGAGTAAATGGGAAAATAATGGTCTGTGACCGAGCAGTGTGGTCAGATCTGCTGGGCAGGAGTCCCCGCCTTGCTTGGTTCCAGGGGCCGGCTGTCCTGGCGCTTTGTGAAAGAGGACATTTGGAGAAGGAGCCTCTGAAATCTCTAATATGCTTTTCAGGATTCCTTAGAGCCTGGAGAACTAAAGAAACAGTGTTCTGCCAGTAAGTCTGAATTCTGATCCTGGGGGAACTTTATTTAAGACATTTCCATTTGAGGTTGGAGAGCCAGACGAAGTGTCCACAGTTCACACACACGCAACTTTACAAAGCCCGCTCACCAGCCCCTCTGCACCCGCACCCCACTCAGGTCCGGGCCCCTGCTGGGCTCTGGCTCATGGACCCTGCCCTGAGGGGGGGCCCGTCCCCCGGCCCCGGGCCTACCTACAGAGTTTGTCTGTCACTGGCTTCAGTGAATCAGGTGGCACACGTTTGCTTCTTTCCATCCCAGAGAAGTGAGAAGCACTAAGGCACATGTTGGAGGAACTCTGAGCCCCTCACGAAACACAGGTTTCTGTTGTAACGCGTTTCCACACGCAGAACCGGGGCGTGTGTCTTGATAAAGCACAGCTTCCCTGGTGATGGAAACACTGTTGGGAGACGAAAAGACTTAGTCACATCCTGCTGGCTGCAGGAGGAAGCGTTCCTAGATTTTATCTGATTTTTGTGAGGATGCACTTACTGGGTCGTCCACTGGCTTCTTGTCTGCTGTCTCTCTTGGATGTGGGCAAACGCTGTGGACAAGCTTGAGTGTGGGTAAGCCAGCAACGTTGACAGTGTCAGGCCAGGCGTCAATTCATGACCGCCGTGTGATGGGGACCTCAAGCTGCCAGAATTTGTCTGCCTTGCTTCTGTGAGGGAGAAGTGATGGGCAGGTGCTGAGACTTAGAAGAAAGAACCAGAGCTGACTCTGCCTGGGAAGAATTTGCCTCTGAGCATGCCTGCCTGTGTATGCTGACTTGTGTCTGACTCTTTGCGACCCCATGGACTGTAGCCCGCCAGGCTCCTCTGTCCATGGGATTCTCCGGGCCAGAATACTGGAGTGGGTTGCCATGCCCTCCTCCAGGGGATCTTCCCGACCCAGGAATGGAACCCGTATCTCCTGCATTGCAGGCAGATTCTTTACCAAGCCACCAGGGAAGCTGTCTTAGTATACTCCTTGTGCCTTATCTGTCAAGGCAGGACCAGAGAGGCACCCCGTTTTTCAGATGTGGAAACTGAGGCCCCAGAGACATGCACTACTTTAACCCAAGGAACCCTGGGCAGAGATGACAGGGACACCAGCTGTCCCCACAGTGGAGCACCTCCCACGACACAAGGAACTGTTGGGAAACTTTCAAGGCCTCAGAGGCAACTCCTTGTTGCTTGGGTTGAATGTTAACCCAAATAGCATCTTCTTACATGTGTATTCATTTAGAGAAACAGAACCGGACTCTTTGGTGACTCGAACCTTTGAATATTCAGCAAATGAGATCTCCTTTGATGGACAGACCCTTTTAAGTCATTGAAGGCAATGGTGAAGATGTTGCCTAAGATGAAGGACAGACGTCCAGCCAGTGTCCTGTTAAGTTTCCTGAAATTAAATCAGTGATCGTACTGAGTGTGAGCTATGGGCCCTGTACGTGTTCTGGTCCCGTACGTTCTGCTCATGGGCCTTGTAGGTGCTGGGGGCAGAGGCGATTAGAGGCGGCCCTGCCAGTGGGACGTGTTGACACTTAGCTCCGAAAAGCCCAGCCTTTCCCCCAACCCCCTCCACGCTCCCGGGGCCCCGGGGATCCTGACTCAGAGGACAGCAGGCTCTGCAGGTGGTGAGGCGTGGGTTTGAGCCCTGACTCCCATCTTTTGTTGGCTGCATGCCCTCCACCAAGTTACTGGCCCCGACTCTGCCTCTTCGGCTGAGATTGCCTTTCTGCTTTCCCCAAGCCCAGCTGTGTCAGCCCAGGGCATCATACCGGGAGTGAGATCCCTGAGTTCAGGAGGAGTTCCATTCTGCCCTCAGCTTGTCCATCGCTGCCTGGGGTCAGATGAGTGTAGATCCTGGGAGACTTTAAGAGAGTCCGAGTCCTGAGGTCACATGTCATGGGGGTGTGGCTGGCCCCCCCAGCCACTGCAAACCTTCAGCGCCCTGTGGTCCCCTCCTCCCCTTGCCTCTCCACTGCCCTGCTGTGCCCCAGCTTCAGTTCTGTCGTTTCCTTAACCTCCTTCCACATGCCCATGTGTTGGGTCTTCATCTGCGTCAACCAGTCCCCTCCATCCTTGTTTCTTTTTCTTTAAAAACTTAAAAGTTCTTGCACCTGGGCCTCCTGACACCTGGGGGAAGTGAATCTGGCTTGGAGAACAACTTCCTTCAACGCAGATTGCATTCCTTGCGTGCATCTCTCTTCTTCCGCCGTGGCCCGTGACCTGGAATGCTCTCGCTTTGAACCACGTCTGGTTGAGATGGCTTCATTTCTGCTCCCTTCCTCATTAAAGCTGCAGGTGTTCCGGAGCTTTCAGGACTCCTGGGCAGCCCTGCCCCACGCGGCTGAAGGGGACCTGGGGACCGCCCGTCCCCGGTCAGCGTCCTGTGTAGACCTCAGTGCGTCTGTCTCCTGCTGGAATGACGGGGTTTATTCTACATGACTCCCCTGCTTGGGACCACTCCCAAATGTAATGACCACTTAAAAAAAAAAAAAAAGCAGACGTATGAAGAATCAAATGTCAAGACTTTCTCCAAAGCATTTATGAACTTGGTGTCTATCACAGCCTCCGTCTGTGACCTCTTTCCCTCCCTCCATGAAGCCATTAAGCTCTTCTTTTTCGGTAATGGGACTGTCATTAAATTTGAGTGGAAAAAAAAAAATCGTACAGTTCACACCTGCCTGCCTTTGTCAGACGCCTTCAGCACCGCATCCTAAAGTCTATCTCAGCAGTCTGGACCCGTTGGGCCATCTTGCTCCGACTGTTATATAGTGATCACTGGAATCAAACTTGGAGTTAGAAATTCTGTGGGAAAGGGACAGATTTCCTTTGCTTTTCTAAGAGGACATTCTTTCATAATGTGTGAGTCGGGAGTGAGAGAGAGCCAAAGCTCTTGCTGTTACAGGATTCCTGTCAAAAACTGGAATGAAAGTGTAGCTCTCGACTGTTGCAGAAATTTCTCCCTGGGAGACAGGATAACGTAATTTCCAGATAATGCTTTCAATGCATATTGGGGACTTTCTGCGTAAATCCTGACTGCAGGAAGTCTGTCTGAGCCTGACACTGGTGAGGCTGGTGTGCTTCGATTGGTTTTACGTGGAGAAGTTTCATTTGTTTTCAGCTGTTGGCTGAATGAGCAGCTCAGGAGCCCGGGCACGAACGTGAATTGTGGGGTAATGTGCACAATACCGACAGATGATGCTGCCTGGAGAACCCAGATTTTTTCCATTACTGCCAAGGGGAAAGAAAGGATGTTACTTTAAAATAAACCCAGGGCGGGGTTAGTGAGCATCTCAATCTCTCCCGCCCTGGGAAGTAGAATTGGACACGGCACTCGTGCTGTCCGCACTCTCAGCCCTGGGGTTCGGCGGCGACTGGTTGCGTTCCTGCCCCAGTGGTTTCCAAGGGACTGGGTTTGCCCTTTCCCCAGACAGAGAGGGCGTGCTGGAGAGGCAGCCCAGGAGGAAACAGCCAGCCCTCCTGTGCTCCTGTTCACTGCACCCGAGCACTTCCCTCCAGCCCAGGACTCTTTCTGAGAAACAGTGGCTGCTGTCTCCCCACTTACAAGAAGTCAGCTATGTCCAGGGAGTCTCAACCAAAAAGTCCCTTTCACGTGTTTGCAGTCCAGTGTCTGGGTCTGAATTTACAGAACTCAGTGCCCCGGCCCCTTTATGTTAAAGATGGTGCTGGGTCCCCAGGGTTGGTTAAGTGGGTTCATGGACAGGGGTAACCAGGGGCATGTGGCATGTTCACTGCAGCTGCAGTGTCCAGGGGGGCTCATTTCAGCCTATAATGAGGTCAGTGGGCTCTCGGAAGGTGTCCCCTGGCATGCCCTTCGCCAGGTGTCCCAGCACAGTCACTCTGGCAGCTCTGGCTTCTTCCTCAGACAGCAGCCCCTGTGAGAAAGGTGTGTGGACTGTGGACCAGCCCTTCCCAGGGCCCAGGATAGAGTGGTCTTTCAGAGGAAGGTGGTGCTCGCTCTAGCCTCCTGGGTCACTTTGGGAAGCCAAGGAGAGACCGTGCTGTCCAATTGCAGTGTCTTTGCTTTGCACTTGGCTTCTGTCGTTTTGAGGAGAGAATCCATTTGTTATGAACTAAAAACTACATCTAGGAGAAAATTCTTAAAGAGATGGGAATACCAGACCACCTGACCTGCCTCTTGAGAAATCTGTATGCAGGTCAAGAAGCAACAGTTAGAACTGGATATGGAACAACAGACTGGTTCCAAATACGGAAAGGGGTATGTCAAGGCTGTATATTGTCACCCTGCTTATTTAACTTATATGCAGAGTACATCATGAGAAATGCTGGACTGGAAGAAGCGCAAGCTGGAATCAAGATTGCCAGGAGAAATATCAATGTCAGATATGCAGATGACACCACCCTTATGGCAGAAAGTAAAAAGGAACTAAAGAGCCTCTTGATGAATGTGAAAGAGGAGAGTGAAAAAGTTGGCTTCAAACTCAACATTCAGAAAACCAAGATCATGGCATCTAGACCCATCACTTCATGGCAAATAGATGGGGAAACAGAAACAGTGAAAGATTTTATTTTGGGGGGCTCCAAAATCACTGCAGATGGTGACTGCAGCCATGAAATTAAAAGATGCTTGCTCCTTTTAAGAAAAGCTATGACCAACCTAGACAGCATATTAAAAAGCAAAGACATTACTTTGCCAACAAAGGTCCATCTAGTCAAAGCTATGGTTTTTCCAGTAGTCACGTGTAGATGTGAGAGTTGGACTATAAAGAAAGCTGAGCGCCGAAGAATTGATGCTTTTGAACTGTGGTGTTAGAGAAGACTCTTGAGAGTCCCTTGGACTGCAAAGAGGTCCAACCAGTTCATCCTAAAGGAAATCAGTCCTGAATATTCATTGGAAGGACTGATGCTGAAGCTGAAACTCTAATCCTTTGGCCACCTGATGGGAAGAACTGACTCATTTGAAAAGACCTTGATACTGGGAAAGATTGAAGGCAGGAGGAGAAGGGGATGACAGGATGAGATGGTTAGATAGCATCACTGACTCAATGGACGTGAGTTTGAGCAAGCTCTAGGAGTTGGTGATGGACAGGGAGGCCTAGCATGCTGCAGTCCATGGGGTCGCAAAGAGTTGGACATGACTGAGTGACTGAACTGAACTGAGGAGAGGGTGGGAGTGGGTGCCTGCTCTCTCTAAATGTCGGTCCCATTTACCAATCACTTTAGAAGCAGGACGGGTCGTCAGGTGCTCTCAGGCTCCACTTCCCTTCTGGGTTTTCCCCGAGATGATGCTGCCAAGTTATTCACTGCCTTTCCCACCGTCCCTGGCAGAGCCCTTCCGCTGAGAGTGGTGTTGAAATGGTGCATCTTCCCTTTTAACTTGTTATCCAAGCAGTGGTTTATTATAGGCTTTGTTGTGTTTCATAGTCTGGCTTGAATGAATTCAGGGAAATCCTGGAAGGAAGAAAGAAGAAGGCAGGACCAGGAGGACTTCACCCCGGGCTTTCCAGCCAGTTGGTCCCCGGCGGGTCCTCAGCACCTGCTGCCCCAGCCCGGCCGCCTCGCTGGGACCCCTCAGGGCTCGGGGCTCCCGACCCAGCGCCAGCAATGGGCCAGCGAGTGGCTGCAAGCATCCTGGGCACTGGCGCTCTCTGTTGTGTCTCCTGTTCTGTCCCTGCCCTCTCAGCTCTTATCAGACCTCTGACTTTCCTGCTCCGCTGCTGTTCCACTAATACGGTCATCTTCCCTCATTTCCTCCCACTTCCGCCCCCCTCACCAAGGGTGATATCATTTCCTACCTCCCCCACCCACCAATGCCAGACCCAGATATGGAGCTGGCCCCCCTGCACCTTCCGAGCTCGTGACCCCATTTGACTCTTGGCTCTCTGCGTTATTTTTCGTCATCTTTACATGAAGGGTTTCCGACCGGAGGAGTTTATTCCCCATTCTAGCTGAAAACTTTTGAGTCTCGAGAAACTGTTTTTTTCTCTTCTCTTGGCCCATCAGATAAAATGTGGAGAGGACCCCCCACCCGTCCCTCTGTGACTCGCAGGGGGCCTGGCCTGAGGCCGGGCAGAGGACCAGCCCACAGGGGTGTGGGCAAGCAGTTCAGGGTTCCAGGTGATTAGGTACGGACTCTGCCAGATCTGCTGTCTCCGCTGAGACGATTGCACTTTCCGGTCACTTAACTGCAGCAAAGTGAGGTAGATCAGGCAACACCAATTGGTCATCAAGGTGAATTTCTCGTGGCTCAGAGTCATAATGGTAGCTTGTCTCTGCACACGTTTAGGTTTGCAGGAAAGCCGTGAGGGTAGTTCCTGCACGCCCACATCGTTTCCTCTGAGATTAGCATCTTAACCCTGGTGTGATATTTCGGCTGTGGCCAACCGCCTGGTATGGATACAGCTGGAGTCCGTGCTTTGTTCAGGCTTCCTGAGCTCTCCCCGCTGTCCTCCTCCCATCCAGGGGCCTCATCCCATCCTCTAGGCTAGTGTCCTGTCTCCCGAGGCTCCTCCTGTTTGCACCAGCTCACGGACTTCTCTTGTTCTTGATGACACCCGAGGACTGGGCACAACTGAAAAGAACGTGCACACATACACCAGGAGCGAAACGCAGGTGTTTCGTAGAGTTCCTCTTCTGTGATTTGTCTGATACTTTTCTCAGGATTAGCCTGGGGTTACGGCTTTGGGGAGGAAGCTCTCTCTCCCTTCTCATCGCATCATACGCTCGAGTATAACCTGTCACTTCCTGATGTGGACCTTGGCCGCCTGGCCGGGGTGATGTTCTGCCAGGGTTCCCGCTTCCCACACTGTCCTCTTTGGAAGGATCGGGGCTCTGGTTCCCCTTCCTTGGGGCTCCAGGCAGGCCCCACTCCCTCGGGATGAATTCTCCTGTGATTGGCCGGGGTCTCCCAGAGGGTGCTGACCAGGGACGTAGTTCAGAAGGTGGGTGGCATCCCGGGCCCCATGGAGTGATAAGGTCCCTGTGAAGGTCAATGACTGGACCCATGTGCACCGTCTGGACTGTATCACATAGCACTCTGCCCACATTTTCATGCAGAGGAAAAGTGCTTCCCAGAGTAGCGACAGTTACAAGGGCCCTAACTCATAACAGTTCAACGCTTTTCTGCTCTGGGCATACTCTTTGTTAAGCTAGAGACAGCCTGGCTCCTGCTTGGTCCCGGGAAGGTCTGAAAAGTATTGTCACTGCCATTGAAGGCCTCTGGGCTCTGAGGCCAAACAATTCATGTTTAGTTTGGTTTGCCTTCCACAACAGCACACTTGGAATGTTGTTGTTGTTGTTTAGTCGCTCAGTCGTGTCCAGCTCTTTGCAACCCCATGAACTTGTAGCCTGCCAGGCTCTTCTGTCCCTGGGATTCTCCAGGCAAGAATACTGGAATGGGCTGCCATTTCCTTCTCCAGGGTTTCTTCCCGACCCAGGGATCAAACTTGCGTCTCCTGCATTGGTGGGCGAATTCTTTACCGTCTGAGCCACCAGGGAAACCCATACCCTTAGAATAACAGCTTACTTTTCCTGGTGAATTGTATGACTCTCAGCAGGAACAGTGGGCTTAATTGCGCTTCTCTTGCTATTTCTGCCTGGAGAAGGCTCTCGATTGGGAACTGAAATCAGTGTGGGGGCTCAAGAGACCAGAGTCCCATCAGCAGGTGGGTTGGCCTCTGGGTGTTTCTCCCGCTGGTCACACCTGAGGCCGGGAATCCGTGGGTGGGTGTTCTGCCCGCGGGTGGTGGGATCGTGAGAGGTGAGGGCTTAGCGGCCAGTTACAGTGGGGGACCGCGTGGCCCACCTGCTGCGGTGAAGGGGTCCCTGGGTGAGACCAGAGCGCTAACGCAGCTCCTGCCTCTGTCCTCCCCTCCGCAGACCTGCAGCCGCGGGATGGGGTGCACCATGCTGAAAGGCGTCGGGCAGCAGATGCTGCGGCGGAAGGTGGTGGACTGCAGCCGCGAGGAGAGCCGGCTGTCGCGATGCCTGAACACGTTCGACCTGGTGGCGCTGGGGGTGGGCAGCACGCTGGGGGCCGGCGTGTACGTGTTGGCCGGGGCCGTGGCGCGGGAGAATGCCGGCCCCGCCATCGTCATTTCCTTCCTCATCGCCGCGCTGGCCTCCGTGCTGGCTGGCCTCTGCTACGGCGAGTTTGGCGCGCGGGTCCCCAAGACGGGCTCGGCCTACCTCTATAGCTATGTCACCGTGGGTGAGCTCTGGGCCTTCATCACCGGCTGGAACCTCATCCTGTCCTACATCATCGGTAGGTCTCTGCGCCGGGCCCCACCTCCCTCCTGGTGTTCCCGCCCCAGCCTGGATCCCCAGACCCACGGGGTCTGGCTGCCCCCCTAGCTCGGCACCTCCCGCCTCCCCTTGCTGCTGCAAGCTTTCCCTTTTCCTTTGGTGCAAGGTGGAGGCCTGCCGCACGTGGGACCCAGTGGGAACAAGCCCAGCCCCCAAGAGGCCAGTCTTGTTAGCACAAAGAGACACAGAATCAGGCTGCTCGTAGCTAGTGAAAAAAGGACCTCGTCTCTTTCAGTCTTTTTCCTGATTACTCAAGTAAATACATCACTGATAACAGAAAAATTTAAGAAATGCAGAAAAGCACAAAGAAGAAATTAGAAATTACCCAGCCTGACAGCCCAGCCTCTTGGTGGGAATGCGACTACTTTAAAAGGGCCTTTACGTTTCCAGAGAGCTTGCCTGCGAATAAAACAGAATGGTGAGCGTGAAGCTCCTGCCGTTCCTAAACCAGCAAGTGACAGTCACCGGCAAGGCACCCTTTACAAATAAAGGAAGACGCCTTTTGTGGTGACTGGAACTTTAGCAGCATTTCCCGGGAAGCGTTGCTGGAAAAGCAGTGACGGGTGTTACTCGGATTGAGAGAACAGTCGGGTGCTCTTGGCTGTTGGGGTGGTGGTGGGGGGTGCTGGACTCCACACCTGTTGTTCCATGCAGTCAGAGCCTCTGGGCCCATGGTCCCCCCAGGCCTGGCACAGAGCGGCAGAGGTGGCTGACTCTGGCGGGGCAGGGGCGGGGGCGGGGGTTGGTGAGCCAGCCACTTGGCTGCTGGGAAGGGGCCAGTCCTGAGCCACCGCCCTTGGCCCTCCGGCCCCCTCTGGGAGGCAGGCCCTGTCAGCTCGGCTGCTGAGGGTCTTCGGGGAGGAATGTGGCCCCCACTGCCTACTGCAACACAGGGGTGGGTCGTGAGGTCCCCTGAATGGTCTGTTCCCAGGATTTCTTGTTACAGTGAAATAAAATAGGTAGAGTCAGTACTGTCAGAGCGCCTCTTGGTGGTCAGGATGGTGTTATTTTGTTAAATTTTACTATGATTCAGCTACACGTAGGTTCAAAACACATGGTGCACACACACACACACACACACACACACACACACACTCTCACACTCACACACACTCTCACACTCACACACATTTGTGTTGGTTGTGATGGAGAATGCATCTCGTCCCAGGCCCTACGTCTGGCTTCTCTGCAGACTCCAACCAGCGCTCCCTTCTTGGTCAGTACATCCTGGGGTGCGGCGGCTGCCGCGGGGTTCCCTGCTCCCCAGCACCCAAGGGCTGTGAGCCCCCGCGGGTGCTGCAGACGTTGACAACAGGCGCTGTGTTGACTGTTGCCTTCTCTTCCATCTGACAGTGTGTTTCTTGGCAGGTACCTCGAGCGTAGCGCGGGCCTGGAGCGCGACGTTTGATGAGCTGATTGGGAAGCCCATTGGGGAGTTCTCACGGACGCACATGGCCCTGCATGCACCCGGGGTGCTGGCTGAGAACCCGGACATATTTGCCGTGATCATCATTGTAATCCTCACAGGTACAACCACATGTCGGGTGTGTCAGGAGGGGGACCAGGAGTCTGGGGTGAGGCTCAGGCTCCCTCCTTTTCTCTTTCTCCCATCCCCCCGTTTTCTTGTCTTCTTTAATTGATGCAGACATCTTTTTTTTTTTTTTTTTTGGTCAAAGTGGCTTCTCAGAGATTCACATAGGGTTGGCCTATTGAATAGGTTGAGTTGTGCGCTGTTTAATTAAGAGAGACTCTCAGGTGTTTGCATGTTTGTGGAGTAGGATTTCATTAGGGCTGCAGGCTTTGTATAGAGGTGACCTAGGAATACAAGTTCTTCTGACTCAGCGGATGACCATTTAGAAATGAGAATTGGCCTTTGTCAGCCAGGACGACATGGAGGAACCAGGCCCGATGCTCACTGCACCTTGGGGTTGGAGACAGCTCAGGTGATTTGCACCCAACCAGCCGGCAAAACACCTCCTTAAATAATGAAGTTTCCCCACAAAGTTGCTGGTACAGGATTTTTAAATTGCAGACAGGGCTTGAACACAGCTGATGGCAGCTTCTTCTTAGTGACATTGACCCGAGTCTCAGCCACCAAGTTGGGAGTTCTGTTAATATACCCATTAAGCAGAAACTCAGATAAATTCTCTTTTGAGGTTAGAAGATTTGGGATGGGTTTTAAAAACATCCGTGCCTTGTTTTACACACCATGTAATTGAAATCGTTCTGCACAGGGTCAGTCTCAGTGGTACATCTGGTCCAGCTGGCAGGAACATGGATCAGAAATTAAGTCTTCACGAGTGAGGTTTTCATAAGAACAGGAGGGTGGGAGGCTGAAGAACAAGCACAGCAGAGTGTGATGTGTTCCCTGAATTGCTCCATGCCCTTCTAATGTCTGTATTTCAGAAATCAGTCTATGACGTAGGGCATCTTTTATGCTAAAATGTGTAAGAGACGTCCAGTCAGATGGGTGGTCCCGTGTCACTGGGCGCCTTCCCTGACTCTTCCCTGGCCGAGGGTTCACCACAGACGTGTGTCCTGTGTTCCCCAACCTGTGCTTTTTCACCCAGTACTTTTTTATCTCGAGTTTTCGAGGTAGAGCTGGTCTGGCTCAGACGTTCTACGTGCACTGAGTCCCAGGAGGGGGACTCTGTGGCAGGACCCCCAGGTGGCCGTCACTGCGGACACTGCTAATACCCTACAGAGCATCTGAATGATTCCATGTCTGGAGAACTTTTTTTTTCTCTCGAGACACTGAACAGAGTGTCTCCTTGGAGGAAATGAACTCCTACTCACTGAGTGGTTCTCAGTGATGGAGGTTCGGGGAGAGCCTCCCTTCATTCCAGAGAGGGCTTTGCTATTGAGGGGCGCCATTGGCTCAGACGTCCCCAGCCCTGCTGTCCCTGGGGTGCTCCTGGTTGTTGTCTCAATTCCACAAGCTGGCTGGAAGTCCAGCCCTGATGGCTTTGTTCAACACCCCGCGGACTTGGGTTGTTTTGTTCCCTGCCTCTAGGATGAGAGTCACTGCAGCCTCGTTCCTCTTCGGAGGTTTGACACTGCTCAGATTCTTCTAACGTCACCTTCTCGTCCCCACTCCCCATCCCAGAGGGACTTGTTGGCCCGAGGTCAGCACTGAGGCCGTTTCTGTTTATGCCCTTTTGCAGGACTTTTAACTCTGGGTGTGAAAGAGTCAGCCATGGTCAACAAAATATTCACGTGTATCAACGTTCTGGTGCTGGGCTTCATCATGGTGTCGGGGTTTGTGAAAGGATCAATTAAAAACTGGCAGCTCACGGAGGAGGACTTCCGGAACACGTCGGGTCACCTCTGCCTGAACAAGTGGGTGTCCCTCTGACTCTGGGCGCCTGGGCCTTGTGCGGCTAGGGCGGACCTTGGCTACCACAACACAGTCCAGTACGGTCTCTGTTAAAAAATGTAATTTGAGCTAGGATATTTTGTCATTACTGAATTGTTCTTTTTTTTTGCAGTCAGATAGCTGAGGGTGTCTCCTTTGTCTGAAATTTGTGTTTTCTTGCCTTGTATTTGACTGTCTGTTGTACGACACAGGAAGATGCTGGGGGAACAGCGGCATCTCTGGATGCTGATTCCAAAACCCTGCCTCGGTGAGGACCGTGGTCAGGCTCACTCAGTTGTCCCTGTTTCCCCGTATCCTTTTTGATGATGGAACTCTGAATTTCCTTTTCCGAAAGGAAGATTTTCCTCTGCGGTACCACGTGGATGCTGCTTTCTTTTGAAATGCCTTCCTATCTGATCACCTTGAACGAAGAAGTCGGTGGAACTTTTTATCTCAGGTGTTCTTCAGAGTAGTTTTTCAGAACAACTGAAGTTATCACAACGTGATGTTGACAACCTCTTTCACTACCACTCCACGGGGGTGTGTCAGCCCTGAGACGCCGTGGCCTCAGCGTCCTTCCACATTGGGCTCAGGACGCCCAGGGCTGGAAGCAGGTGACCGGCCGGCTCTCCACCCTGTGCCTTTGCAGGCCTCTGGGCAGGCCCTTACCAACAAGCTCACCTTGTTTCGGGAAACAAAAGCCAAACATTGGAATGGATCTCTCTGACCTTTTTTTTTTTTTGGTCAGATTTTTTGATACATGTTAGGGTCTTGGGATGGAGAACGGGGAGTTCTAATTTTGTTTACAATTCTGTTTTAATTGTGGCTAAAGGTTAAACTGGTGCTTTGAAGAGATCCTCCTAAAATGCAGTGGCTTTACAAGGATATCTCAGCTCCAGGAATGATCAGTTGGGGGTGGCTGGCCAGCGTGGACACATGCAGGCTTACAGGGGCCCGATCGTCCACCTCGCTGACCCATTATCCCCAAGGACACAGTGTGGTCAGAGCTGGGCTATGGGTGGGCACAGGCATGACCCAGCTCTCCCACCAGGGACCAGAGTGCAAGGACCATGCACTCAGATCTGGAAGATGTGTTCCTCCTGCCCACATCCCCCTGGCCAGAATCCAGTGGGGGGCCGCGTTCAGCTGCAAGAGAGGCCGGAAAGCCGAGTGGTCACATGTTGCGTTGACCTCTGATTAAGGCCCGGGTGCCCGGCGTGTCCTCCGATGGCCTACTCTGTGGGCAGGCGCTTATCAGCAGCTGGTTCATTAACTGGAGCGCAGACAGGAAACGAACCCATGAAACTAGCTCTAACACCATACGGTCAACAGTTCAAACAAAAAGAGCCTTCCTTTTGGGGACGAAACATGGCTATAGAGAATTGAGAGCTTTTAATAAGTCACTCCCCAGCATTCCTGAGTCTTGTTCGTGCCAAATTTATCAGTGCCCGTTAATTCCGGGCGGAGTAGAGCCAATTTGAAATACGTTTTGGAGTAACCCAGTCAACTTGGAAAGCTTCACGGGCCCCCTCACCAGTCACTGTGAGCCGGTAAAGAGTTGAACGGATATGGCGCCTCTTGTCTCCTGGTTGTCTGTCTAGATTTAGTCTTCTTGATGTTGTTTTTTTTTTTTTTAATTAATTAATTTATTTTATTTGGAGGCTAATTACTTTACAATACTGTAGTCTTTTTTGCCATACATTGACATGAATCAGCCACTGGTGTACATGTGTCTCCCATCCATACGGAACCCACCTCCCTCCCCATCCCATCCCTCAGGGTTGTCCCAGTTTGATGCATGACACAGGGCATTCATACTGTTCTGAAGAGACTGTTTCTGCCAGCTGATAGAATTTCCTGTCACTGGCCGTCCTTGTGCTCTGTGTCCCTGCGGTGATGACCCGTGCTGGCCTCTGGCCAGAGAGGCATTTGTTTCCCGGCCCCTCGATCGCCAGTGGGGTCCTGGAGTTACATCTGCCCACGGCCCTGGGCCTGCTGTCCTGCCGGACGGGGGATGCTGCAGGGCCGGGCCTAGCTGGGCCTCAGGGTGGCTCCTCTTCAGGACCATGAAACAGGGGGCTGTGACCCTGATGGCAGCTCTCTCTTTCAGTGACACAAAGGAAGGGAAACCCGGTGTTGGTGGGTTCATGCCCTTTGGGTTCTCCGGCGTCCTGTCAGGGGCAGCCACCTGCTTCTACGCCTTCGTGGGCTTTGACTGCATCGCTACCACAGGTAGGTCCACTGCCCTCGGGACACCTGGGCTTGCCTGGCCAGGTGTCTGATTCCCCTCCCCCAGGTATATGCATGCCTGCCGCCGCCCATTTGCTCCTGAGTGCCCGAGTGTGGATTTGCACCTTCCTGCCAATCCCCCTTTCATTGCTCCCCAAGTGGCCTGCCTGTCCCCTGCGGGCCTGGGGTGACGGCACCGTGGCTGCAGCTGATGGCAGACCTCATATGCCCTCCGGGGGAGTGTGGCTACCTAGTCCAACGTTGTCCGGGCGCTCGAGGGGGCCGGGCTCCCAGCCTCCAGTGTGTTATCTTTTCCTCGCTGACCCTCAGCGCAAAGGCTGAGAGCACCTTCCCTGGGTCCGTGGGTGTTGTGGTTTGTGGTCTGAGGGCCTCTCCCCTGGGCTCCCCGGAGCCTGGAAGGGCCCTGGCCCCTTAGGGCCATGAGCTGCAGGGTGGTCTCAAGCCCTCTGGCTGAACTCCTCATGGCTTGCAGGGGAGGAGGTGAAGAATCCACAGAAGGCTATCCCCGTGGGCATCGTTGCATCCCTGCTCATCTGCTTCATCGCCTATTTCGGAGTGTCGGCCGCCCTTACCCTCATGATGCCTTACTTCTGCCTGGACAAGGACAGCCCCCTGCCGGATGCCTTCAAGCACGTGGGCTGGGAGGGCGCCAAGTATGCGGTGGCCGTCGGCTCCCTCTGCGCCCTGTCTACCAGGTGAGGGGCAGAGACGCTCGGGAAGGCAGGTGTGCCGTGACCACTCCTCTCTCCCTTTGAAGTAGAGCCCAACCCAGCCCTGATCGTGGGACTTTTCCCCTTGGGCTGCTCTCCATCAATCCCTGAGGCTGTCTTTGCATTACAGACATTTCATCTCAATAGCCCGAGGCCCACATTTCAGCATTGTCGGCTCAGCAAGGGCTGCTTCTCTTGTCCCTGACTGTGGCCACTGGCCGGACCAGGCCACCTCTGTGATCACTGTCTCTGGCCCTTATTTTGGCCATAAAGCAAAGGCTACCGTTAAAAAGGAGCAAGTGCCGCAAATGCCTTTTAACGAGAGTCATTTTGCTCTCATGCTTCCTGCTAGCCTGTACACACAGGAGGCATTTGTGGACCTCCGGGAGATCTTCATGAAGGCAGTGACGCTTTTCTTTTTGATTCAGCCGGAGATAATCGCAGGAATAAATGCAGAATGTCTCTTCCATAGAACTGTGTCTAGATGCCACGCTGGTTTACTTAGGCGTTTCCCACTCACGCACATGTGCAGACTTGCTGCAAGTGCTCCTCCAAGCTTGGTGTGTCGATGCTTTTTATTCCCCCGAGCTTTCTTACGGTTCGCTTTTCCTCACATCTAGTCTTTTAGGTTCCATGTTTCCCATGCCTCGAGTTATCTATGCCATGGCTGAAGACGGGCTGCTGTTTAAATTTTTGGCCAAAATCAACGACAGGACCAAAACACCGATAATCGCCACCTTAACCTCGGGTGCCATTGCCGGTAAGAACTAGAATGTCCTATCCAGGATTTTAACAGTTGGGTTATTACTCCCTAAGGAAATGTCTTGACCTGTGCCGGTCTGAGAGAAGTTGCGACTGGTCTTTTTAACATTTGGTTTTTACCCTTCGAGTCTGGTTTGTCACAAGGTAACTGAGTGCCTTTTGACAAAAGGCAGATGCCAGTTTCACAGAGGATGTGATGGAATTCTCGAACAGGTTGCATTTTTCAGTGATTACCGTCTCACTGGACTGAGGTCAGCATGCACACTGTCCCTTCAGAGCTGTGTCTTTCCCCTTCCCCAGGTGTCCCTGAGTAGACCTTGGTGGGGTGAAGTCCTTCACGGTACATGCCGTGTCTTGTCGGTGCTGGAAACTCACCTTCCATGTGTCTTAGCTCATGAATTCTCTGGGAAGCGAGAATCCCTTATGATCAGCGTTTTATAAAACATGCCACCTCTTCCCCAGGGGACACTGGGGGTGTGATTGGACCCTGAGCTTATGGACAACAAACGGCAGGACGAGAGGAGGTGGATCTGACGGATCGATATCAGGTCCCTTGCCAAGAGGACAGAAGGGAGCGGAGGGCTGGAGAACCCTTGGGCCTCTGTGTGTGCCTTGAAAGCCAGGGCAGCCCTGGAAAGAGACTCTTGGTTTTCTGTTTCCTCTTTGAGTCGCGTTTCACAGCCCAGAGGCAGGTGCACAGAGGAGAGGCAGAGGCTCAGAAGGGGGTGTGAGGATGCACGCCCAGGGAGGACAGCAGTGGTTCTTGGTTCCCGGTTTGTGTTGGGGCCAGACTGGCTGGGTCCTCCCAGCCCATGTGTGGAGCAGGAGGTCTCCATGGTGAATGAGGACACATGCCAGCCACAGCTGGATCACAGGGACTTGTCAGATAGCCACAGGGGAGGCGTTTGACCCTCTTAATGAGTGAATTGTTAACAGCATCCACACCCTTAGCAAAATTTGCTTAGTTTTATGGGTCAATGTTGTTTAATGAAAGGAAGCCAGTTTTTCTTATTTCACACGCATGCTGTATGAGTCTGCATTCTCAAGCATGATCCCTGTGGGCAGGTTAAGTGACACCGTGTGTCAGTATATGATCCGTGTGTTTAAGGGATTAAGGAACTGGAAATAGCGAGTGTTTTTTCTTTTTTTTCCCAATATTTACATGTAATGTGATCATACTGAAGACTGGCTCTAATTTCCTTCCTGTGCTGATTAAGGGAGATGAAACTATAATCTTTAAAGCCACTGTAAAGTTCTTGTATTACCAGACCAAGGGTTTGCTCTTTTTATTTATTTGGTCAGAGTGATATATAAGTCTTTAGTTTTCTAAGAATCACCTCCCATGGAAGAAATTTGGCTCAGGTTTCTCTGAGTGAGGAGGACGTGAGCATTTGATACACACACAGTGGGTTTTCTAATTATCCAGTAGTCCCTCGCGGCTCTTTAATTCTGTTAGTTAACCTCAGTTTGAATTTGTTTTAGTTGCCATGGTTTGTGTGGATTTGAGAAGTATTTGTGGAAAAGTAATGGCTTTGTGTTTATATTTCAACTTGTGTTGATTGCATGTGATTTGAAAGTATCCCAAAGTAGATTCAGCCAAGTTATTTTTTAAGTGGGAAACTTGACACATATATCCACATAAATAGACGTGCATACACTTATAAAAATCTAGGAATGAAAAAAGAAATCTAGGAATGATTTTCCAAAAAGACTGCGTGTTTTGCTTTGTGTTAAGTGGGGTTGCGGTGAAGGGACTGGTATTGTTTGGGAATAACATCGCTTTCCATGCCCACATTCTGGGTTAGGAGCCCCTGTCAGCCCTCCCAGGGCACCGGACTTGCCCTCACCCAGCTCCTCATCATTGTTGCCTCCTGATGCAGGCTTCAGGTGGTATTCTTGGGAAGACCAAAGTTCAGTGGCATATACCTAGCACCCATTGACTGGTGTGCTCAAGAGTGCCATTGAATGATGGATGGGTGGACGATGGATGGATGGTGGATGGGTGGTGTATGGGTGGATGGATAGATGTGCATGTCTCTCTGTGAGTCTGCATAGTGTAGAGGAAGACATACTGCCCCAGAGCCATAAGAACCTAGCTCAGTGCCTGACTTTTCCACTTATTAGCTAGGTGCCCTTACTTAGGTAAGTCTCTCAACATGTCTGGACTTTGCTTTCTCCATCTGTAGTGTAGGGATGGCTGGCAGAATTGCCATGGGGGTCAGCAGGGTCATGTTGATGAAAGTGCTCTCTCTATATAAATGTTATTTATTGTTACTGTCTGTTGGGAGCTGTGTATGTGGTTTAATCCCAAGCTTTCCTTCCTTTTAAGCAGTGCTGCCGTGTTTCTTCATGGAAAGGGCTGGCAGGGGGAAGGGGAGGCTCTCCCTGGTGCCCTGGGTCACGGGTGGGTGGTGGCTCTGGCTGCCAGTGTGTTCAGGCCCGTCCTGATGTTCGTCTCCTCCTCCCCAGCGGTGATGGCCTTCCTCTTCGACCTGAAGGACCTGGTGGACCTCATGTCCATCGGCACTCTCCTGGCTTACTCTCTGGTGGCTGCCTGCGTGTTGGTCTTACGGTAGGTGTGGCTTTCTGGGTTCCAGGACAGAAGAGCAGACGCCCCCTGCCAGCTTCCTGCTACCAGTTCATGTTAACGGTTTATACGCTATAAACTTGAGACTGTGGATCGTTCCTTTGGGAACTGCATGGGAGAGGGTGGGACCTGGTGCTTGAAAGTCTAGTTATAGAGAATAGCCTTGAAAGGAGTCCGGGCTGGCTCCACAGCTGTCGCTCTCTCACGTGCTCTGATTTTTCTGGCTGGATGTCTGGAAGACAGAGACAGGTTATCAACTTGATGGCTGGGGGCTGGATCTTTGGATCAGAATTTTTGAAGGCTGAGGGTAACGATCTCAGTTTGGACTGGAGACTAGGGCCTGGCCCTGGTGGGCACAGGGAGAACTAGGGACACTGTGATGCTTCCGTGGAGGTGAGAGTCCCGTTACAGGGCCTGGAGAGCTGGGGGTAATGTGCAGGAAAACTCTCCAGGTTTTGCTTTGAGTCTCGTCCGGATGGGGCCGGCCCTGTGGAGGGCCATGACACAGCAGATCCGGGCCGGGGCTTGGTGTCCTGGGGTTCCTGGCCGCCACAGCACCCCTCTCTCCATGCTCACTCTGCTCCAATTTTCCTTTGCTCTGGGAGACAGGGCTCTGCTTCCTTGCTCCCAGGGGTGACCTCAGGTAGCATAGACATCCAGTGTGGTCTCCTGGCGAGAGGCCCCCTACTTTGCAGAGCTTTAATCTTGCCAAGTCATGGATTCCATCCCTAACATGCTCTGCAGCTACCGTCCCTGGGCTGAGCCTCAGTAGTGGCTCTGGAGAATCAGCTAGAGCTAGTGTTTCCGACCACGTGTTTCTTCCCAAGAGCTCAGTGCTACAATCTTCTCTGAGTCTCCCCCAACCTTCTTGTTAAGTGAGTCAGTGAAAGAAAAAAATGGTGAAGTATCTTCATACTCACTCGTAGATTATATGCAGAATAATGCAAAAGGACTGCCTGTTTTGAAGCTGGTGGAGGAGATTGGAGCTCTGTTCCTTTTGGCTGGGGAGATAAGTAGCCTCATTTAGAATGAATGCTTCACTTGCAGGTGGCTTGTGTCTTGGAAATCATGCCATAGGGTTGGTCCTTCACCCAGCTTTAAAGAGTTATTTATCCCAAGGCACTTAGAGTTTTTAAATAAATTGATCCAATTAAATCATGCAAATAGAATTTCTCAAATCCATCAGCCTGCAGACATGTTTCTCTGGCTCTCTGCACGGAATAGGATCCTAATATGATTGCTTTCTATTTCTGTCTGTATTTTAGCTTCCTACAACTGCAGTTTTGTTGTGAGTGGCCTCATATCTTAAGGGCTAGTGCTGCTTTTCAGAGTGAGAGAAACGGTCTTAGCATCTTCCTCTGGGCTGTTTCATGGTGGAGGTCAAGTTGCCTCAAAACAGAGACATAAAAGGAAGAAGGTGTTGCCCTGAGGCAGGAGTGAGGCCCAGGTCTCCTCTGTTTCTATTTGCGGAGAGTTAGTGGTAAAGAACCTGCCTGCCAATGCAGGAGACATAAGAGATACAGGTTCGATCCCTGAGTCGGGAAGATTCCCCTGGAGGAGGGCACGGCAACCCACTCCAGTATTCTTGCCTAGAGAATCCCATGGACGGAGGAGCCTTGTGGGCTGCAGTCCACAGAGTCGCAAAGAGTCGGACACAACTGAAGCATCTTAGCATACACACACGTATCATTCTGACCATCTTCTTCCCATTATATGCCTTGTGTCCTAGGCAGCTTCCCTTTGAAGGCTTACTATGAGTTAGGGTGTGTGTACTTCTGCTGAGTTAAAGCCTAATCTGATGGCTAAACAGTATGCTGCCTCACAGATACCAGCCCGAGCAGCCCAACACGGTATACCAGATGGCCAGGACTAGTGATGAGCTTGATCCAGTTGACCAGAATGAATTGGTGAGCAGCAGCGATTCTCAGACGGGCTTTTTACCAGAAGCAGAGAGGCTTTCTTTGAAAACCATACTCTCACCCAAAAATACGGAGCCTTCCAAATTCTCCGGGCTGATCGTGAACATCTCAACCAGCCTCCTAGGTAAGAGACTGCCCTTCCCTATGTGGTGTTTGGGGTCCCAGGGTGACCACGATGTCAGTTATTCTGCCCTAATTGGGATTGGTGCTCGCAGAGATGGAGCCCAACCCTCCTGGGGTTTTGGGAAGGACTGATCTGTCTGGGAACCTGGGGAATGACTGAAGTGTGGTTTTCTCTGTCTGTCCCTCTTAGCACTTCTGGTCATCACCTTCTGCCTGGCAGCTGTGCTTGGCAAGGACGCCCTGGTGAAGGGGGAGTTGTGGGCAGTCTTTCTACTCATGGGCTCTGCCTTCCTCTGCTCCGTGGTCACGGCCATCATTTGGCGGCAGCCCGAGAGCAAGACCAAGCTCTCATTCAAGGTAAACAGCTCAGCCTGACAGTTGGAGGGACCCACCCCTTGGAGACCATGATCCTGACTCTCCTGCAGGAGGCCACCCTGCTCTGCTGGGCTCCGGCAGGCCTGGGTGTGCGGAGTGAGGTGCTTGCTGGCCAAACTCAGGGGCATGTGAGCCGGGCACAGACAGTGCTGCTGAGAAAGGCTGGCCCCAGGCCCTTGGGTGAGGCAGTGCCCCGCATCCTGTAAGCTTTTCATAAGTAAACGTCTGCCTGGTGGATCGTGTGTCATTACCAGGCCTCAGAGATGACCAGGGCCTCTTCAGGCGTAGAGTCTACAAATAATAAGATCGTTCAGCAAGCTCAGAAGTGAGACGCAAGTTCACTGTGGCAATTAGTGTCGCTCGGAACAAACTCCCACCTGCGAGGGTTTGCCTGTGGGGTGTACTGGGGGTGCTGAGGGGATGGGGGTTGCCGGAGTGGGGCCTGGCACTCAGCCCCTCCCCACACAGCCCCACCCGTCCAGATCAGGCCTGGGAGGGCGCGCCCCTCGGGTGGTTCTGCTGTCTCATGCTCTCCGCCCGTCACACCTGATGCTGTGCTGCCTGTCCCCGCAGGTGCCCTTCTTGCCAGTCCTTCCCGTCCTGAGCATCTTCGTGAACGTCTATCTCATGATGCAGCTGGACAAGGGCACGTGGGTCCGGTTTGCCGTGTGGATGCTGATTGGTACGTGAGGCGTGGGTTTCGAGGTGACCAGCACGTGGTGTCCCAGCATCTCTCAGGCCCCCCACTCACCCACTCGCCTCCACCCCCTCATGCCCAGCAGCTCGTTGTCCTCTCTGCTACTGGCTGGCTGGCTTGCATCCTCCAGCTGCCCCCGTTTCCAATTTCAAAACACAGTGAAAACACGTGTAGTCAGTGGTTTTCTCTCTGACAGTGAGGAACACCTGGTAGGCTGTGGGTCCTCCCTCCCTCGTAGATAATTGTAAAGCCTTTGCCTGAACCAGCTGTCTATTTGGGAAAGAGCTCAATGTTCAAAGAACCAGCCCATGAGTCTGCTGTTGACAGAGCACCACCTTCTTCACCCCAGACAGCATCATCTAGACAGCCCCGCCCTTGGCCCCCTGGGCTACAGGGACTGGCTGGGCCCGTGGAGAACTAGAGGTCCCCCTTGGGGCCTGGCCCTGCTTTGCACCAACCATGGCCCCTCTGCAGGCCTCCAGCAGCCTGAGCTGCAGAAATGGACCCAGTAGTGCTGGTGGCTGGGAGACTGGCCTGACTGGGCTATATCCCTGATGAGAGCAGTGGCCTTCAGGCTGAGTTATGGCCAAACCCCCATTCCCCAGTGACTGAGGGGTAGGGAGGTTAGCTCCCTGCCTCCCTGCAGAGGTGGGGGATGCCTGCTTTTGAGCGCCCTCCACAAGCTCCTTGGCTCCAGGACTGCTCTCCCTTGTCACTGGCACAAAGGTGGCACCCCGCCAGTGTGGGGGGCGGTAGTTAGGGGCACAGATCTCTGGGTCCCACCACAGACCCCCATGGCCCCTGAAACTCACCGGAATGACTGAATTGGTGGGTTGCATGAATTCCCACGTGACCTGGGTGTCTAAGCCACTCATGGGAAAAACAGAAGCTATAACAGACAGCGTGAGGAGCCCAGGGAGCCCTAGTGCCCTTGGAAACCGAGCTCAACTTCTGGAGGGTCTGTCCTGGCTCCTCCAGCAGCCGCAGGGCAGCCGCCCTGCCAGGTGGGCAGTGGATGAGGCAGAGGCACCAGCGCCCCTCCAGGGGTCCCCCCCAGTGGCTTGCCAAGCATGAGGCTGCCCAGAAAGATGCGCCTGCCTTTGCCAGCTGTAGAGGTGACCCTGCCGGAAGTCATGTGGGCTTACTTGGGGGGCAGGCTGCCTGCAGAGGCCTCTCGTGAGGCCCTGACCCCAGGGCCACCTCCCGGACTCACACCCCGTCTCTGCCCTTGGCCCACAGGCTTCTTCATTTACTTTGGCTACGGTCTCTGGCACAGCGAGGAGGCGACCCTGGCCGCCGACCCCTCAAGGACTCCTGACGGTCACTTGGATCATTGCAAGTGACACATGGGCCAGCCCCCGAGAGACCCCCGCAGCACCTTGCACCACCACCCCACCCAGCCCACGCGCCCAGAGCTCAACACAGTCCACGTGTGGCCCGTGGCCCCGACCCCCCGGCAGCTCTCTGCGGGGCCACTTGGCCAGGGCCGGGACTGGCCACCGCCTGCCTCCGAGCCTCCTCCCGGACAAGGACGGCAGCCATTCTCCTCGCCCATCCGGCACTCCGGCTGCTGCGGCCTCGGGCAGAACGGAGGTCACCTTGGGACCCCGGGCCTCCATCCCGGGGGTGCCGTGCCGGGTCCCGTCCCTGCCTTGGCCCAGCCCCAGACAGCCGCCCCGGTGCCGGGTGTCTGTCCCCTGGCTGTGCCCATGCCCCGCCCCAGCGGTTTAGTTTACTGAGAGAGGAAGGCCAGATCATCTCCTCCTGCTCGGCCCTCTGAGCTGCCTCCAGAGGGTCGCTGGACTGTGACCGCCCCCTCCCTCCAGGCAGGGGGCTTGGCCCGCACTCTGCACACTCCTGCCAGGGGACCAGGCTCCCCCCTGCCAGCCCTCCAGCAGGTCCCTGCTGCTGCTTCGGCTGAGTCCTGAGTAACTGGAACGTGACACTATTTCCGTAGGACCTGCCTCAAAAGAGCGGAGCTTAGCTGAGTGCTCCCCATGGTCCCGGCTCCTCACGGGGTCCTGCCCTCCTGCTGCTCGTGGGTCTCAAGGTTACCCAGGCCAGTGTCCTCTCGTCTTGAGTGGCGCACAGCCCCCCCTTGCCCCTCAGCTGCCTCTGGCCCCTCATGCGTCTCATCGTCACATGGAGTCCTCCTGTCCCTTGGCTGTGAGTCGCCACGCAATCCAGCTAGTGCGTAATGGTGATGTGGAAAACGGCCGAGTCGTTCCCTGAATCGTTCAGGGTGTAGGGGTCTGCCTGCAGGGGACGGTGTGGGGTCCCATGCTGTCCCTCTCGCGTGCTCTGTGTGTCATTGGATGCTGCGGGTTGGTGACCCTAGGCCCGGACCCCTGCCTCCGTGATGACTGCGTGTCCCTGTGTACATGGCGCTCCCTGCCAATGCCCCAGGGACACTCCTTGGAGGTGGGCCGTGCCTTCCTTCCCAAGAGTGGAGTCAGGGGACGGAAGGGCCTGCGTTGGCAGGAGGTGAGGGGCTGGCATTTCTGACTCCACACAAAATGTAAATGCTGCTTGTGAAGCTTAGCTCCCATTATCTTCCCCCTCTGCCCTTTGACACAAAACTGGTAGAAAGAAGCCTGATAAACTGATGGCTCTTGGCTTTTCTCCCTCTGCCCCAGAAAGTTCTTGGAGGAAAAAAAAAAAAAATGCAAGAATGAGTGAAGCAGGGTTGGCCCAGGTGGGTGAGGGCCCAGCCCCGGTTGCAGGCTTCGTCGTCCCCTCTGGTCGCTCGTGGGAGCTTTATTCACAGTCTCACTTGCGAATCTTGCAAAGTGGGGACAAGAGCCCGAAGCTCGGGTTTCCAAAGAAAAGTATTTAGGTTTATGTAGCTGGTGCTGTACCCTATTTTGATGAATCTTAACTTATTTCGTTGAGGTGTTTTGGTTGTCTGCTCTCCTCCTGGGGCCCGCTAGCCTCCTGTCTGTTGTCTGCTGTTCTCCACCAAGGTGGAGAGTGTAAGGGAACGAGGGTATCCAGGAAAGGTGGCGGGTAGAGTTTCTCTCACTTTTTTATTTCTGGCTGAAATTTCTGAGCCTGACCGCCCCCAGCAGACTGTGCACAGCTGACACTTGAGTCAGCTACACGCCTCGTCCTCCAGCTGAGAAGGTGTGTCTCAGCATCTCACGGGCAGCCTGTCCTGACAGATGGTCGCCCTCCTCTCCTGGAGCCCAGGGGCTGTGCCGAAATGCCCCCCATTGGTATCAGAAGCCCCCACCCTCCACGCCGGGCCAGAGCCCCATCTGAGGAAAGGATCCCTGGGTCATTGGACGGGGTTCAGTGACCCGTGCTTTTGTGAAGAGAGGCTTTCATACCGTTGCCAGGGGTTTCTGTGCGGGGGCCATGCTGCCAAGAGACTGAGCAGTGTCTGCAGACAGTGGCTCTATCACACCCCCTCTGGGTTTGTAAAAACTTACCTGGCCCAAAATCGGGAGGAGGTGTAAGTGGGGTGGGGGGTGCCATGTAGGGGGGCCTGATTGCCCCTGAAATGTCCTATCCCCACCAGGGATGGGAGACATTGTTACCACGGCCTGCCTTCCTGTGCCTGAGATGGACACACGCGTATACACAGCGACAAGATACACAGACAACATACATACATACACAGACACACATACACACATGTATATACACAGACAACACACATATGTATATACATATACATATACACACAGATATAACATACACATATGCACACTTTTCAGATATAACACATACACATATGCACACAAAAGTGTGAGACACACACAGAGACAACACACACACATACAGACATTACACACAGAGACATAACATACCACATAAATACACACACACACACACACACACACACACACACAGGCAGAAAATAACCACTGGAAGTGCCCAACAGTCTCACATCTCAGCCCCGCCCAGACTCAGTTTCATGGCTTGGCTATTATTTTCCAGAGACACTCCCTGGGGATGTTGTGTCCTCGGTTCCCTGGGCACCAGCCCCAAATACTCACATTGGAAAGACCTGCTTGTGGGGAGGAAGTGCCCCTTCCCACCACTTGTGGGCCCCTCCCTGCACGTGCGTGACCTTGTGAAAACCCGGGGTCCCCCGGGCCCTGTGTGGGAGAGTGAGGGGCGCAGTGTCTCTGGAGAATCAGCTGGGCCCGTGGGCAGGGGAGACGTGAGCCCCTGGGTGGGGATGGGACCTTTTGGGGGCAATCAGGACCCTGCATGGCCCCCAACCCCCGCTGCCTACACCTCCTCCCTGATTTTGGGCCAGGTGAGTTTTTAGAAACCCAGAGGTGGGGTGTGATAGAGCCATGGTCGAACGACTGCTGCTTAGTTGATACAGTATCAGCATCACTTGCATCTCCCCCGCTTTGGGTTTTGTTCCATTGAGCCCCTCGGTCTCCATCAAGTGATCGACCACCTGGTCCCGTGGCGTTTGGATACCCGCAGGTTGACTACAGCCTTGTGGGGCTTCTCTGCCCACCCTGAGCCCCCCGGGGCCCTTGTCACTCCCTTCTGCCCCTTGGTCACATCTGTTCTCACCGGGAGGGCTGCAAGCAGGAGCCTTGCGCTTGTGTTTGCTGTTTTGTGCATGGGGTGAGGGGGGGTGGGGAATGGGAACCCAGGCTGGGCTAGGTCTCCTCCCCGCCACCCCCACTGCCAGGCGGGTACGGTGAGCTGACTGGGTCCTGCCTAGGATGGCGACTAGCCTGACATTGGAAGCAGATCCGTCAGCACAGGATGTGTGGACACAGCTTGTAAAAGCCCCACCCTGTTGCAGGTGAGCCCACGGGTACTCGGGGGCCTCGCTGCTGCAGAGAAGAGGCCTGGCCCCGCGCCAGGGGTGGACACTCCACTTTGACACACTAAGAGCCGCTTGTTCTGTTGACCCCTGAGAACCACCCCCATGGAGACCAGAGGGAGCGGCTTCAT
This sequence comes from Bos taurus, assembly GCF_002263795.3. Taxonomy (NCBI): domain Eukaryota; kingdom Metazoa; phylum Chordata; class Mammalia; order Artiodactyla; family Bovidae; genus Bos; species Bos taurus. Next base: position 30,995,476 of record NC_037339.1, read on the forward strand.
GCCGGTCCGTCGCCCCAGTGTGTGAGTATGGACAGAGAGGCAGGGCTGTGGCATGTCCACGCAGGTGTGTGAATTCAACTTCAGATGGAACTAAATATGTGTTGTGTATAATTTTATGTATAATTTAAAATATATTAATATCTGTCTGCCTTGGTAATGAGAGCATTATGTAAGGCTCCTTAGTGGGAGCGAGATGTACAGTTTATCAGACTCTTGTGGACTTTTTGGGGGACAAAATGCTTTATTGATCCAGTGGTGCAAGAAGCTACAAACACTCCGTATCTCATCATCGTAGTTATGATGCCTAATGGGTGGTTAAGGCGAAAAAGAAAAAAAAGTCAACTGACCTTCCTGTTCATCACTATGATCCAGTCTTTCTGTGCCCATTGCTTCACTGGGTGGCAGTGCTCTTTCAAGAGGAAGTGGACCAGCCAGGGGTCTCGGGGCGCAGTTCTCAGGAGCCCCCCCTTCTCCAGGACCACCCTGTGAACGTGCCAAACTGCTGGCTGAACACACCACCGTGAGACCTCGGCTTGAAGTCCAAATGAGATTTCTCAGGGTCGGAGCATGGCTGGGAAGAGGCATTCAGGCCTTGTTAAATTATTAACAAGGTGTGTATGATGTTGTGTTTCTTGATGACAAACTTTTTAAGTTTGGGACTTATTTTCCCATTGGAGAAGTTTATAATATCTATTTAAGATAAGTTTCCTGCTTACGTTGTGCCTTTAAGCGTGGATTAGTCTAAGGAGCACACAGGGGTGACAGTCTCCACGAGGGTTGGTTTATTGTCAAACCTGAAGGTGTGTGGGTTCTCCAGTGTACTTTTTCTTCTACTGAACATGGAGCCATTATTAAGAGGATTGTGTTTTTTATTATGTAAATTGTGTAATATTTTTTTGCTCGTTTGATGTTCTATTTTTCTAATAGTTTTCTTATAGTTTCTTATAATTGCAATACTAGATTTAGATTCTGACAGCTAACTGCAAATCAGATTGGCCTCTGCTGGTCCTCTCGCCGTCCCCTCATACCTCCCCCTACCCCCACCCCCCATTTTTATTTTAAGGACAAAAGTAGACATTGTCCATTGCCTTTTAAAAATGTGAACCTGTGCTCTGTATCCCAGTTTTGCTGGTACATTGATGCCATAATAGTTCATGTTATAAAGTCAAACTTTGTTGGTACATCCCGTCATGCTTCTGCAAATCCTAATAAACTCCCATCTACGGCCCTGGCTGTCCAGTGCGGTCTTAGGAATTCTGGTAGCTATGGAAAGGGTGGTGAGGGGTTGGGGGGTGTGGCTTGGAGAGTCCCAGAGCCTGGTCTTTGCTTCTTGAATCTCACAGCCGGATGTTGCGTTGCCTCACAGCTGGGGTCGGGGGGAGGGGGCGGAATCCGCAGCCAGGGGGCCCCTGGATCATCTCCCTAACTGCCCACTCTTCCCAGGTCGCCTCGGGTTTGGGGCCCACAGATCTCCCCGCCACCCAGATGGTGGGGAATGAGGCTGCTGTCATCAAGTGCAGCAACACCCACCCCCGCCCCGCGACCTGTGCCCAGAACCCCTTGGCCTCGCACTGCCCTCCACCTCCCCCATACACACTCGTCGTCAGGGATGGCATGCTTGCAGGACAGGGGTGGAAGGCGGGGTGTGTGGCTGTTATAAACCTTGAGCGCTCACCATCACCCCCTCCCCCGGCCCCACTTGAGAAAGGAGGCGTTTTTCTGCATTAAAGGTGCGTTCAGTCGAGTGGCCCCAATTCTCAGACCCCGAGGCGCGGTGTGATCCCAGCAGGAAGATGCGTAGTGGCATTTCCTCACTAAGAGGAGGGCAGGGAGCTGCTGCTACAGGCCCCGCCCCACCCCGCCTCCGCATGCCCACCATCAAACAAGCGAGGACCACCCGTGGGCCACGCGGCTTGCCGCTCGCCTGGGCTGGACGGCGGGAGCGCGCGCAGGCGGGGTGCCCCTACTTGCCTCCCTAAGCCAGCACCCCACCACCTCACCCCGCCCCAGGGCGATCTGTGCCCTGTGCTGTCTTGCAGGCACCGCCGAACCCCAGCCCTTGAAATCTGGGCGGGCTGACTGCTCCCAAGCGCCCGGACCTGGGGGCGACCTGGCCGGGTCCACGCGTGGAGCCCCCCTCAGCCGGGAGAGGCCGGTGCCGCGGCGCCACGCCGCCACCTAGAGACGGGCGCCTGGAGAGCCCCCCTACCCGGCTCCACCCGTCTCCCAGGAAACCCGGACAAGGGCCTCTGAAGCCACTCCCGTCTGGAGGCCGGGGGTTGGGCAGTCACCTGGAGAAGCTCGACTGGTGGGTGAGTCAGAGGCTGCCCCCGACAGCCCGGCCTCCGCAGTGGGGAGGAATCACGTGGATTCCTTCAGGACTGCTGAGTCACCAGGCGGCCAGGAGGGCGGGGACCTCTATTAGGGGGGTACCCCTGTGCGCCCCTCTCCAAAGGGGCATCGTGTCATTTTGCCATCCAAGCTTGTCCATGAAGCCATAAATGCGATGTGAGCAAGGCTTAGGGAATAAAGCAGACAGTGTGTCTGTTGATGCAGCCAGTCTCTGGCCTACTTCTCAACACCCATCTGGGACTGCGAGGGAGTAGGGGTGTCGGGGGAGGGGTGCAGTGGCGGATAGAGAGAAGGTACGGGGTCGGACTTTGACACTTTTACTCCCTGAATCCCTGCGGTTGCCTCTTGAGCGCCTGCTGATGCGCTGTGCTGCACAGATTTGAATGCAGTTAAACCGATCAGCAGCAGCTAAGCCCATGGGCTGGCTTGTCTGTGGGGAGGTGGGACCCTGTAAGGAGGGGAGGGGCCCACTTAGACAACTCTCTATCCCTCGTGATGCCTGCGCTGGGAAACCCAGACAAATTCACCTGTTCATCCCTCACGCTGAGGGGGCAAAAAACCGAGCTGGTAGGTCAAGACACCCCAAGTGTCCTGCTTTTGTTTATAGAGAAGTTCCAGAGAAGCAGACTGGTTCCAAAGGGAAACAAATGGGGAAAAAAAGATATTTAGCAAACTTAAGTGAATTAGCTCTAGCCTCTGGCGATGTTTTTTAAGCATTTGACCCAGATTCACCACCCCCTCCCCCACTGTGGGCAAGGCCCTGCCTCTTGCTTGGCAGGAGGGCTGTCCCATCCACCAACCCCCCACCCAACACCCCCCTCCCTGGCCCCACTGCTAGGTTTGCTCTCAGATGCATCCACAGCATAACAGCCTTCACCTCCAGCAGCAGGGGAGACACATTTGCCCTGGTTCTACCCGAGCCTCACCCTCCACACTCCTCCCCGCCTCCCAGGCAGTGGGGGAGCCGCTGTGGACTCCCAGAGACCACAGAGCGGAGACTGAGTGGTTGACTTCGAAGGTCTCTCTCTCGACTGCTGCCTAGCAACCGTCGGGGACACGGTTCTCTGTTGCCAGGAGGCTGTTCCACCTTTGGTTCCTCCACGGGGCCCTGGGCCAGGCGCCAGCATCCCTTTGCTAAGTGGCAGTACTGATGCATGGTGGGGGGAAGGATAATGCAGGGTGGTTCTGATTAAAGTGGTGGCAGGAGGCGCCAAAAGACATGAACAGATTGGGATGTGTTGATGAGTAAATCGTTAATTGGCAGCCATCACCAATATCTGGAGGCATGAGTGAGCCAGGGGGTCTAGGATGGTGTTGGTGGGTCCAGAGTAACTCAGGGGCCTTTATCACCTGCCAAGGGGCTCCTGGTCAGCAGCAGCTTGGGGGAACAGACTGACTGGAGTCTTCCCATGGCCCCTGGTGCCCCTGCTAACTGGCTGCAGTCCAGCCTGAAAGCCCGTATTAAGGGGGTGGGAGGGGTTGAATGCTTTCAGGTTAAAGGAGTGTCCTGGCTCAGTGCTTTTTGGGGTCCCGTGAACCCCGCAGGCATGAGAAAGCGCAGGACAAGGAAGTGCTGTGACCATGGCCCCCATGCTAGGAGCCAGTGGCCCCCTGGCCACTCTGAGAGGAGAACTCTGTGACCACCCAGACACAAAGTGACCAGGCCCATTTAGGGTAGAAAGTCAGGTCAGCATCTGAATTTGAAGTTGACGGTGAGGGGCTTGTACTTGATCTCTTGTGTCCTTTTTCTGACGGTCTCCAGTCCAACCTGGCTACCTGAAGACAAGGAGCAGAGCCACCGAGCCCCCAAAGCTTGGGGGAAGACTGCTGAAAGTCCCAGGCTACAAGCTGGGCGCAGGGACCCTGCTAAACTGGAGCAGAGGGTCTCAAGACTCAGTGATGACCAGCTGACCCTGGCGTGCACACAGAGGGAACCTGGCCTTCGGGCCTCCCAGTCCACTCCTGACCTCCTGAAGCCTGAGGGGGGCCAGGCCAATGGTCACATCAAGTGCATATCACAGAAGGTCCCTCAAGTTCATTTTAATATGCTTCAAACACAAATAATGCAACACAGAAACCGCAGGGGCCAAAAAAGGAACGAGTGACCCCCTTCAGATGGTCACCAAGTATGCTGGCTCCACGGCCTGTCCGCGCTCCGACACCCAGCTGGAACCTCACAGGGCGTGTGGTGGGCTGGGGGTGAGCAGGGCACCAACAGCATCCCACACGCCAAGGAGAGGTTGGTGAGGTTGGGTGGGTTTGCTCGAGACAGGTGGGGAGGCTGTAGCATTTCTCTGTGGAAACAGCTCCAGCCTGGGAGGTGGACACCAGAGAAACAGAGGTCCAAGTCCTAACAGTGTTGGGAGTCGGGGAGAGAGAGGTGAAGTGGGGGAGGCGCTGCTGCCCCTAGAGTTTGGGGATAGGAGCCATACATGATGGGCGTCCATGACAAGGAAAGGAAGCCAGGGCATTGTGGGAATTAGCTCAGGTACCCAAGGTCAGGGATGGTTAGAGCCACGCTCTAGTCACCTAGTGGGGGATTACTTGGTTCTAACACCACTACAACTGTGACTGCAACAGGCTAACACACCAGACCACATTCTAACGTAACACTGACATCTGTATTGCTGTGTGACTGCATTTAGCAGGTGCCGTTATGGAAGCAGTTCCTAGTTCGGAGGGCTGAGCTACTGTGTCTGCAGGTGGTGCCTGCTAAAAGAATACATATTCGTGTATTTTAGTCAACGTGGCATCATCTACTCTAACGGGATGCCCAACTCAACATCACAGCATCATGCAGACCCACTAAACGGAAAAAGAAATGTTTCTTCACTGGGTATCTCCTGTCTATGTCCCCAGGATGGGCAAAAACCTGGAGGTTTGCTAGAAATGAGATGTATGGGAGGCCAGGAAGCCCAAGCTTGACTCATGCAAGGAACACAGACCAGGTCTGTCTTCATGCTGGCCACATATGCCACGAGCAGGCAGGGGCTCTGGGCCAGGGGACCCTTTCTTGAGCCGTTTCTTTCCTGCTCTGTGACTGACCCCACAAAGCGTATCTACATAAGTCTGCCTATCTCGGGTTTGCTCAGAATCAGTCTTGTGCTCAGGACCACTTTGAGGGGCCTTGGGGAGAAAAGTACAGAGTCTTCGTCACGAACAGTAAAGACGTCATTATCACCACTGTATTAATGGCTGAAACTACTTTGTGTGTTATGCTTCTAATGGTCCACAGCACTACAGGAATCTCTTCCCCATTCTAATCCATTTAGGAGACAAATGCCAGTCCAGAAGCCTATGACCACTGGCTGGCTGTTTCCTGGGGCTCCTCTCTTTGGAAGAACCTCCTGAGCCAAAGATGAGACCTCTCTTAGCTGTGGTATAGCTTGACCATCCAGCAGAAAAAGACACCTGGGTTTCTGGGAGGTCATGCAATGATCTAGCACAACCAGGAACTGATCCCCCCAGGACAAAAGAACTGGTTTTCTGGAAGCCCCTGCTAGAACCCCTGAGCTGCTCAATGTACAAGAATGAGGTTGGGTTACAGAACCTAACTGAAGTGGGGCGGGGCAATGAAATAGGGCTGAGGGTCGTATTTTGGTAGGTTGACCATTTATAGCATCACATCAAACAGGATGCCAGAGGACGTTCTTCTCCTCTACGCTTAGTCAGAATACAGCCTCTATCAGCAATTTTCCTTCTTGAGGATGGAGCGTGAATAGTCTTGGCAAACTCCAAGGCCATTCTCACCCTCATTCTCTAAGGTCATGTGCTTCCATATTTTCCCAAGGATGCAATAGCCGAATGATGGATTCCAAGATGCCATTTAGGAAAAAAGCAAAAACTTGTGTTTACAAGACTATAGGCGATCCACTGGTCTTGAGTTAACATCTGCAAAACTGCTCATCCCCCTCAGGGTTTCTCACTGCTGCCCCTTATCCACTCAGGACAGGAATGTCGATAATTAAAATCTGTGGATGGAGTAATAGTGACCTCACGTCATGTTGACTAAGAAGCTGATTGTTTCAAAGGTAGTTACCGACGAATGGCTGGTGTTTGTGTTAAACAGAGTACCACATGGTGGTAGGTCGAAAGGCGCTTCTTCTCTGTATCTTTTTTTTTTTTTCCTTTTTCTATTTTGGGTAGAAATATTCCTGGGAAGGTAGATAGAAATGCATTTTCATTTCCCAATAATTCTTAGGCACGAGTTAGAAAACTGCTGACCGTCACCAAAATACGTCAGCACTTCATGTTATAAAAAATGCAATTCAGAACCGCTGCATGTGTATATACGTGTATCTAAATATACACACATACCGGTGCAGTACACAAGGATTATTCAATGGAGAGTCAAAACTGAGCTGTTTGTTAACTAACCTGAAATTCTGCAGTGAAAGTTCATTGCTCAAGGACAACTGGCATTTCCTTCTTTTGGCTCTGACTATGGCCAAACGTTTGCACATGAGACACTACCGTTTACACGTTCCTAAGTGCCCGTCCCGGGACAGTCCTACACACGAGGGTTAGAAGAGGGCTCGGCCTGGGATGCGGCTATGCAGCGACTGGGCATGCGCGCATGGGAGGCCGCCACGTAGCGACTGGGCATGCGCGCGGGGCCAGGCGGGCCGGCCCGTGGCGGTCACCACTCCCCATGGGTGGGAGCCCTCGTGGACCGGGCGCCGCAGCTCGGCCCGCAGCGTGGTGGCGTCATCTGGGCGTCATGCTGACTCTGGCGGGAGAGGAGGGCCCGGAGGAGGAGCTGCGATACACAGGGGATGTGGGGGACAGTTTAATGGGGCTGGTCGGGTCCCCGGTTTGGAGCTTCCATAGCAGCTCTTCATTGGTTCGGCTCAGTCTCTTTTTCTCCTGCGTTTCTTTCTCCACGTATTCCTGGAGGTTAGCGTTCTCCTCCGACAGCTGTCTGCACGGGGGTTGGGGGTGTGGTGGGAACAAGCAACAGTCAGAATAGCAATGGCAGAGCAAGACACTGAGCCTGAGGTCGGCCAGGCCCAGGGGCGCACAGGGAACGGGGTGGGTGGTGGGTTCCTGTGGACCTCAGGGACCAAGACCCCGGGGGCTGAAACATGATCGCCACCTGTCCCACCCACACAGTCCTCTCCCAGAGTCTCTCTGCCAACACCTGATTTCACCCACAGTCCCTCTGCCCTGAGTCAGGGGAGGCGCTGGTGGCCAGTGGACAGAGCAGAAGCTGCAGGCATGAAAGAAGAGGCAAGAGGGGCTTGGTGTGGGGGGTGCTGAGCGGCGCAGACATAAGAGGCGATGACGATAAGGACAGCCCCGGGGAATCGGTGGTGCCATCAGCCTCCGCAGCCTGCCCTCGCCCTGGGCCTCCCTGGCAGCAGTCAGCTCGCGCTGTGACCTTCTGGGCAGTGCATCTGGTCGCCTGCTGGAGCTGGAGCCCTGGAGGACGGGGCCAGAGCGGTCCCTCCTCCAGTGTTCGGCATCCAGCCTGGGGCCCGGCCCTAACAGATGCTCCATGGATGTTTGCAGCTGATGGATGCCAAGTAGAAAGGAACCCGATGTGTTTTGTGCCTCTGTCCTCACTGCAGCCGGGTTGCTGCTCCTCCCTTCCAGAAGTCGGAGCCTCGGAGCAGGTTAGGAGCACGGAGATGAAAGCGGCTGCACGGCCAGGTCCCTCCCTCCTGCCCTCCGGCGGGGAAGCTCCCCTCTGCCATTGGCCGAGCGCCAGGGCAGCAGTCGAGGGCCCCACTGCTGGAGCCCAGGGTCGGCTGGCTCACATGGCTGTTTTCTTTAGCCTGGAACTCCCAGCTGGCAGCCCTTCCAAAACCTCCTCCACCATCCCCACCGCTCCTGCCCCCGCCCCTGCCAGTTGTGCCACACGCTTTAGCCCACCCCACTCCTTTCCACCAAAGAGGGTGCTCCGTGGAGCCAGGGCATCGGCTGGGTGCTCAGAGCAGTGTGTTCTACGCTTTCCTCCACGTGGGGAGCGCGGAGAGCCTGCGTGGGAAAGCCTTGGGGCTCGGAGGAGCGAGGACAAAAGCAAAGCCCTCCAAGGTCAGGAACAAAGCTATTCTATCTGGGACACGCGCTTCCGAGGCTCCATCACCCAGGCCCACCTACCTTGTGACCACGGTGTTCTGGTCGATCCTGGCCTTGAGGTCTTCGTTCTGCTGCTGGAGAACTTGGATCTTCTCTTCCAGGATAATGTTCTTTTCTGCCTATAAAAGATGCAGTGTCAAGAGCTCTGCAGCCAGGCCCTGGGGGAGATGACAGACCAGTGCCCTTGGCTTCTGGGTTTTGGAGGATTATCTAAAACAGTGTTTTTCAAACTGCAGTTTGCAATGCATCAGCTATAAAACCAGGCTAGAGGGATGTGACCAGCATTGCTTTTTTAAACAAAAGAACAGAATAAAAAATACCAGAGTGCACTCTAAAAGTACTGTTTTTTATATATATATATATATATATGTATATCTTTCTTATATATATGTAGGTATATAATATGTCTGTGTGTATATATTATGAATTATGGGGCTTCCCAGGCAGTGCTAGGGGTAAAGAACCTGCCTGCAATGTAGGAGACCCAGGTTCAATCCCTGGGTCTGGAAGATCTCCTGGAGAAGGAAATGGCAAGCCATTCCAGTATTCTTGCCTGGAGAAACCCATGGACAGAGGAGCCTGGTGGGCTACACAGTCCATGGGGTCGCAAATACTTGAACACAACTGAAGCAACTTAGCATGCATGCATTTCCTGGGAACAAAGATGAGGCGGGCGTGGGAGCCTTGCTGAAGAGCTGGCTAGAGCCCAGTCCTTCCACTCTGATGCCTCGGCCCGATGCACGGAGGGGTGGTGGTTTTCCTTAACCACCCTACGCGGGAGTTCTTCACAGTCTTTTCAAAAAAGAATTTCTCAGTTCATCTTAGAATGGAGCTCGACTTCAGCTAGGTCTCAGGCCATGGGGACACACGGACAGAGAGCGGGCATTAAGTCTCAAAGGAATAACCACCATGGAGGAGGATGTTATTTTCTGTTCGTGTGCAAAGCTGGGCTTGAGCTGCACGTTCCTGGCTGCCCAGAGCCTCAGGAGGGAAAGTGTCCACATTACTGATATTTTCATCCCTCCATTAATTCAGAATGTGGTGCTGTGCATACAGGTACTGCCAGAGGTGCCAGTGCAGGGCGGAGGACCCGATAGGGAGAACCAGGGGACCCACCAGCCAAACTGGACCCTGGGGGGTGCTTATGGCTCATCTCTGACAATGGCAGGGGCACGGAGACACTCACTATGAGAAGTGTATTCTACACAGGAATCCAATATAGGCACACACATAAATTGTGCATATGTAATTCACTATGCCTGTGTGTGCTAGGTTGCTTCAGTTGTGTCCAAACTCTTTGCGAACCTATGAACCACAGCCTGCCAGGCTCCTCTATCCATGGAATTCCCCAGGGAAGAATACCGGAGTGGGTTGCCATTTAATTCTCCAGGGGATCTTTCCCGATCCAGGGGATATTATGTGGGTGTCCTGTATTGCAGGCAGACTCTTTACCATCTGAGCCACCAAGGAAGCCCTCCTAGGAAATGGGAAGTGATTCAATCAATTCTCCCTGCCCCCACCCCTGCCTGGAAAGGTTTCTGGAATGAACTCTTGCATGCCCACAGAGTGCCTAGAGCAGGGCTAAAAATAGCCTGATAAACCCAGAGGCTGCTGGTTGACCAGATAAGGATGCAGACAGTCCAGCCTGGAGGAGGAGGGCTGCAGGGCTGAGAGGGGCAGGGCTCTGTCTACTTCAGCTGGCCCCACTGGCCTTCAAGCTAAGCTGCTGGAAGGTCCCAGGACGCCAGCATCACCCAGGATGCTGTAATGGGCACTCACAGCCCCATCTGCTCCCATCCTAACGGATAAGCATCTGTGCAGCTAGAGATGCCCAGAGAAGGATGGTGCTAGATCAGGAGAGCAGACATGATGACTGAATGCAACAGGTGGTCTGGGACCAGCTCCTGGTTTGGATAAACCAGCTGCCAGGACATTTCCGAGACATGCAGAGAACTTTAAAAGCTAAGAGGAGATGATCACTTACTGAGATGGTGAGTTGAAGATGTGCTAACTGAAAAGAAGCAGGATGCAAAATCTGTGTGTGTGTGTGTGTGTGTGTGCGTGCGCATGTGCCTGTGTGCGTGCATGCGTGTGTGTGTGTGTGCACGTGCTGTTTATTGGGGTGTGTACACTTGTATGGAGGAAAGCCTTCAGAAAGTGTTAACAGTGGTAGAAATATGGCATTTTAATTTCCTTATTTTTATCTTATAATTACCTATAATGCACATATTTTCCTTCTATAGTATCAAAAATTTAAAAATAATGATAAGAAAAAAAATGACTCTATATGAGTCCCTTGGGCCAACCTTCCCATCAAGATAGTATCTCTTTGGAGGCAGGCCTCCCTGCTGCTAACTTTGGACTACTATCTCAGTTGCAACACTTGTACCCACAGGGTCTGGCAGTGAACTCTGAGCACTCTATTCCCCGAAAGGCACGCCCTTTGCTAGTTCTCTGGGAACCAGAACCCGGTGGAAGCCGAGGCCTGGAGCTCTGGCTCATGGTTCCTGCCTGGGCTGGGCCACTAACTGGCTCTGGATGAGACAAGACCTTTTCCTAAGCCTCCATCTCTGCATCTGTAAAAGGAGACTCTTGACAATGGAATCCCACTCAATGGATTGCTGTCGGAATTACTGAACAGACACAAAGTGTCTGCACAGTGCCTGGTGCCCATCAGCGATGCCCCCCGGATGCAGGCTCACTGCACGTCCTCCCCTGGGAGGGGAGAAGTTAGCAGTTCACAGTGATGGATGGCGATGCAGACAGGGACTCAGATGCGCTCTAGACTTGTACAAACGAGGCCATGTCTGAGATTCCTGAACTCCTGGCTCCCAAAACAAGGCCTGGAGCCTCATCTGTGATCTTTTCTGCTCAGGTGCAAGCAATGGACAGGTAAGGGTCGGGTGTTCCCTCAAACACTGTTAATCCTTTCACCCACAAGGGCAGCGGGAATATCATGCCAGTTATGGGGGCCTCCCAGGGTTACAGGCAACTCACCAGCTTTTCCAGCTCAAGAATCTTCTTTTCCTGCTGATGTATCTGTTGATTCTTCATCTCCAACACCTGTTTCAGACTCTTCATGTCTTCTTCCAAGTGCTGATAAGGAGCCAAGGCAATCTGCAGGGGCAGAGAGTAAGGAGCTGTTTCCCAGGCACCCCGGCAAAGCCCAGCATTCACCAGTGTTGTGAACTCAGTGAAATCTAGTCTCTGTTAACAAGCTTAATAAGAGCAAAGGGGCAGGTGGGCGAGAATGCTCACAGTCCTCCCTGATAAAGATGCCCAGGAGTTTCCACTGGGAGTGAGACTAAAAATCCAGCTTCATGGGGAGCAGAAGAGGGGAGGCCATCAGTCCCTGAAATGTCAGATACTGGGGTGGCTGGATATTACCAGCCCAGCCCCCCAAGGGAACTTAGTGGGCAAAAACACTAAATTCAACATTGGCCTTTAACATTCGCCCAGGCTACTTGGTTCAACACACAGGCAAAGATTGGTACAGGTCCCTACCTGTGCCCATGGTCAGCCCCGCCCGCTCCACACCCTGCGTAGGAAATGAGCAAAGTAGTTTAAAAAGGCATTGTGGAAAAAGAACTGTTGGAGTAAGTCTGCCAGATGTGACAAATAAAATGACAGGATGTTCAATTAAGTCTGAATGTAACATAAACAACTTTTTTGTACTGTAGGAGACGTATTTAAAAAGCTCATTTATCTCACATTTCACTGGGTGTCATGGATTTCACCTGGCAACCCTACATAGAGGGAAAGAATTTTGCCAGGGTTTCTGGAAAAAGAAACCTTCAACCTTCAGCAATGCCTCCCTGTGGAGTTGGGGTTGGGAAGGAATGAGATGTTGGGGTCGGGGTAAGGGTGAGGCAGAGGCATTTCCAGGTCCAGCTTGTCCCAGGGGCTCATGGACAGTGGCTGGGGAGCCCTGTGAAATGCAGCAAGAATAACACTCAGATGGAGAACCCACAGCTGTCCTGACTCAGGACAGGTGCCTATGGATGTATGTTTAAAATCCTGGCAGGCCCCGACCACTGTCGCTCTGGAGTCAGATCAGCACAGGGGCTCTGTCTTTGGGGTGATGCTGGGGGAGCACCAGGCTTGCAGGGTGCTAGGAGGCTGAGAGCTCATGGTACCTCCAGCTGCTCCTCCGTGTTTTTCCTCAGAGCCTCCTCGAAGCGCCGGGCTCGGTCCCGCAAAGACTGGCTCTGGAAGGTCAGCGTGTCCACTTGGTCCTGCAGGTAACGCATGAGACATCTAGCTCGATCCTCACAGACACAGCCCCTGGGAGGCACCCCCTGCCCGGGTTGCTCCTCACGGGGCAGTGAGGTCAGGGGGGCCCCACTGGGTCCCACAAAAAGGGCATCACATGCCAGGGGGAGAGGCCCCCAAGTGCCCACTGTCTCCCCACCTTGGTGCCTTGTCCAGAACGGACCACAAGACACTGACAGGTGAATGTTGCTGCCGCACAGAAAGTGTGGGGGGCGGGGGGTGCCCAAAGCAGGAGACCTGACTCTGAGACGGGAATGCCGTCTCGCTTCTGCCCCAACAAGAAGCCTGCAGCAGGGGGGGCATTTAGTAATTCAATAACCAACCTCACAGAGGCAAACCATCAGCAGAGAGGTGTCTAGTCTGGCCTCTAGCCGCAACCCCCGGCCCAGACTTCAAGAAGGACAATTAATCCATCTCAAAGAAGAACTCTCTGTATTTGTAAAGTTCAAGCCAGAAGCTGTCAAACTGACCCTGACTCCTTGCTCTGCCTGAGCCCCGAGCACACCCCGCCCCCTCCCCCGCCCCCGCCAACCCCACTAAACACGGTGACAACAGGTCCTGAAGGATTCTGCCTCCTATGTCATTACTATGGTACCATAATGATGATGATATACGTGACATTGCCTGGAACTATTATAAAGAAGTAGCTGTTGCCTAGTGCTCTATACACCTTACACGTGATGAAATGTATTTATTTTTAAGGCATGACCAGAAAAATTTTAAACATAAAATACCATCTCTGCCCATCTGGGCCACTACCCCTCTTCAGTGTGCATTGGGTACCTGCATTATGCATTAATTGGATCCCCTTGGAAGACACAGGGATGCCTGCTCACCAGACCAAAAAAAAAAAAAGTACATTTTCCAGGTGCCAGCAAGGTAACTCCTTAGGAGATAAGATTCCTTTCTCAATCCTTTAAGGTGTCATAGTGACCTGCTGCTCACCCTGTTGGACCATGTGCACTGACAATGTGTTACTTTGATGCTATGCTATGCTATGCTAAGTCACTTCAGTCGTGTCCGACTCTGTGCGACCCCAGAGACGGCCACCAGGCTCCGCCGTCCCTGGGATTCTCCAGGCAAGAACACTGGAGTGGGTTGCCATTTCCTTCTCCAATGCATGAAAGTGAAAAGTGAAAGTGAAGTCTCTCAGTCGTGTCTGACTCTTAGCGACCCCATGGACTGCAGCCTACCAGGCTCCTCCGTCCATGGGATTTTCCAGGCAAGAGTACTGGAGTGGGGTGCCATTGCCTTCTCCGACTTTGATGCTAGATCTTTTATTTCAAAAATTTATACAACTGTGCATTGACCTATAACAGGTGGGACAATCTCAGGGATTTTTGTCTTTGTTTAAATTAAAAAAAAATTTAGATACAATTTTGAAAGATTACTTTCCATTTTACAATTTTTAAAAAATATTGGCTATCCTCCCCATGTTGTACAATACATCCTTGAGACTGTCTTATACTCTGTCTCCCTGCCTCCATGTGGCCCCTCCCCACCACTGCTAACCACTAACTTGTTCTTTATACCTAAGACTCTGTTTCTTTTTTTTTGGTGATATTCACTAATTTGTTGTATTTTTTAGATTCCACATCTAAGTGATATCATACAGTATTTGTCCTCCTCTGCCTGACTTATTTCACTTTTAGCATAACACCCTTCAAGTTCATCCATGTTGCTGCAAATGGCAAAATTCATTCCTTTTCAGGGCTGAATAGTATTCCATTGTATATGACTGTATTCCACATGAAGATTGTCTCCTGGGTTCTCATCCTCAGGTTGGCTTGAATAAAATTATCCATTTCTTTCTTAGATTGACTATTGATTAGTTTTCTTCGTTGACACATATTTATTTCCCTTAAGCTGCTCATATCTTGAGGAAGGAACTGGTATTATCCCCATTTTACAGATGAGTAAACTAATGTTTACAGCTTATGTAACTGTCCATGATTTAAAATCTATTAAGAGGAGATACAGTGGGATTTAAGCCCCAAACTCAAATCTTTTAACTCAAACCTGTTTCTCTAGTAGCCATTAGCCCAAGGAAATTGGTTTAAGCAGCTGCACCCACCTGGTACCTGAAAGTCTCCAGCTCAAATGGGTTCTGCCGGTGAGTCACCACTAAAATGTGCACGGTTCATGACTGTGTGACGTGGCAAAGTGAAGACTCACTGATGAAACAAAACTCTGTCTTTTGGTTTTGGACTATTGTGGGGTTTTGATACATTACAGTACTGCTGTTACATTCCTGGTTTGTGTTCCTTAGGGTAATGTATCTGGGTGGTGTGGAATGGCTTCCCAAGTGGCGCTAGTGGTAAAGAACCCACCTGCTAATGCAGGAGATGTAAGAGACGCGGGTTAGATCCCTGGGTGGGGAAGATCCCCTGGAGGGGCACAAGGCAACCCACTCCAGTATTCTTGCCTGGAGAATCCCGTGGATAGAGGAGTCTGGCAGGCTACAGTTCATGGGGTCACAAAGAGTCAGACACAACTGAAACGACTTAGCACAGTGTGGAACGTAGGGGACACAAAGAAGGCAGTTTGGGGTAAACCTGCCAAGGATAAGCCACATGAGGGGTATGGGGGCATATGCAGGCCCACTGATGGATCGATGGATCGGGGGTGGGCATGCAGCAAGCAGCTGCATTTAAAATTTTTTGCAAAGTCCACTCAATAGTGTGACACTCCATAATCCTAGATTTTCTGCTTGGCAGGGCAGACACTGTGTAAGAAACACTGCCTGGGGAAAGTGAGCCATCCAAAAAGCAAAATTCCCGCCTTTCTGTTTGAGTTATGGTCTTCGCCTTCCAAACCTCCAAATGTGAGTGTCCCTAATATTTCAAAGGTAATCTTTCTAGGACTGGGACACCTACAGCTGCCAACGGAGGCAGGGCCACCAACCTCCCCCTGGCTTCTCCGACAGCCCTTCCCTAGGCCTGGGGACAGTCAACAGCTTTTCACAGAAGAAGTTGGCCAGGGGGTTGGGGGTGGGGGTGGGCATCTCTGGCAGGCTGGAGGGAGAGGCAGGCAAGTGATCTGAGAGGTCTGTCAGTCTCCCCTCAAGGCCAGGAGGAAGCCAGGTAGCAGCCCCGGCACCTGAGACCCATGCTTTGTGTAGGTTGGAAGTGGGATGCCCCAAAGCAAGAAGCTTTTGTCTCCAGGGTATTGAAGTTGCTTTAACAATGCCCAGAGCATCTGCTATGTCTTCTACCCTGAATGAATCTTCTTACCCCATTCCTCCTGCCTAGAATACTCTGCCCCCAATCCTCCCCCTCCCCTAAACATGGCTCTGACCATAGCACATGGGGAGCAGTCCGTGGCACCAATGGTATTATCCATTCTGTGCAAGGATGAGCTCTGAGCAGACAGAAAACTCCTTAAGGGCAGGGAGTTAGGTCTTATTTATCCCTCATATTCCACTGCTTAGTGCAGGATCCAGTACACAGCAGGTGCCACATAAATGCCTGCAGACAGGAAGAACTGTCAGGAAGAGATGTCTGCTGCCATTGCCTGAAAGTCAGAGTTAGGAAATACTAACCTGTAATGACAGCCGCAGCTTTTCAAAGTTTTCTTCCAATTCTTTCTTTTCGAGCTCGTGGGTCGATATCAGTTCTGCAGAGGAGACATCAAATTGTTAAGCTGATCTTTCTCTGGAAAAGGGGTCAAACAAGATTCTTTTGCCAGAGGAAGACTGGTGACAGAAGTGACTAGCGGACACCAGCATATAGCAGACTTAAGCCAAAAGAGATCTCTCCGTTAGTTTGAAATTGCATGTGATGTTGTTTAGGAGAGAGGGAGAGAGGATAGGAGGGAAAAAGAAGAAAGAGTGAGAGGAAGAGGAAAGAAAGGAAGGAGGGAAGCAAGCAGAGCCGCCTACACACACACTCCCTTTACATGCAGCTCGACCACCACCCTAGCCGAATCAGCTTCTCCATTCACAACACTCATTGATTTTCCAACTCTTCCCGATGGTAAAACCACTGAGTGATTAACGTTAAATCTCCACTTTCTTCCCTCCCAGGATCACTTTTCAGGTTGAAGGAGGGAGTCTTCCAAGGACAGCAGCGTGTGGCTTGCTGCAGAATGGACAGGTGAATGGGACCAGTGCGGTGCTTGCAAGGTCCCCTTGGTGGCTTCTGGACCACACTCTGGAAACCACAGATTGCTAGGGTTTGCTTGAGCAGAGAGTCAACGTTGAGACATTCAGGCAGAATGAAGGACTCACTGGATGGAATCCTCTTGGAGTGTTTGGAACAATTTTATTCTGTGAAAAGTGACATTCCAGTAGTAATTTGCAAGTTAGGCAGAAGAGATGTTATGTGAGAATTATTAAGCAAATGGATTCTATTTTTCTCCAGATGGGAATGGTCTTATTAGCTGGATGAAGCCCGTCTCATTCTAGCTACAGAAGCAATTTGTTTTCCAGTTATAACTGGAGGGAAGAAAGGTCTCATTAATCAGCCTGTATCATATGCTTTAGCACAGGAGAGTACTGGAGACTAATAATAATCTTCCTGGCTGGCATGAGCTGCAATTAGGAAAAATTCTGTGGTTCCCGTTGACCTAGGTCTTTTAACTAATGATCGTGAAGCTCTCTAAGAAATCCAGTTGTTACAGCTGAAGTTTACATTTGGAGGGAAAAAAAAAATTTATGATTAGTTCATTGCCATAAAACCATGTGGCCTTCTGGTCTATGTGCCTCTGTCTAAATGATTACTGTTAATAGCCACTGAGTGCATCAACCATAATAATGAATATTTTCGTTACCGTTACATATGCCTGCACTGTCTGCACATTATATATAATTCAGAGTCCCTGGATGTGGTGTCTAGGTGAGACTTCATTAATCAGAAAAATCTACCAGGTCTGTTTACATGAAATCCACAAACAAAAGGCAACGCTCAATGTAACATTTCCATTCCTGTCCCCTCTTCTGGGACCATTTTCCTACAGCACGGTGATGGGCTTTAGGCCATTTTCAGGAGATCCCAGTACCTCACCAGCAAATTAAAGTCAGCATCTATCCTGGAGACAGCATAACCATGGCAACTATCTATGTACCCACGATGTACTTCATTATTCCGAGGTCATGGCACTCTGTCCCATACTTAACACGATGCTCTAAGTGATTCTCAGATTTTTCTACATATTAGAATCACCTGGGCAGCTTTTAAAAAAACCCTGATGTCTGGGCCTCATCCCCAGAGCAATCGAACTGGAATGTCTGTAATGGGATCTACACAACAGTACTTAAAAAAAAAAAAACAAAAAACAAAAAACAGGTGGTTCCAGTGTTCATCCAAGGATGGGAACTGGTACTCTAAGCATGAGATGTGCTCTCAGGACACAGGTAATACATTAAATTGGTTCTCAGGAAATTCCTCTCCTGCCCTCTCCTTGCCTCCAGCTTGGACTCTTCAATGCATCAAGAGTTCCCAGAGGTGGTGGGGCTAGAGCTTGAGGAGGCAACCACATGAACACTGACTGCTAACACAGTGTGGCTCATTATTGACAAAGAACACTTTAAAAATGATTTTAAAACTCTGATACTCTGGTTCTTAAAACGTATTAAGCTTCACCATCAGTCCTTCCAATGAATATTGAGGACTGATTTCCTTTAGGATGGACTAGTTGGATCTCCTTGCAGTCCAAGGGACTCTCAAGAGTCTTCTCCAACACCACAGTTCAAAAGCATCAATTCTTCAGTGCTCAGCTTTCTTTACAGTCCAACTCTCACATCCATACATGACCACAGGAAAAACCATAGCCTTGCCTAGACGGACCTTTGTTGGCAAAGTAATGTCTCTGCTTTTTAATATGCTGTTTAGGTTGGTCATAACTTTTCTTCCAAGAAGCAAGCATCTTTAATTTTTTTTAAATTAATTAATTAATTTTAATTGGAGGCTAATTACTTTACAATATTGTAGTGTGTTTTGCCATACATTGACATGAATCAGCTAAGGGTGTACATGTGTTCCCCATCCTGACTCCTGCTCCCATTTGCCCACCTGATGTGAAGAACTGACTCATTTGAAAAGACCCTGATGCTGGGAAAGATTGAATGAGGGAGGAGAAGGGGACGACAGAGGATGAGATGGCTGGATGGCATCACTGACTCAATGGACATGAGTTTGAGTGAACTCCGGGAGCTGGTGATGGACAGGGAGGCCTGGCGTGCTACAGTCCATGCGGTCACAGAGTTGGACATGACTGAGCAACTGAACTGATATATTAAGAGAATTTGTCCTTTGCTGTATAGATGCAGAAAATATTTTCTAATTGTAGTTTGCCTTTTGAAGTTGTTTATATTTTTATAACAATTTTTATTTAGTTGAATGTATCAGCCTTTTTATTACTATATTTTGGTTTTATATTGCTAACAGAGGCCTTTGCAACTACAAAAATTACACATTAAAAAATTCTGGCATTAAAAAATGTATTAATCTATTCTTACATTAATTATTTTCCATCTAATTTAGCAACCAGCTGACTGGAGAGAGAAAAAAAGGAGAGGGAAAATTGAAAAAAAAAATTACAGATAGTAATGTATATGCTTACTATCTGTAGTAATGTAAAACACTTTCTAACACCATAGACAAAAATAAACTCAAAATGGATTAAAGATCTAAACAAAAGACCAGAAACTATAAAACTCGTAGAGGAGAACATAGACAAAACACTCTCCGACATAAATCACAGCAGGATCCTCTATGACCCACCTCCCAGAATATTGGAAATAAAAGCAAAAATAAACAAATGGGACCTAATTAAAATTAAAAGCTTCTGCACAACAAAGGAAACTATAAGCAAGGTGAAAAGACAGCCTTCAGAATGGGAGAAAATAAAAGCAAATGAAGAAACGGACAAAAAATTAATCTCAAAAATAAACAAGAAACTCCTGCAGCTCAATTCCAGAAAAATAAATGACCCAATCAAAAAATGGGCCAAAGAACTAAACAGACATTTCTCCAAAGAAGACATACAGATGGCTAACAAACGCATGAAAAGATGCTCAACATCACTCATCAGAGAAATGCAAATCAAAACCACAATGAGGTACCATTTCACGCCAGTCAGAATGGCTACGATCCAAAAGTCTACAAGCAATAAATGCTGGAGAGGGTGTGGAGAAAAGGGAACCCTCTTACACTGTTGGTGGGAATGCAAACTAGTACAGCCACTATGGAGAACAGTGTGGAGATTCCTTAAAAAACTGGAAATAGAACTGCCTTATCACCCAGCAATCCCACTGCTGGGCATACACACTGAGGAAACCAGAAGGGAAAGAGACACATGTACCCCAATGTTCATCACAGCACTGTTTATAATAGCCAGGACATGGAAGCAACCTAGATGTCCATCAGCAGATGAATAGATAAGAAAGCTGTGGTACATATACACAATGGCGTATTACTCAGCCATTAAAAAGAATACATTTGAATCAGTTCTAATGAGGTGGAT
Organism: Bos taurus; assembly: GCF_002263795.3. Lineage (NCBI taxonomy): Eukaryota > Metazoa > Chordata > Mammalia > Artiodactyla > Bovidae > Bos > Bos taurus. The sequence continues at coordinate 31,015,645 of NC_037339.1, forward strand.
GAAACTGGAGCCTATTATACAGAGTGAAGTAAGCCAGAAAGAAAAACACCAATACAGTATACTAATGCATATATATGGAATTTAGAAAGATGGTAATGATAACCCTGTATGCGAGACAGCAAAAGAGACACAGATGTACAGAAGAGTCTTTTGGACTCTGTGGGAGAGGGCAAGGGTGGGATGATTTGGGAGAATGGCATTGAAAATGTATAATATCATAAATGAGACAAATCACCAGTCCAGGTTCGATGCAGGATACAGGAAGCTCGGGGCTGGTGCACTGGAATGACCCAGAGGGATGGTATGGGGAGAGAGGTGGGAGGGGGGTTCAGGATTGGGAACACGTGTCCCCCTGTGGCAGATTCATGTTGATGTATGGCAAAACCAATACAATATTGTAAAGTAATTAGCCTCCAATTAAAATAAATAAATTTATATTAAAAAATGCATTACTACAGATAGTAATGTTTTCATTCCAATTCCAAAGGCAATGCCAAAGAATGCTCAAACTACTGCACAACTGCACTCATCTCACACGCTAGTAAAGTTATGCTCAAAATTCTCCAAGCCAGGCTTCAGCAATACGTGAACCGTGAACTTCCAAATGTTCAAGCTGGTTTTAGAAAAGCCAGAGGAACCAGAGATTAAATTGCCAACATCCACTGGATCATTGAAAAAGCAAGAGAGTTCCAGAAAAACATCTATTTCTGCTTTATTGACTATGCCAAAGCCTTTGACTGTGTGGATCACAATAAACTGTGGAAAATTCTGAAAGAGAGGGGATAACCAGACCACCTGACCTGCCTCTTGAGAAACCTATATGCAGGTCAGGAAGCAACAGTGAGAACTGGACATGGAACAACCGACTGGTTCCAAATAGGAAAAGGAGTACTTCAAGGCTGTATATTGTCACCCTGCTTATTTAACTTCTATGCAGAGTACATCATGAGAAAGGCTGGGCTGGAAGAAACACAAGCTGGAATCAAGATTGCCGGGAGAAATATCAATAACCTTAGATATGCAGATGATACCACCCTTATGGCAGAAAGTGAAGAGGAACTAAAAAGCCTCTTGATGAAAGTGAAAGAGGAGACTGAAAAAGTTGGCTTAAAGCTCAACATTCAGAAAACGAAGATCATGGCATCTGGTCCCATCACTTCATGGGAAATAGATGGGGAAACAGTGGAAACAGCGTTAAACTTTATTTTTTTGGGCTCCAAAATCACTACAGATGGTGACTGCAGCCATGAAATTAAAAGACGCTTACTCCTTGGAAGGAAAGTTATGACCAACCTAGATAGTATATTCAAAAGCAGAGACATTACTTTGCCAACAAAGGTCCGTCTAGTCAAGGCTATGGTTTTTCCAGTGGTCATGTATGGATGTGAGAGTTGGACTGTGAAGAAAGCTGAGCGCCGAGGAATTGATGATTTTGAACTGTGGTGTTGGAGAAGATTCTTGAGAGTCCCTTGGACTGCAAGGAGATCCAACCAGTCCATTCTAAAGGAGGTCAGCCCTGGGTGTTCTTTGGAAGGAATGATGCTAAAGCTGAAACTCCAGTACTTTGGCCACCTCACGCGAAGAGGTGATTCATTGGAAAAAACTCTGATGCTGGGAGGGATTGAGGGGCAGGAGGAAAAGGGGACGACAGAGGATGAGATGGCATCACCAACTCGATGGACGTGAGTTTGAGTGAACTCCGGGAGTTGGTGATGGACAGGGAGGCCTGGCGTGCTGCAATTCATGGGGTCGCAAAGAGTCGGACACGACTGAGCAACTGAACTGAAATGAACTGAACTGAATGTATACGCATGTGAATGTGTAAAAAGCTTCTTTCACAGAGTCAAAAATCTCAGCTCTACTTACTAAACACGGTTACTGTTGTTAATGACCGAATTATTGGGTTGGCCAAAAAAGCTGGTTTGGGTTTTTCTGTGACGTTGTAAGGAAATACCCAAAGGAACTTTCTGGCCAACCCAATAAAATCCTAGGTACCCAAAGACAATTCAAAGTTACAAAAAAAAACGTAAAAAAGCAAGATCCCGAGAGTCCACTTCTGCCCATGGTGAATGTGGTCTGAGTGCCCAGTGTAGTCAGCCAGGCCTCATCAGAGGCTGGAGTGGTCCTGACCATTGCAAGGCCACCACACAAGACAAAGCCCAGGATTTCTACACCTACTTGAAAATGGTGGTTCTCAAGCTTGGCCGCCCATTGGAATCACCTTCGGGTTTCCCTGTTGGCATGGGAGACCCGGGTTTGATCCCTGGGTCGGGATGATCCCCTGGAGAAGGAAATGGCAACCCACTCCAGTACTCTTGCCTGGAGAATCCCATGGAGGGAGGGGCCTGGTGGGCTACAGTCCATGGGGTCGCAGAGTTGGACACGACTGAGCAACTTCACTTACTCACTCACCTGAGCTTTAACAAGTTGAGGCTGTACCCCAGACCAGCTGCCCCACACCATGGGGTAGGACCATGGCTCCTTGGGGAGTCTAGACTTCAGGGTTGAGAGGATCAGCTTCGGAGGAAAGAAGTTACTCAGGCCCTGGATTTTGGTGTTTTCTTAACACAAGAAGCAACACAAAGGACATACTAGGACGAAGAGGAAGGGAGAAAGGATAGAGGAGGGGGAGGTGAAGGGAGGCCCCTTGTGTCTGCAGCGGGAGAAGTGGGTGCACACACCCGGCCCCGCTGGCCACACACACACACCCCCCCAAGGTCAGCTACCTCGGGCCTTGTGCTCGTGGTCATCTTGCAGGATCGCGAGGGTGAGCGTGTGGCTGTTCTCCATCTCTAGGAGCGCAGCCTCATGGCTGGCGGTGATGTCCTCCACCTGCAGGAGATCACAGCTCTGGTTACTTGGAGAGCTGGGGCCCGAGGCTGCGACGCCCCACTGCCTGGAGGACAGAGGGGGACTTGAATGAGGGGAAGGGTCCGTGGCCCGGACGTCTAGGGAGGGACACTCTGCTGAGGTGATAGCTGCCCTCTCCAGACTTCACTGAGGCAGAAGACAGGGTCTGGTGGTGACGTGGGAACCCTGGAGCCGGGGGTGGGTGGGTGGGGGAATGTTACGGGGAGGTCACTGCGGCAGGTCTGCTGTTCACGCAGGAGGAAGCAGCTCCCGGCTGGAGGTGGGGGGCCGCCTAAGCCACCTCCTCACTGCCCTGGGCCTCCTCAGGACCATTTTCTCACCCCCGCCTCCATTCCTGCCCCTTCCACCAAGCCCTCCACCAGGTAATAAGGAAGAGAAGAGGGTCCTCCCCCACCAGACGGTCCGTCCTGCCCCCCAGCGGCAGGTGGGAGCTACAGCAGGCAAGGTAGCTGGAGGGAACCAACACGTATCCAGCTGCCTGATCCTCCACTCAACCCTCACAGCAATAAAGTCAATATTTTCATCTCCATTTTCCAGATGAGGAAACTGAGGCTTCGAGAGGTCTGAAGCGTTTTGCCCAAGGGCTAGTAAGTGGCAGAGCCTGAGGCTGCCTGACTCCATGGATGAGGCTCTCAAATGCCCGGCCACCGCCTCCCCTGCAAGACCAGCAACCAGCGCCCAACAGCCTGCTCATCAGCCCCAGGCAAGCGGGTAGATGTGTGCTCACCACCCCTGCTCCTCAGCCATGAACGTGCTCCCCGCCGATGGCGGAGTGGACCTCCCCTGCCCAGGCTGTGGGAGCTGCCCCCGAGAAGCTGCTCTTTCTCTGGCTGAAGATGCATCTCCAGGAACTTAATCCTGGGAACGCAGCCAGCCCAGGATGCTTTGTTTTCCCCTCCCGACCTCCGCAGCCACCGCCGCCGCCACCGCCCGTCCACCACGCACCTACCACCTTTACTGTTTTTGTTATTTTTGTTGGTGGTGGTGCTTTAGCCCCTCGGTCGTGTCTGACTCTTGCAACCCCGTGGACTATAGCCTGCCAGGCTCCTCTGTCCATGGGATTCTCCAGGCAAGAATATTGGAGTGGGTTGCCATTTCCTTCTCCATTTGTTGTTGGGGTATTATTTTAACTTCAAGTGTATGACTTACAGGAATCATTGCATAAGGTGACCTCTCCCTATGACAGCAAACCAGAACAATGTTTTTCCAAGTTCTCCATTGGTGACCCGTTGTAAAAGCACCATTTTACATTGTTACACACACACACACACACACACGTACATGGGTGCATGTGTGAAACTAAATTTCATGGATCGGCACTTTCCTTTCTTACCTGCAATAACCTGGCTTTAAAATTTTCATCCTTTGTAACTTTATATTTTTCAAAATGCTAGTTACAAACCACTACGTTCATTTTGTGGTATACTCATGTGTCAGAACCTGGCATTGGAAGGACATGTGCCCAGACCCCGAAGCTGTTGTGGGGGGCAGTTCAGAGCACTGTCCAGCCACTTCTCAGAGGGTTTCATTTCTCAGGGGGTCATTCACAGGCTGATCTTTGATTTGTTAGGAGGAAGAGCTTTTCACAAGAAAGGAAGCCCACTTGTAAAGGGAATGCAAAGGACTATCGTATTTTAAAACAGGACTGGTTCCCATTCTGGACTTGTCATTGCTTGGGGAGGTTTGCCCGGCTTCTCTCTCCTATGGTAATTGAGACCTTCATCCACTAAAACAGACGGGCAAAACCAACAGTGAATCTGACAAGTGATAGGAAATCTGCATTATGACATGAAAATGGACTTGGTATGCGATGATTCACTTTTATTTACTGGTCACTCTTGATTAAATAATATTTTACTTGAGGCTCAGAGCTATGAATCCACTCAGCAGAAAGGCTGATCGCCACAGTATTTAATTGTCCAAATCCTGTTTATATGAAGGTTTTTAATGGATTTGTTGTCCAAAGTCTTTCAGTCTCTTGGAAAAATAAATCACTGGCTTAAAAAAAAAAGGAACTAGCTTTCCTTTATGCTCCACTGATGATGTCCCATAAGCCCAGAGCACGCTGTCCATAAAAAACAAGTGCCCACACATTGTTAGGAGGTGTCTTACTCAGCTCAGTATAAAGAAAAGTCTTTCACTGGTGCTTGGAATGATTCTGATTTATTGGGTTCTGACCCAAATTGCTGTGGGTGGCTCCAGAAAAGAGAGATGGATGCCAGGCCTATATTCCAGAAGAATACCTTGTGTCCTGGTGGTGGGTCTGCCCCGACTGGCGAGGGTGGTGGGTAAACCCTTCTGGCTTGCTGGAGGCAGGTCTCTGATTCAGTGGTGATGAAATGCCACACCCAGTATATTAAGGATGATGTAAGGGCATGATCTATCTATTACAGCCTCTCAGAGGGGCTTCTAGGAAGGCAATACTGATTCCCTAATTCCTCCATATGCAACAAGAGGAGAGCCCAGAATGTTCTGAAGGAAACCAGTGAGAGCCCGGGCTTCCCTGGTGGCTCAGATGGTAAAGAATCTGCCTGCAATGTAGGATACCCAGGTTCGATCCCTGGGTCAGGATGATCCCCTGGAGAAGGGCACGGCAAAACCCACTTCAGTATTCTTGCCTGGAGAATTTCATGGACAGAGGAGCATGGCGGGCTACAGCCCATGGGGTCGCAAATAATTGGACATGACTGAGAGACTAACAGTGAGAGCCAGTGAGCCAAAATTAGGGTACCGTGGTCCTTCCTCTTGTGTGATTTGGGTTTCTAGACCTGTGGATGGTTTTTCAAGGCCGTTTCCTCTATGAGGAAGGGGCCGTGCACTCTTGGCCTTCCTCTTTCTGGTCCCAGTTTCAATCCCCATAGCTTCTCCTCCATGGCTCCTGGCTTCTTTCCAGAACATGGAGCAGCAGCCTGTCTGAGTGCTCAGCCTGAGAAGACCTCCAGGTTGGCAGGCATTGGAAAAGGGTCAGATAAGTGGACCCAAGGAACACACAAGGTCCGTTTTTTTTTTTTTTTTTTTGCATCATGTTAGTAGCTTAGTCGTGTCCGACTCGTTTGTGAGTCCATGGACTGCAGCCCCGCCAGGCCCCTCTGTCCTTGGAATTTTCCAGGTAAGAATACTGCAGTGGATTGCCATTTCCTCCTCCAGGGCATCTTCCCAACCCAGGGCTCAAATCTGTGTCTCCTGCATTGGCACGCAGATTCTTTACTGCTGAGTCACCTGGGAACACCAAGAAAGAGACAGAGGTGCTGAACCATTATGTGCCACAGCAAACTTATGCTGGGTGAAGCTTCATTTTTTTCCTTTTAGAACCCTGAGGAATTCTCTGCCCAGCCACCCACCCCCAAAATAAATACCCACTGCTGGACCAGCCTCCTTCCTCCTCCCGGAGCACAGAGTTCTGAGCTGCCACAGAGAGATCTGTCCCCATGCCCAGCAAGTAGTCCCAGTCATACAGAGAAGCTGCTCCCTGCACCAGGCTGTCTCCGCAGCTGCTTGCTGTTTAGCTGAGTCCTATCAAAGCAAAGGCCTGGGAAGCCACCCTCTTCTCTTAGACGGTCAAAAACAGAGCTGTGGGCTTACTTCATCCAGCCACTTGCAAAATGCAATTAGGGGAGGCTTCGCCAATTCACTTAGAGAAGACTTCCATTTAGAATGAAGAAGCATGGCTTTACATATTCTCATTAAAGAAAACCAGATTAAACTCCCATTTGCCCCCCACCCATAACACGTATTCCTATCTGATGAGACAGAGGGGGCCGCCCCTGTCTTTTCTCTCCAGGGCCCTCTAAACAACGCTTTCCAGATACCAAGGCAACTCACCATCCCTCTGACTCCGCCTTCCTGCTACAGCATCTCTGGTACCAACTTGGAGCTGACGGCCAGCCCTGCCCGAGCTCCCTGGCTGACTGTATCCCCTGCCTGGTGGTGCCTTTGCCGCCCGCTGGGTGGGCAGGTGTCCACAGAGGCCCCCATCTTTCCTGTTCGGCCATGTCTAAGCATCCGGAGGCCCCGTGCTATGACGGGTGGGGCTCTCACACTGGAAGATGGAGGGTCCCTTGGGACCTCATTCTCTTTGATTAGAAAGTGTGGTTTCTGCGGATGGTGACTGCGTGCCTGCTGTGTGGGACGAATCAGAGTCAGGACGCAAGACGACCGCCAAAGCGGCCTCTGTACATGTGATGAAGCGTGAGGATGCTGTGGCCGCCAGTGAGTCTAAAAGGATCATTTCTTTAGGAAATGGCAGAAAGTGTATCCTGGATATGAGACAAAGCAAACGTAAACCCAGAGGATGAACACTTAGGCTCCTCTCAAAAGGCATCTCTGCTCAAAATGCAGAATCCAGAACATCAGGGGGCCCTGAGCGAGGGGCTTCAGGGCCAGACCAAGAGGTCTTGGAGGCAGGGGTCAAAGGTCACAAGTCAGATCACTAAATACCAGGCTTGGTGCATGAGTACGTTTGGAGCAAAAATGAAAAGCATCTGTGTTTACAGTGAAAACTCTGCCTCGTGTGCTTTGAGATGGGGAAGCTCGGGCAATCTTCGCTTCTGTTAATGCAGTGTGAGCTCCAGAATGACCACCAATTTGATGAAACACCTCTATAATCAGACTTTTAAAATAAGAGTCACGCTGTATCTTTAAAGGCATAGGCCAAGCCATGCCCCTGCTTGTGCCCTAACTAGGCTGCAGGGCAAAGAATGAGGCCCAGTTCGTCCCCTGACACCAGACACCTACAGCTCTGGGCCCCAGGGACCCCTACTTGGCGACTCCAATTCCCAGGTGCGGACAGAAGGGGTGTTTCATCAGCAGCTCCCCCATGGGATTCCCACGTGTGGCCAGAGACATGGCCTCTGCCTCTTGCGGTGAATGGACAGCTGGATTTTCCTGGGGGGGTCCTGTGTTGACATCAGAGGTCAGCCTGCCTTAGCAAGGGAGGACTGGAGTAAAGTTTCAGGAAATCCAGTGTCCGGGGCTCCCCTGGTGGTCCAGGGGTAAGAATCTGCCTGCCGATGCAGGGGACACGGGTTCCATCCCTGATCCAGGGTGATCCCACGTGCCGTGGAGCAACAAAGCCCGTGAGCCACAACTACTGAGCCCACGCCCTGGAGCCCGGGCTCTGCCGCGAGAGAAGCCGCCTCAGTGAGACGCCTGCACGCTGCAGCGGAGACTAGCCCCCATGCTTGGCAATTAGAGAAGGCCTGCACAAAGCAACGAAGACCCAACGCCGGCAAAAGCAAAATAAGTAAGTTTAAAAAAAACCTCCTAGGTCGGAACAGAAGCAGCCTCCCAGCACGGTCGGGACACTAGGGCACCAGGGAGAGGCTGGGTCAGTGAACTCGAGTTTCAAGGCTCGAGAAGGACAGAGGCGGCAGGAGGTGTGGGCATTGCCGAATTTGACCACCCCAAGGGGAAGACCTGCTTGTGGAGGGTCTGCACACATCACCGAAACCACAGACCTTCCTTCCAGATCCCACTGTGCTCAGGCACCGAGTCCCGTCCTGGACCAAGCACACGGACGTCTCCTCTACCTGGAAATGGTGCTCATTTCGCCTTCTTCCTTGTTGCCACGTGCTCCCTGCCAGAGAAGCTGAAGGCCAGGTAAACAGCCAACATCCGGCCGCAGAAGCAGACTCAAGGGTCTGAATAATTCACAGATTTAAACCATCCATCCCTGGCCTCATCCCCAAACCAATGGGTTTCTAGAGGAAGCAAGTGAAAATCACTCAGCCGTGTCTGACTCTTTGCAACCACATAAACTATAGCCCCACCAGGCTCTGTCCATGGGATTCTCCAGGCAAGAACACTGGAGTGGGTGGTCATGCCCTCCTCCAGGGGTTTCTAGAGTAAAGGTCTGCTCAAATGCAAAGCATGCAGATGAAACCTCCACCACACAGCTTTCCCGCATCTTCCCAGCTGGAAGCAAACTCTCAGTTCCTGAACAGAGCAGCTGTATCTCCCACCCAGTATTACATTTTCTGGAGCACGTGCTTCAGAGACTCCCCGGATCTATAACCAGAGGCTATGGAGCAAGCAGGTCCACATTTTATAAAGCTTGGCATCTTTTGCAGTAACATGAGGCCTTGTGTATGGAGGGCATTCACAACTATTCTTCGCATAGGTGAATGAATAAATGAATGAACCACTTTAGCTATCATAAAGGATCCAGAAGAACAGAACTCAGAGCCCTCATAAGACAGAGCTCTTTAAAAATATAACTAAGTAGCTCAGGTAACTCACTCTCAAGTGGAAAAGTCAGGGCCTCCAATCTCTCCCAGTATGAAATCTTTAGGTTCCCTGGTGGTTTAGAAGTAAAAAATCTGCCTGCCAATGCAGGAGACCTGGGTTTGATCCCTGGGCTGGGAAAATCCCTTGGAGAAGGGAGAATACCCACTCCAGTATTCTTGCCTAGGAAATCCCATGGACAGAGGAGCCTGACGGGCTACAGTCCATGGGGTTGCAAAGAATCAGACACAACTTAGCAACTAAACAATAACAAAATGAAAATCTTTTAAAGCCTATGGTCTCAGCTTAGAGGTAGGTGAGACCACACCCCCCAGCACGTGCCCAGCTTACTGAGCTTCTGCCTGGGGTCCCTCGGCTGGTGGACGGGCTCCATTCAGCAGGGGCCCCGGCTCAGTGGTTTCCCCACACATGACACCCCCAAGTGAGCCTTTGTTCAGAGGCTCCTCTTCCTGCTGGGAGACCCCTTCCCGCCCTTCCTCCCATCTCTTGACATCTTCTCAACCAACCAAAATTTTGGACCCAAAATCAGTGAATATGGGTATACATATAAAACTGGGCCTGACTACCCCAGGATATAGGACACAGGACAGCCGATATCTGCCCCAGGACTGACCCGTATCAGGGAGTCAAGAAGCAGGTAAGACTACAGACAGCAGCTGAGCGAATGTCTACTTAGGGCAGATGCTGCAGGTTCCATTTCTAATCTTAGCCTAGCAGGTAACCTTACCTGTAACCTATCTGTTTCTGGCCTCTAAGTACACCACCTTAAAAAGGCAGGTGTGTCTGGTTTCCACAAGCTTCTAAAAGGAGGAGGATGCTGAACAGAAGATGCTGAGATGCTGAATAGAGGAAAGTGTTGTCAAATCGGAGACTGCTCTTTCCAACGACAGTACTTATTATTACTCTAATATCTCTCCCCTATGATTGTCAAGCCTCTGGGGACCATCGCTGTCAGGGATACCTACTGGGGATGCAGCCCAAATGTTCATGGCTGTGAAAGGCCACTTGGCATTAGCCTGAGATGTGAAGAGCACTCTTCATGACTGCAGTTGATCTTAGGGATAGCGAAGCAGACTCCGGGCAACAATACACCAATTAGAAGGTGGGCACTAGGGCATCAGAGCCTTAGGGACTTAGGAAGAAGAGAGAAGGGAGAAGCAGATGAGTCTCATGGAGGCAGAGTGGGCTCACCTCACCCTGGTGCCAATGCAGTAATGGACCCTGCAGCCGGCTATGGGGACAGGCATGCCTGGCTCCCACCCGCTTTCACACTGACTGGCTCCCTGGGTATTCTTCCCCAGCTGTTCTAGGATGAATGACCCTCTCTGGGAAGACTGCCAGGCTAAGGTTAATGAGCAGAATCCTTGTTTCATCAGGCAAATACACACTGAAGGCCCACCCTGTGCAGGCAGGCAGTGCCAAGCCAGAGACTCGAGAGTAAATCCAGCAGAAAACCCTAGTTCAGGGCTTGAGGGCACGGACCCTGGGTTCAGACTGGGTCCAACCCTGGCTCTTCCATGAGCATGAATTCTGGCAAGGTATTTAACCTCCGGGTCTCAGTTTTCTCACCTGTAAAATGGGGTAATAATGGTCCCTCCCTGGTAGGGTGACTATAGGGGTTAAATGAGTTAGTCCAGGAAAAGAGGGGGGAGTAGAGTGCGGCCCACAGCACGTGCTAGATATACGTGTGTCTGTTATTTCCACTGCCCTCATGGGCTATGCAGAAGATCAACAGGGTACAAAGTCAAGTTTATCACACATTAGGTAGTAATAAGTGCCCAGGAAAAACTAAAGCAGGGAGGAGGACAGGAGTGTGTGTGTGGGGGGAAGGAGCTGTAACTCTGGGTGAGGAAAGGCCTCAGTGAGAAAAGGCTACCAGGGAGAGAGAGAGGGAGCCATGGCATGTCTAGAGGGAGAGCATTCCAGGCATTGGTGTGTTGGCTTAGTTGTTCAGTCATGTCCGACTTTTTGAAACCCCAAGGACTATAGCCCGCCAGGCTCCTCTGTCCGTGGAATTCTCCAGGTAAGGATACTGGAGTGGGTTGCCATTTCCTCCTCCAGGGAATCTTCCCGACCCAGGGATCCAATCCAAGTCTTCTTGCATTGCAGGCAGTCTCTTTATCGACTGAGCCACCAGGGAAGCTTACCAGGCAGTGGGCACAGCCCAGCAGAAAAGCCCAGAGGTGGGAGTGTGCCTGGGAGGACATGGGAGGAGGCCAGAGTGGCTGGTGGGGATGACGGAGAGGGGACAGGGGACAGAACCGAGGCGTGAGGGTGGGGACCGGGGAGCTCACCTGTGGCAGGACTCCGGGCTAAGGCGGCCGGCTCCCCTCCACCTCCGGCCTGTGGCTCCCCAGGGCAGGGCGGGCCAGGTGGACTCACCTGCTCCTGGTGCTGACACCCGATCCGCAGCAGCTGCGCGTGGTGCTCCTCCTGGAGTCGGGCCACCTCGGTCTCGAACTGCAGCTGCAGCCGCCGCTCCAGGTCCCGCAGCTCGGCCTCCTGCTGCCAGCCCAGGTTCCGCACCTCCGCCTCGCAGCGCCGCTCCAGCTCTGCCTTCTCCCGCTGCAGCTTCTCACACTTGGCCGCATGGAAAGCTGGGGGGGATGGACAGCGCACGGTCACAAACCTGCCAGGATGCGCCCAGAGCCTCGCGTCTGCAACCCCTGTGCTACAACATCAAGGTGTGGGCAGAAGGACCAGGGCAAGATCCCCTTCCTTCTGCAGAGCTTCATGGTTTGTAAGATGCTTCCCTGGGCTTCCCCAGAAGCTCAGTGGTAAAGACTCTACCTGCAAAGCAGGAGTGGCAGGAGACTCAGGTTCCATCCCTGGGTCAGGAAGATCCCCTGGAGGAGGGCATGGCAACCCACTCCAGTATTATTGCCTGAAGAATCACATGGACAGAGGAGCCTGGCGGGCTACAGTCCATGGGGTCTCAAAGAGTCGGACAGGATTGCAGGGACTTAGGACACACGCAAGCACACATAATGCTTTCCCACCTACAGCATCTGAGCCTCAACACAGACCCTGGATGTTGGGGTGAACCTGCTCCCAGGGAGCTCCTGTGACTGGCCCAAGGTCACACAGTGTGTAGAGTAAGAGCTGCAAAGGCAGGATATGTTTAAGGACACTATTTCCCTGGTGAAATGAGTGGTGGACAGGCTGGGTCTTGCTCTGTGTGCAGTGTATAAGAATATGGCCCAGCCCAGCAGCCTAATGCTGTCCCAAAGGCCTTCCTGGTCCAGGGCTTCAGTTGGCCTGTGTCCTGGGTCCCACTGTTTGACGGAGGATTCTGATACACAATCTGAGAAAGTTAGGATCCGCTGGTGTACTGAGAACAAGGTGGTGAGCTGCCCACGTCAGGTGTGGGCAATAAAAGGATATAATGTCTGTAGAGAATTTAAAAGCAATAACCAGACTGATCAGAAAAGCCCTCTGCTTTTTACTACCACCAGTGCCAGCAACTCTAAAGAATGCTGATGACAAAAGTACTTCTCAAAAGTCTTTGGTTGGTCTACAGTTTAAGCAATTGCTATACTCTTGAGGCTTTTAAAAACTAGTTTTGTATTTTATAAAAAATCACAAACAGAGGAAAGCTGGAAGTATTAATATGCACAAGGACATTATTGTACAGACTTTTTCTCCCCTGTGGACCGCAGTCCATGGGATCACGAAGAGTCAGACATGACTGAGCAACCAAACGATAACAACAACAATATACATGTCAGGATGAGTGTGCACTGGGCTTTCCACCACGGGTGGCAAGACTCGCTCGCTAACAAATACAGCAGGAACGGCAGAAGTAGACTGAGGTTTTCTGGTCCCTGGCAGTGAGATCATGGAAGAGGGAGGTCATGGGCCTCATAAAAACAGCCAGAACCTACCAGGAACTGAAGGTCACAGTGGCTCAGGCTTGGAGGCAGCAGTGAGGAATCACCTATGCCCCAGGGTCTGAATAGAGCTCCAGTTTTCCCCAAAGTCCCTCCAACCTTGGCAAGTTGTTAGAATTTCACCAGGGACCCTAGTTAGTGAAACAACCAACCAGGATCCACAGACTACGGAAGAGATGTACACACAAAGACAGGTTTATCCTGGAGTGACTGGGCTTTAACAGAACGACCATGGAATATCCATTAAAAACAGTGCTCGATGGATTGAGACATAGTCAAACTGAGGCCAATAGAGGAGCAACATATATACATTTAAAAAAAATTCTTTTCCATTACGGTTTATCTCAGGATAGTGAATATAGTTCCCCGTGCTATACAATAGGACCTTGTTGTTTATCCCATTTTATATGTAATAGTTTGCATCTGCTAATTCCAAACTCCCAGTCCATCTCTCCTCCCCACCTCCACACAAACAGCAATCATTTCACCTACACTGGGGGAAGGTGAAGGGTCCTCCGACAGAAAAGGATGGGGGATGGACAGGAGACACATGGTAACTACTGGTGAGCCTCGAGCAATGGGCTCCAGGGTAAGTGTCCGGGTGCACAGGGTCTCTTTGGAGAGTGCTCTTGTTTCTGTAATTCAGGTGAACTAAAGATCCAACCAGTCCATCCTAAAGGAGATCAGTCCTGGGTGTTCACTGGAAGGTCTGATGCTGAAGCTGAAACTCCAATACTCTGGCCACCTCATGCGAAGAGTTGACTCATTGGAAAAGACCCTGATGCTGGGAGGGATTGGGGGCAGGAGGAGAAGGGGACAACAGAGGATGAGATGGCTGGATGGCATCACCAACTCGATGGACGTGTGAGTGAACTCCGGGAGTTGGCGATGGACAGGGAGGCCTGGCGTGCTGTGATTCATGGGGTTGCAAAGAGCTGGACATGACTGAGCGACTGAACTGAACTTCATAGTCTTTGCCCCGTGTACCGTGCCACGGTGAATGGGATAAAAACAAAGCAGTGACAACAATGTTTGTATTTACAACAGGCCCACAAGGCAGTGCAGAGATGAAGCACAGTCTACAAACACAAGAACAGATGGTCGGCACCATTCATGATTCAATACATGCAGATCAAAGCAAGAGATCTTTTTTACCTCCAAGGTTGATCGAGATGAAATATTCTGATAATACAGGGAAGGTAGGAGAAAACTGGCCTTTGATGGAGCAACGGTGGGGGTATAAACTGAGGAGCTGCTTTGCAGGTTCAAGTTTTTTTCAAAATTGAAATCCTAGGGATGGGAGCTTGGGAAGGGTGACAGCTGAAAAGTTCGGGGTTTCTTTTTGGGGTCATGAAAATGTCCTAAAACAGATTATAGTTACAGCTGCATAACTCCGTGAATATACTAAGAATCACTGAATTGTTTTCAAACGGGCGAGCTGTATGGCATGTGAATTATATCTCAATAAAGTTTTTACCAAAAAGGGAAAGAAAATCTGCAAAATAACATGACAGGAAAAATATCTCAGAGGATAAATTTAGACGTGTTTGTAGAAGAAAAGTTCATACTTGGATTTTGAAACTCTGTATAATGATGATGAAGATGTATGTTGACAAAATAAAAACCTCACCACTACACTGTTTTATACACACACACACATGCACACACATGGAATGTGGAGCTCGTGGAATCTGAGAACCACTCTTACTGTTTCTTAACTAGAAATACAGCACACTGCACTCAAATGAAAATAATAAAAAATGCTCACCATGTACTATTCTTTAACAAGTACTGTTTTATATGGGGAAAATGTACTTTTCATATATTAATACTAATATCAGTATCTTTAACTCTAGTAAATCTAAACAATAAGTTGATGATATAGATTGCATACATGGAATAAAACAGAAAAAAAGGTCAAGAAATGAATAACAACAAATCAGTTAACACTGGAGAAAAAAAATTAAATGCACATATCTTTTAAGTCAACAATTTCACAAGAGAACCAAAAAAATCTGATGAAGGATAATTAGTTCAGCATGATTTGCCTTTGGGAAATAGTTGGTGGGGGGGCTAGTTAAATAAATGATGATAAGTCCACTATACACATAGGACAAATCCCATATTCAATGGGATACAGGTAACTAAAAAAAAAAAAAAACAAGGTCAATCTTTTCCTGGAATGACCTGTAATACATCGTTAAACAAAAAAGGCAAGAAGCAGGATGAGCAGGACAGCAGAATTCTACTTGTGATGGAAATGCATCTGTGTGTCTGACCTTCCATCTGTCCTTCCCCCCTCGGAGGTTGTATGCTTAATTGACAGGACTCACTTCCCAATGAACACCTGCAACAATATGTATATAAGAAAATCCTATGATTTGTTTGAATGTTTTATGAGTTAAAATATTTTTTAAATGACTACCATGATTAATAAGACTGGGTTTGAAAAGGTTATGGTCGCCTGCAGTCAGAAAGGATAGGACACTTCCATCAAATGTGTGATTTTGTACATGTTTGCGGCGGGATGATTCAAGGCCTGGGATTCTATTTGCGGGGGCGGGGGGTCAGCAATGATTGATTGATTTTCATCCTAGAGCTTTTCCTGAACTGTACTGTTGCTTCAATAAATCATGAGCTGTGCGGCCTCAGTTATCACTGTTCAGTTGCTAAGTCATGTCTGACTCTTTGGACCCCATGGACTGTAGCAAGGCAGGCTCCTGTGTCCTTACTATCTCCCAGAGTCTGTGCAAATTCATGTCTGTTGAGTCAGTGATGCCATCCAACCATCTCTTCCTCTGTTGCCCCCTTTTCCTTTTGCCTTCAGTCTTTCCCAGCATCAGGGTCTTCCCCAATGAGTTGGTTCTTTGCATCAGGTGGCCAAAGTAATCACCTTTCCACATCTAGCACCAAGCCCCAAATTCCCAACAGCTATTATATACAAGAAGTGATATTCTATTCTTCCAATGACCCTGTGTCATAAGCCCCAGGCCTGCAGAAGATATTGGATAAGAGCTGCAGCTGAGGCACCAGGGAGCAAGTTCCAATAACAGAGTCCCTAAAGAAATAAACAGCCTCTTGCCTCTGGTAAATTCTCAAAAATGTATCTACTGGGGCATTTTGTACACAGAGGTTAAAGTAGGCTAATTTTTATGGGTAACCTCTGGAGCCTTGCATACATTCTTCCTTTATTTCTATTCATGAGAAAACATTTAGTACTTTATAATGTGAGAGGCAAACACACCAATAATAAATCCCTGGAACCTAAAATGCTGAGAAAATAGTTCCTAAAAGAACAGGATTATGACAGGCCAGGAGCACTGATTACATTTCTAATTCATAAGCATGAGTTTGAAAAGCAAAAACAGGATTAGAGTCTGCAGTAGTTTTCAATAATTGAACATATGTATGTATGAATATATAGAGTGCATGTATGTAGTACATACATACACACACACACCACAGTTCATAAATCAAAATTGAAGGGAAAAACTCAGTAAGAGCAATTTTCTTTACACAATTGCCCAAAATGTCCCTTGAATAATTACAACTTGTTACTGGAAAGAGGTAGCAAGGATCAGTAATTACCACACTAGACTTAAACTGAAGAAAAGAATCTGGTTGCAGTTCATGATAAAGCATAAGGAATAATATCATACTACCTTTTACATCACAGATAATGCTTAAGCTTTGACAATTATAAAATAAGTCATCTAAAAGGTGAAGACTGTATACAAATATGTGGAATTATTATAATAGTCACTGTTATGGGTTCAGTTGTGTCCCCCAGAATTTATATGTTCAAGTTCTAATCCCTAGTGCTTCAGAATGTGATCATGTTTGGAGACAGGATTTTTGCAGCTAATAAAGTTAAAATGAGGTCATTTATAGGGTCAGCCCCAATCCAATATGACTGAAGTCTAAGGACAGACACCTGCGGGGGGTGGGGGGAAGGTAGCCATCTATAAACCAAGAGGAGAAGCCTCAGAAGAAACTCACCCTGCTGGCATCTTGATCTCGATTTCCAGCCTCCAGGATTGTAAGAAAATTAATTTCTGTCTTTTAAGCCCTCCAGCCTGCAGTACTTTGTACAGCAGCCTTAGTAAGTTAACAGTCAGTATTGTTACATATTGATAGGGGATCCCACAGTCAGATAAATGATTAAATTGTTTCTTTGAGATATGGGGAGTAATTGAAAAGACAAAATAACTTTCAAGGGAAAAAAATGTAATTTAAAAATTACCCATAATCTCATGACACAAAGAAAATGAAAACTTTCCACTGAAAATCCCTTCACAGCTGTTGCAGTAGTGTGACTTCAGTATCCCTGGTAGGAATTTTCCATGTCTTCCTGCTTAATATCTTTATGGTCCCCTCATATTTTCATGTGTGTGTGCTTAGTCACTCAGTTGTGTCCGACTCTTTGCAACCCCATAGGCTGTAGCCTGCCAGGCTCCTCCGTCCATGGAATTCTCCAGGCAAGAATACTGGAGTGGGTAGACTTTCCCTTCTGCAGGGGATCTTCCCAACCCAGGGATTGAACCCAGGTCACCCACATTGCAGGCGGATTCTTTACCATCTGAGCCACCATATTTTCATGTGGATGCACTGTAATTTATACATCCTTAGTATTGGACATTTGATTTGTGTCACTCACATATTTTTTTTTTTTTTGCTTTCTTCATTAGGATACATTCTTAAGAGTGGAATTATGTGGGCTTAAAGATTATAGCATCTTTGTAAACTTCAGTTGATTGTGTGTGTGTGTGTGTTTGGTCCTTTTTGATGGCAGTGATCCTGTGACAAATCTGTGTCCACCAGGGGGAACTATAATGCCTGGAAAAGCCCTCTGGTGGCAAAGGCCTCTGTCCACTCTTATCAGATCACAGCGACCCACGGCAGGCGGCAGGCTCAGTCCATGAAACATGCTGCCTGGGATCCTCGGCCACACTGCCCTCTACTGCCCTCTTTTTTTTAAGGACCTTCTTTTTGATGAAAATGTCAAGAAGAGACTTCCCTGGTGGCTCAGATGGTAAAAGCGCCTGCCTACAGTGCGGGAGACCCTGGGTTCAATCCCTGGGTTGGGAAGAGCCCCTGGAGAAGGAAATGGCAACCCACTCCAGTACTCTTGCCTGGAAAATCCCATGGACGGAGGAGCCTGGTAGGCTACAGTCCATGGGGTCACAAAGAGTTGGACATGACTGAGCAACTTCACTTGGTCAAGAAGAGAGACAAGGAGGGGCTGAGACGGAGGAAAGGTTCAGGGACTAGGAGTAGAAATGTGGGTGAAAGGCCAGGGTGGGGAGTCGGGGGTCTCTGGGCATCTCTGCAGGTCCACACAGTATCCCCAGGGCCCTGGACCAAAGAGCTGGCATTAGTGCAGTGCCTCCTGGGTACTATGCAACTGGCATGCCCTGGGCCCCAGGTGGGTGTTCAGTAGGACAGGAGGTTTGAGAAGGGATAACTCAAGGATCCAAGGCCTCCACGGGAGGGGGCGAGGCTTGCAGAGCAGGGGCTGGAGCCCGGGTCCCTCCGCACCTGGGTGGGAGTGACTGCTGCACCAGGGTTTCAATGTCTCAGAGGTGAGGCTTTGGTAAATCAGCCTTCAAGCCCTCACTGCTGAGAATTGCAGCACATCTCTTTACCCATCCGCCTCCCTCACCAGCGGGCAGGGACAGCGTCAGAGACGCTTGAGTATTTGTGGTCAGACAGGCAGGCGGACTATCAACAGACAGTAGTTGAATTTACTGAGCAGCTGCTACATCCCATGCCCAATCGTGCGGTGAGAACCAGACTCACTGCCAGGAGGGTAAATAAAGACACAGGCAGAAGTTTTAAACAGCAAGATGTCAGATCATGAAAACCTGAGATAACAGCAGTTGGAGAAAGTAAAATGAGAGCAATGTTAGGGGATGGCGGATGCAGGGGGCACCTGAGAAAACCCCATCCAGATGGATGTGAATGATGGGGAAGGGGAGGGGCCCAGAGAGCTGGAGGGAGGGGGTTCCAGGAGGAAGAACCGCAAGAGCAAAGGTCCTGAGCTGGGAACACGGGGCTCACTTAAGGGACAGGAAGATAACAAGGGGCCTGAGGGTCCGTGATGGAGACAGTGGAGGTGGAGAGAGGTGGTGTCGGATCTCACGAGGCCCCTGGTCCCCAGGGAGGAGTGAGGCTTGTACTCCAGTAACTGGAAAGGGCCCCCCTACCCCTCAACAGTCTTAAACTTGGGATAACAGGAGCTCATGAAGTGTTGATTACAAGAGTGCCCTGGAGGCTGCAATGGTGAATGGGCTGGCGGAGGCAAGGAGAACAGAGCGGATGACATGTCTGGGGTCCAGGTGGACATAACCCGGGGCTGAAGCTGCAGTCCTGGGTGGGTATGCAAAGCATTTGGGAGGCAAAGCCACCTGCACTTGCCCCTGGCTTGGACGAGGGAGGTGAGGGAAGGGCAGGGATCAGACCCGAAAATGACTCAGGCAATTGGTCTGAGTGATTTGGGTGGTGGTGCCCTTTAAGAAGAGGAGAACATCAGAGGAGGAGACCCAATGGGGAGACAAGCACACACTAGACACCAAATAAATCTCCACGGAACTAACAGCCAGATTTATGTACATATAAGGGCCCCTGGTTCACAAATGTGATGGTGGATTCGCCTCTGGTCCACGGTACTTAGGAAAGGGTTTTCTGGATGTTGTCAATTAGTATGAAAAACATGAAATCAAAACTGCTGAATTTTGACAAGTTTTGTGACATGTTAGTGATGAACGGTAATATTCCATTTCACATGGGCATGTGCTGTGGTCTATTCTATAAAAGTGTTGAAATCTTAAAAGCATGAGACCTCAGGGTAGACTCTCATTATTAAATCTTCCCCAGTGAAGTGGGGCTGGATTGACAGATGTGTTTTCTCCTCTCCACGGGTGTGTAAATGGTTAGTGGGAAGATATAAGACGTGTGGCTGCAGTAAGATGAAGCGCATTTTCCAGCTGCTAGGCATTCCCAGTGCTACAGAACAAACACAGAAGAGTTCTTATCAAGGTGACGCTTTGAAGTGCATTAACAAGGGTCTTCCCTGGCTGTCCAGTGGTTAGAACTGTATGCTTCCACTGCCAAGGGCCCAGGTTCAATCCCAGGTCAAGGACCTAAGACCCCACAAGGCTCGGGGCATAGCCACAAAATAAAAAGTGCATTAATACTTTACTTACCTGTGGGTCACACTATGGGAACATGGCCCCCAAACTGGATGACTGCATATAGGAGCCTCAAGATCCCCAAATACGTGCCCTGAAGTGCCCACTCACATCCCACCCCTACACTACTTAAACTTCCGCACAGTGACGGTGAACAACCCTTCCCATGGACGGAATCCAGACCGCCAGCATGTCCAGATTAGGAGGGGTGGGGAGGCAGGGTGGGGGAGTGACAGCCCAGGACAGGAGGTGGGCAGGTCACACCTGGAAGGGGCAGGAGACAAAGGCAGGTGGGGGAGGGCAGGAAGAGTCCAGGTCTTCCCGGGTCCTGCAGACACCAGCGGTGGGAATTTTGGCAACTAACTCAACCTCTCTGGATCTGAGATTCTCACCTGGAAAATGAGGAGGTGGGGCACTGCTACCAGCTGAAGTGTATACCCCTAGGGTCACGGGGTGAAGCCACACTCCCCAGGACCTCAGAGTGTAACCGTATTTGGAGGTGGGGGTACTTGAAGAGTTGATTAAGTTCAAATGAGGCCAGGAGGGTGGGGCCCTAGTCCAACATGATTGGTGTCCCTCTTGGAGGAGGAGGAGCCACCGGTGAGGTCTCAGAGGCCAGGTGAGAACACAGCAAAGGGGCGTCCTTCCACCGGCCAAGGACAGATGCTGTAGCAGCCAAACCAACCAAACCAACTCTGCCAGCCCCTGGCCTGCACTTCAGCCTCCAGAACCGAGAGAAAATAAATGCCTGTGTTTAAGCCCTCGGGCCTGGGTATTATTTTGTGACAGCAGTCTGAGCCGGCTAACACAGGCACCCTGAGTGTGAAGCCCCCTTCTGCCCCTGCCTTCTAGAATTCTATGGATATTGTAATGGTGACTGAGGGTCATCAAGGACAGTTTTCCACTGTGCTTTTTTAAAGAAGACCGGGAAGGCTATACTATTTTTATTATGATTTCCCTCTGAAATGGAGCCCTAAAGAGAGAAGCTTCATCTACAGAGAAAATGTGCTTTGCAGAATGACTCACTGCCCAGCGACAGGAGACATTAGCAGTAACATCAATGACAACACCTCTGTGCTTCATTAATGAAGTTCTCTAACATACAATATTGGGGATTCCCTGGTGGCTCAGGGGCAAAGAATCCATCTGCCAATGCAGTAGACATGGGTTTGATCCCTGGGTTTGGAAGATCCCCTGGAGAAGGACTGGAAACCCACTCCAGTATTCTTGCCTGGGAAATCCCATGGACAAAGGAGCCTGGCGGGCTACAGTTCATGGGGCCACAAAAAAAATTGAACATGACTTAGTTACTAAACAACAACAACAACAAAATACACAATATTAATTTGCTTAATCTTTGCAGCCAATTTTAAAGCTGGAGAAAGTGGGCAGTTTTGCTCTGATTTTACAGAAGAGCAATGGAGGCTCAGAGGGGTTAAGTCACTTGTCCAGGCTGACCCGGCAAGAACTGCAAAGGCGGGATTCCCTCCAGGTGCCTTGAATCTCAGCAGAGCTCTTTCGAACACTAACACGGCTATTCTGCCTTAAGTTCTGGAAGAAAGGAAACAAAGAAGGAGAGGGAGAAATAGATACAAAAATCCCAACAAGGTTAAGGTGCTTTTCAAAGTCATAAATACTTGGAGCAATTTTTATGTGGTCTTAAGATAAAGGATGAGCCTTTCAACAAATGGATAATGACTGACCCTGTGTGTGAATGTAATTGCAATGCTTAGAAGTAACCTTCTTGGTCGAAGAGGAGAAAAACGTAACAGTGATTTGTAGGGGCAAAAGAGGAAAGAGGAAGTGGATTTAAGACGATGGTTATGATGGGAAGTTTTGAGGAGAGAAACAAATGCCGTCTACATGAGAGCTAATATGATACTACTGCCCATAAACGGGAAGCGGCTTTCCGGGGATCCTGCATGGCGCCTGCCCCTCTCTCTCCTCTGGGCTAATTTGGGCTACAGAGCTGGCAGAGCTCATCCAACACACCATGGGGACCTCTCTGAAGTCTGGCTATGGACAGGTCAGATGGTGGGTCCGTGTGGCTGCAGTGACCATTGACTGCTTTTAACTTTTTTCTCCTGTGCAAAACGGCATTGAAAAGATGACCCTTAAATTTTACCTCCAATTAATATTTGTTACATAAACTGGACAGTGTACACAATTCCCAGGTTGGACATCCCTTTTAGAAGGAGCTTTTAATAACTTTCTGAAAGTTGAGATTTCAGGCTCCTCTTTCATTGGGTAGAATCCACCCTACAAAGCTCTAACCAGTGAACTCCTGGGACCCTGCTCCTTCCTAAGCTTCCCAGCGAGGGGAGGCCCAGCCCATGGCATGGTGCTGACTGCCACCCTCTGTCCCATAGTCTGGGTGGCCGCATTCCCCTTAATTGCCCATGAGAGGAATAGAGACCAAGGGGCTACTGGGTAATATAGTTTAATCCATTTGATGGTGATGACAAATGCATGGCCGGGGTATTCTGTTTTCTCCATGGGACTTGGGGCATTTTCTCTGAGGTTTCCCTAGACTGATGATTATGTTTTATTTGTTGTTCGGGGGTTTCCTGCACAGGAATGAAGGGTTAATGTTTGAAATCCATAGAATCTAATTTTTAAAGAGGTGTGCATTTCCCCATGTACTCCTCCCAGCCTCTTGCTGTCTAACTTCCAAATATATCAAATCAACTCCAAGGAATTGTTTCTTGAATTGTTTCTACCCACTGATTTTAGGCACAGACACAGAAGAAGTTAAGGTTTTAGGCAATTTATAATAGCCCAAGAGTATTTTGTGATAAGTAGAAATATTTGTCTATTACCCTGGCTAGATCCTGTGCAACTTTCCTCTGTGGATATCCATCTCTTACTGCGATTCCAGGCCCAGGCAGATTTCCATAATTTCCCTTTTCCTTTTAAAAGGAGAGATGAAAAGGACACAAGTAGGACCTACTTCCAAGTAGGTAAAACCTGGGGACTCCCTGGACATCAAGAATGAAGGAGACAGAGAGGCAGAGTTGGTAATCACCTCCACTGTCTAGGCTGACATCCTCTGCAAATTTTGGTGTCAACAACGGAGCTTAAAATTGTGGTTGAGCCTACTTGTCCCCCATCTCCTCCTCTTCTTTTATTCAAAATACTCTTTAAGCGTTAACAGAAATGACTGCCCAGCTGGACATATTACCTTTCTGTCTCCCTTGCAGCTCTGTGGGGTCATGTGACTATCCTTAAGTCAAGGGATGTGAAGAAGTGACGTGGCAACTTTTAGATCAGTGTCTTATGAGGGAGCTGCCTGCCCTCGACTCTGCCTCCTTCCCCCTCCCTCAGGCTGAAACCTGGGGCCTTTCCTAGGCAGACAAGGACACAAGAAAAATATCCCCTATCTTATTTATTCCATCGCATTTGGGTGTCTTTGTTACAGCAACTTAGCCTGTACTTGAAATAAATTAGGACTATAACAGAAGTGGTAATTCGGTTTTACTTTGAAGTAGATAGTGTGGGGTAGAGATTCCCAGGGGGCGCTAGTTGTAAAGAACCTGCCTGCCAATGCAGGAGATGCAAGAGATACGGGTTCAATCCTTGGGTCAGAAAAATCCCCTGGAGGTGGTCATGGCAACCCACTCCACTATTCTGGCCTGAAGAATCCCATGGACAGGGGAGCCTGGTGGGGTGCCGTCTCTAGTATAGCACAGCATCGGACAAGACTAAAAGTGACTTAGCACTCATACACACAGAGAGGATGGGGTAGGTGGAGATAACATGAATTGGCCTCAAAGAGCTGAAGTGCCTGTGGCTCACCAAGAGGTGACCTCAGGAGAGAACAGGGCCAGAGACATGGACCCGGGAGGGTGCAGCTTAGGGGGCAGTTGAAGCCACAGGGGTAGACTGAGATCACCAGGGAGACCACAGGGAGTCAGAAGGAAAAGGGGCTTGGAACAGCGTCAGGGACAAATATTTTAAAGAGAAAGTCACTAACTTAATTTCATGCTACTATCATTCGCCCCCATGCCCTCTTTTCCAACTGATTACAAACTCTTTGAATTCTTGGATTATAGCATACTGATCTCAAAATAAAATAAAATACCTAGAATACTTTTATGCAGAAAAGGCATTCAAATTTATCTTAGAAATGACACTGTTAAAATGCTTTGTATCTTAGCAATAGACTTGCTTTCAATTGTTTGATATTCGTGGCTGTATACTTAGGCTATCCTGAGTCAGTACCCAAGTCTTGGAAACGAGAAGACAGACCAGGAACACAGTGAAGGTGGGGCTATGGTGGCCTTGAGGTGAAGGGGGCGGCTGCCATTCAGTAAAAAGACAAACCACTCGATAAAAAATGGACAACAGAAAACTCACAGAAGATACCCACAGAGCCAACTAGCACACAGAAGTGCTCAACTTCCTTAGTGAGTAGGGAAACACAAATTAAAGCCACAGTGAGATGCTCTTCACACATACCAGAATGGCTAAAACAATGATAATAATAACAAAGGTAACAATGACATTACTGACAATACCGAATGCTGGCAAGGTTATGGAGGAAGTGGAATGCTCCAAAATGTTTGAGGGATGGTGTAAAAATGGAAGAGCCATTTCCAGAACTGTGTGGCAGCTTCTCCTAAAGTGAAACTCACATCTATCCTCTGACCCAGTCATGTCTCATGAAGGAATTGAATGGAGAGAAATGAAAACGTATCTGTCCACAGTAAGACCTATGCAAGGATATTCACAACAGCCTTATTTATAAAAGCAAAATGTGGACAAAACCCAAGAGTGGATAATTAATATTGGCATATGCATGCCAAAGGAACACGAGTCAATAAAAAGGAACAAACCACTGACAAGCTCGGTAACATGGATGAATCTCTCATATGGGGCAAAAACACCCAGACATAAAAGACTGTCTGCTCCCATTTGTAGGAAATCCAAGACCAGGCAAAACTAATCTACAGGGACAGAAATAGGCAAGTGGTAGGTGGAACAGACTGAAAGCAGCCTGCGGCAAATATTCAGATGATGTAAATGTCCTATGTCTTGTTTTGGGTAGTCATGATATGAATGTAGTCACAGACAAAGAACATCAAGCTCAACACTTAAAAATAGAAAACTTTTAAAACAAAATGAATAATCTTGTGTATTTATCCACACATTTACCATTTTGATAATCTCAATTTTTCCTGTAATTCTAAGTTTCTATCATTCATAAAGAATGTTTTCTTTGGACATTAAATTCTGATGTTTTTAAAAAATTATTTCAGCCCTTCAAACATGTCATTCCACTGTCTTTGTCTGTTTCTGATGAGGTTAACTGTCACCCACATCTTTGTCCCCTGTAAGTGATGCGTGTCTTTATCTGGTTATATTTCATTATTCCTCTTTATCTTCGGCCTTCAGCAGTTTGACTACGATGTCTTAGGCGTGATTTGTGGATTTGTATTTATCCTGTTTGGGGTTCATTGCTTCTTGAGTCTGCAGGTTGTTTTTTAACAATCAAATTTGAGACATCTTTGCACATCGTTAAAAAGTTATTTTTCCTCTCTCTTCCTTCTTCTGACAATCCAATTATGCATCTGTTAGATTGCCACAGGTTCCTGACACTGTTCATTTTTCTTTTTATCTTTTTTCTCTCTGTTCTTCAGATTGGATAATGTCTATTGATTGTTTTCAACCCACTGACCCTTTTCCCCTGCAGTCTCCAACCCGCTGTAAAGCCCATCCAGTGAATTTTTCATTTCAGAGATTTAACTTTTGGGCTGTAACATTTCCAATTGGTTCTTTTGTAGTTTTCATTTCTTTGTTGGGCTTCCCCATCTGGGTTACTATGTTCCTCACTTTCTAGAAGTGGCCAACATGTTTGTAACAGTTTTTAAAAATGTCTTGTCTGCCAGTTCCAACATCTGGGTTACTTCAATACCCATGTCTATTGCCTACTTTTTGCTTAATTATGGGTTCCACTTTTTGTAGGTCTAATTTTTAAATGGATGGTATCTAGAGGAGGGCTTCCCAGGTGGCGCTAGTGGTGAAGAACCTGCCTGCCAATACAGGAGACATAAGAGACGTGGGTTCGATCCCTGGGGCAGGAAGATTCCCTGGAGGAACGCATAGCAACCCACTCCAGTGCTCTTGCCTGGAGAGTCCCATGGAAGAGGAGCCTGGCGGGCTACAGTCCCTGGGGTCGCAGAGTCTGACACGGCAAGCAACTTGGCACACATGCACACTTACTGAAAGGAGCGTGTATTACTTGAACAGGCAGGTAAATTACCCTTGACTCCACCAGACTTAGATTTTACCCTTTGTTAGGGTGGGTCCGCTTCAGTTTTCCTAGAGACCCTTATTCTCAGTCCTGGTCCTCACTCCTGAAGCCTGGCCTTTCTTGGGTCTTGAGTCGAGGTGCTCAGTGAGGTCTCTCTGCCCTGGCTCAGCTGCAATTCCAACGTCTCCCTGCACCGCACAGTGTCTGGTGCCTCCACCCAGCTCATCCTGCAGCGGCTGCCCTCTGCCAGGCCTCCCCAGGCATTCAATGCTCACACTTCATCTCCGAACACACAGGAACACCCTCCCTGTGCAAGTTCCCAGGGCCTCCTCTGCCCAGCGGACTGCTCTCAGTGCTCAGTCCCATGACTTCCAGCTGCTTTAATCACTTGGAACTGGTATCTGCTTCTGCAGCACAGCGAGATAGTCAGTGGTCACTGCCAGACCACCTCTCTGGGCTGTGGTCTGGTCAGTGACCCCAGGCAGGGAGTCGGGGCCAATAGGGGGCTCAGAGTGATGTCCTCATTTTTTTTTAAGATTATGTTTTCATTATTTACCTGGCTGCACTGGGTCTAGATAGTGGCAAGTGGGGTTTTTTTAGATGTCGCATGTGAACTCTTTGTTGAGGCATGTGGGACCTAGGTCCCTGACCAGGGATTGAACCTGGGCCTGCATTTGGGAATACAGAGTCGTAGCCACAGGATCACAGGCCTGTGACATCTATTGCTTAGGAACAGCTGCCTCATGTACTTGGTGCTTACAGCTGTGTACAGTCTACCGTAACTAGCTGTGTGAGGTACACTATAACTAGTCCAATGCTACCGTAACTAGCTGTGTGAGGCACACTGTAACTAGTCCAATGCTACCGTAACTAGCTGTGTGAGGTACACTGTAACTAGTCCAATGCTACCGTAACTAGCTGTGTGAGGTACACTGTAACTAGCCCAATGCTACCGTAACTAGCTGTGTGAGGCACACTGTAACTAGTCCAATGCTACCGTAACTAGCTGTGTGAGGCACACTGTAACTAGTCCAATGCTACCGTAACTAGCTGTGTGAGGCACACTGTAACTAGTCCAATGCTACCGTAACTAGCTGTGTGAGGCACACTGTAACTAGCCCAATGCTACCGTAACTAGCTGTGTGAGGCACACTGTAACTAGCCCAATGCTACCGTAACTAGCTGTGTGAGGCACACTGTAACTAGCCCAATGCTACCGTAACTAGCTGTGTGAGGTACACTGTAACTAGTCCAATGCTACCGTAACTAGCTGTGTGAGGTACACTGTAACTAGTCCAATGCTACCGTAACTAGCTGTGTGAGGTACACTGTAACTAGCCCAATGCTACCGTAACTAGCTGTGTGAGGTACACTGTAACTAGTCCAATGCTACCGTAACTAGCTGTGTGAGGTACACTGTAACCAGCCCAATGCTACGGTAACTAGCTGTGTGAGGTACACTGTAACCAGCCCAATGCTACCGTAACTAGCTGTGTGAGGTACACTGTAACCAGCCCAATGCTACCGTAACTAGCTGTGTGAGGTACACTGTAACTAGCCCAATGCTACCGTAACTAGCTGTGTGAGGCACACTGTAACTAGTCCAATGCTACGGTAACTAGCTGTGTGAGGCACACTGTAACTAGCCCAATGCTACGGTAACTAGCTGTGTGAGGTACACTGTAACTAGTCCAATGCTACGGTAACTAGCTGTGTGAGGCACACTGTAACTAGCCCAATGCTACGGTAACTAGCTGTGTGAGGTACACTGTAACTAGTCCAATGCTACGGTAACTAGCTGTGTGAGGTACACTGTAACTAGCCCAATGCTACGGTAACTAGCTGTGTGAGGTACAGTGTAACTAGTCCAATGCTACGGTAACTAGCTGTGTGAGGTACACTGTAACTAGCCCAATGCTACGGTAACTAGCTGTGTGAGGTACACTGTAACTAGTCCAATGCTACTGCTGTTGTTCAGTTGCTAAGTCATGTCCAACTCTTTTCGACCCCATGGACTGCAGCGCAGCAGGCCTCCCAATCCCTCACTATCTCCCAGAGTTTGCCCAAGTTCATGTCCGCCGAATCAGTGATGCTATCCGACCATCTCATCCTCTGCCACCCTCTTCTTTTGCCTTCAATCTTTCCCAGCATCAGGGTCTTTTCTAATGAGTCAGTTCTTCACATCAGGTGGCCAAAGTATTGGAGCTTCAGCTTCAGCATCAGTCCTTCCAATGAATATTCAGGGTTGATTTCCTTTAGGGATGACTGGTTTGATCTCCTTGCAGTCCAAGGGGCTCTCAAGAGTCTTCTCCAGAACTGGTTACTCTACAAAGGTTGGAAGCAGGGCAATGAACGCATAGTTGAAATAAGCTCCCAGGTGGCTCTAATAGGCTTCCATCTCCCTCCATGGGGATCCCTGGCTAAGAACTGAGGTCCCAGAAAAGAAAGGCATGTAGATAGCTGCCCAAGGCTATCTCAGCGAGATGCCATTATTATTTATAGCATACTATCGAGTCCACGAAGACATCTTCTGATTATAATTTCAGCTTTCTAAGTAGATCTGCTTTTAAGAAGAAATATCATTTCTCACTGGAAATTAGTAAGTTGGGATTTCTGTTTTCTATATTGGGCTCTAGTAAACCTAGTTAAAAGGCGTTTCCTTGAAAGTCAAAGCCATTCTTGTTGCACTAACAGTGTCCACACTTGGCAGCCGCCCTGGTCTCTCCATCTGGAATCATACTCCTGATTAGCTAAATTCTGACCAAATTCTTAATTAACTTTTTCTTTTCTTTTTTTAAAGAAATTAGCTATGTCAAGGAACCCAGAGGCCATGACCAGTTTCATTATCACTGAAACCTGCTACGTCTTTACATGGTTCCTTGCAGTGCAGAATCGGTCAAGTTCCTTGTTCTTCACCAGAGTTAACCTCCTGAAGACCTGAAATTCAGATGAAAAACTACAATTCTGATTAAAAAAAAGAGTGATCTGAATATAACAGATGCATATATTGCAACTTATGTATTGTTGTGCTTGTTTAGTCACTAAGTTCTGACTCTTTTGTGACCCCGTGGACTATAGCCCATCATTCTCCTCTGTCCATGGGATTTCCCAGGCAAGAATACTGGAGTGGGTTCCATTTCCTTCTACAGGGAATCTTCCCAACCCAGGAACTGAACCTGCATCTCCTCCCTTGGCAGGTAGATTCTTTACCACTGAGCTGCCAGGGAAGCCCAACTTACATTATTACTTTGTTCAAATTAATGCCAAATACAGTAAATTGATGGACAGTATTCTTAAATCTGGCTTTGGTGGTATTTGTGGATACTTTTTGAATGAGTGAGAATAATTTCATAATGGCATTGGAAAAACTAAGAAAAACTAAATGGTAAAAAAAAAATCTCTGAAGGGAGAATCATCGAAGTCTAATAGTCCAAACACTGCCCTGCTTTGTCTGCAAATAGTTTAAAGAGTTTCATGCTATGCTATGCTAAGTCGCTTCAGTCGTGTCTGACTCTGTGTGACCCCATAGACGGCAGCCCACCAGGCTTCCCCATCCCTGGGATTCTCCAGGCAAGAGCACTAGAGTGGGTTGCCATTTCCTTCTCCAATGCATGAAAGTGAAAAGAGAAAGTGAAGTTGCTCAGTCATGTCTGACTCTTAGCGACCCCATGGACTGCAGCCCACCAGGCTCCTCCATCCATGGGATTTTCCAGGCAAGAGTACTGGAGTGCCACACAGACAAGCTCATTTGCCCTTTTCCTCTGGTTAAGGGATCACCCCAGGAAAACACTTCTTTACTATTTTTCTCATTTCCCAAACGAGATAAGTCAAGGACTTCACTAACCCTGTTGCTGTAACTGATCAAGTGTAGAAGAACCACTTCTTCACTGACTCCTTGATTTCCTTTAAGCTTAGCTGTTTTACCCCAGAAGCCTTTCCCAGACCCCTAACTGGGTTACAAACCATCCTCTGAACTTCCAGACCTCCAGCACCTTACTCAGCACACTGGGTTTTAGTTACCTGCTTATGTACCCGTCCCTCCAGTGCACAGATGTCCCCCGAGCTCAGAGACCACATCACACCCATCTTTACTCCTGGCACACTAACAGGTGCATCTCCTGGATTTCAATCACATTTATAAAATGAAACAATGACATAGTTCACACTTAATGTGCTAACAAGCTCTGGGCTGGGGCTCAAGATACCAAGAAAAATAAAAGGGATCTATGTGACTGAGAAACTCACAAAGAGGCGATGATTATATTTGCATAATTTGTATGTGATTGTCTGTCATTTAAAGCATTACGTTTTTTTGCAAAACTGCTCTTTGGCAATTTTCAGGTTAAATCTATAGAGCATGTCACATCTTTTTCTTGCTTTTTCTTATCTTCCCCAAGACACCAACTGAAATCTTACAATACGAAGGCAGCATGCTATGGTCATGGTGGAACAAGATAAAGACCCAGCTCCGTTATCCTTAATAGCTACATGATTTGGGGTTTGCTTTTATTCTCTAGAGCCATGATTTAGTCACCGTTAAACCGGTGATTGTATCATCTACATTACCTGTCTGTCCCCTAGGGCTGTTGTCAGGATCAAATGAAATAATACGTGGAAGAGCTTTGTAAATCATACACCGATCTAAACATTAGATTTATTATGAAGTCAAAATTTTGCAGAAGCAGCTGACTCCAAGTTTCAAGAAACTGCTTGTCCTCTGGGTATTTTATGGGCAGCCCTTAGTATCTTGACTTTTATTCAGTCAATTCAGGTTAAGAATTAAAACCACAGATTTAAAAATATTAACATATATCAGAAAGGATTATCTTTATTCACAAAGGAGCGAATGTTTTAGAGGGTCACAAAATAGACATCTCCATCTAAAATAATCAGATGGTGCTATACACCTAGCAACCTTAAAGAATTTTATAAATATCAAAAATGTGCTGCTGCCGATTGGAATAAATCATTGTCTTTAAGAAAGTAGTTCTTTGGAACTGTATCTGATGGTGTAATTTTCATGGCAACCAAACCCAGTCTCTGGTACATTTAAGGGAGTTTGTAGTTTTGATATCACTGTGCACGGTTAAGCACCTGTCTGAGACAGAAACTAAAGTAACTTTAGAAAATTACATTTACTGGGATAAAAATCTAATCTTGGCAGCTGACATCACTGATTTGAATTTTTCCCAGCTCAGAACATCATTTACTTACAGGAAGGCCAGGTAACTTCTGGACTTCGTCATGTTGAGAGGTTATCTTGCAAAGAGAACAGTATATCTGAAGCTCTATAATCACACTCACATTTCTGACATCGGACTAGATCAAACCTTCTTCTAAATAACACTGCCTGCTCTCCGCCTTAGAACCTAGAACAGTGACAGTTAAATAGTGAACATTAATATGTATTTGGGTACCCGGCTGACAAAGTTGCTGAGAAAATTGAGTGAGAAGATTCAACTCCCCTGATCAGAGAGAATTTTGCATTCCACAGATTTTGTGTTTGTGTTGTCACTCAATTCAACATAAGCTTCTAATTTACTGGTGGTTTCCTCTCTGACTCATGTATTAGTTGTATGTTGTTTTATTTCCAAGTATTTCCAGCTTTCCAGGTTCTTTTCGTGTTACTGATTTACAGTCTAATTCTGTTATAGTCCAAAATGATCTGTATAATTTCAGTTTTTTAATATCTGCTAAGGTCTGTTCTATGGCTCAGCGTATGGTCCACGTGGGTCAACATTCCACGTGTATTTGAGAAGGATGTACGTCCTGTTTGTTATCTGGAACCTTCTGTCAATGTCAATTAGGTCAACTAGCTCAACTGGTTGATAACTGCTGTTCAGGTCTTTTAAACTCCAGCTGATTTTCTGCCTGCTCCTTCTCTCAGGACTGGGAGAGGAGTGCTGAAGTCTCCAACAGTAACAGTGGGTCTGTTTCTTTCAGTTCCACCGTGTTTTGCTTCGTCTGATTTGAAGCTCTATTTCTAGGCACGTAGGTATTCAGCATTGCTATCTTTTTTAGGTGAACTGACTCCTTGATCCTTACGTAATGGCATCTCCATCTATAGTAACGGTATTGATCTGAAGTTTACTTTGCGTAAGATTAACACTGTTATTGTTGTTTAGTTGATAAATCACTTTTGCAACCCCATGGACAGTAGCTCCTCTGTCCATGGGATTCTCCAGGCAAGAATATGGGAGTGGGTTGCCATGCCTTTCTCCAGCAGATCTTCCCGACCCAGGGATCAAACGCACATCTCTTACATATCCTGCATTGTCCGGCAGGTTCTTTACCACTAGCGCCACCTGGGAAGCCTGGTGTTAGCATGCTGCTGCTGCTGCTGCTAAGTTGCTTCCGTCGTGTCCGACTCTGCGACCCCATAGACAGCAGCCCACCAGGCTCCCCTGTCCCTGGGATTCTCCAGGCAAGAACACTGGAGTGGGTTGCCGTTTCCTTCTCCAATGTGTGAAAGTGAAAAGTGAAAGTGAAGTCGCTCAGTCGAGTCCGACTCTTAGCGACCCCATGGACTGCAGCCCACAAGGTTCCTCAGTCTATGGGATTTTCCAGGCAAGAGTACTGGAGTGGGGTGCCATTGCCTTCTCTGTGTTAGCATAGTATATCTTTTTTCTCTCCTTTTACTTTTAAATATCCACTCCTTTACATTTGAAGTGGATTTCTCTTATGCAGCCCATAGCTGAATCTTGCTTTTTTATCCAGTCTGGCAAATTGTCTTTTCATTGGTGTGCTTAGAAGAGATATTTTTATACATAAGAAAATGTGCATTATTTTTGTGATCCCAAGATTAGTTATTTTTTCTGAGGTGCCTTCTTGGGTTTTGCATTTTAACTTAGATTTTTTTTTAAGCTGTGAAGGGAAGGAAGACAACAGAATCTAATCTGAAACCTAAGGGAATTAGCATATACTGTGCCCCAATTTCCTGCCAAACATTGCGCTCCATCCTTTCCTCTCATTCAGCTAGTGTGACAAGCACTAGGGTTCCATCTTACTGATGGAGGAAAGTGAGGCCCACAGCACATTCTCGCCTTCCTCCATAGCAGTAAAATATCCAGGCAAAGTCACCAAAGAAGAGCACAACTCCAGGTCCTTCTTATGACTAGGTTTGCCCTGTGACTTAGAGCTGGGCAATGAGATAGAAATTCCTGGAAACGTTTTTCCCAAGGAAAGAGCTGACCTACTGTCTCTGCTTTTTTGTTCATTCCCTCTTCCATCCTACTAACTGGACTAGAGATGTGATGACCGGGTGGCACTTAGTACTGACCACAGCTACCCTGGCCCACTAGATGAAGCACCACT
Organism: Bos taurus; assembly: GCF_002263795.3. NCBI lineage: Eukaryota > Metazoa > Chordata > Mammalia > Artiodactyla > Bovidae > Bos > Bos taurus. Next base: position 31,049,406 of record NC_037339.1, read on the forward strand.
GTCTTGGGAATGGGAGAATGCTGAGCTGTAGGAAGCCTGCCCACCCCCTCCGTGGACTAAGTGGAACAGAATCACACCTACCCCTGGGTGCTCACATGCATGCTCAGGTGCGTCCAACTCTTTGCAACCCCACAGACACAGCCTACCAGGCTCCTCTGTCCATGGGGATTCTCCAGCAAGAATACCGGAGTGGGTTGCCATGCCCAGCTGGGATCGAACCAGCATCTCCTGCATGCAGATTCAATGGATTGGCAGGTGGGTTCTTTACCACTGAGCCACCTGGAACTCCTCCAACTTTTATATAAGGGAGAAATAAACATCTACTTTGAGTAAACTCCCATTCTTTAGGGAGTTTGCTATTTGTTCTAGAACCCAATCCTAACAGCTATAGCTTACTGATGAATTAACATAATTATACTCTAACCTATGTCTGGACAGATGCATACTAGCATCTTTCATCCTTTTGCGTGGAAGTCACCTGATGGGAAAAGCCAACTCATTGGAAAAGATCTTGATGCTGGGAAAGATTGAGGGCAGGAGGAAAAGGGGGCAACAGAGGATGAGATGCTTGGATGGCATCATCAACGATGGACATGAGTTTGAGCAAGCTCTGGGAGCTGGTGAAGGACAGGGAAGCCTGACGTGCTGTAGTCCAAGGGGTCGCAAAGAATCAGACACAACTTAGCGACTGAACAACAACATATAGAACTGGAAGAAAAAGCTATTTTATTTTGTTCACCTGATTTTTTAATCTATTAAATTAAAAATTATCACCAAATGTGATGGTGATGCTGGAGATGCTGTAGTAAAATCACATACAATGAGTAGAAGAATTCTAGACTCGGGTTTAAGACTCGACTCTGTACACACTAGCTGTATGCTCTTTTGGAAGTCATTTAATCTTTCTGAGCTTCAATTTCATATAAGAGACACCAGCACCTACTTCACAGAGCAATCTGAATGAATGAATAAATAAAACATATCATATGACAGAGCTTGGTAAGTACTAAGCTCCTGGTAAATACAAGGGATTATGATCATAAATTGGAAAACACATTTTCTGTATAAACCCCAGGAGGTAAAATCATCTCACAAATATACTTACAGTGGGGTGTGTATATGTAAGCTGTTAGTTATAAACAAGAGCAAATTGACATTTTCATTCTATTTAGTAACTTAAGAACATAATAAATAACAATCCAGTGCTTACTATCACAAACTTATATTACTATCATACCTTTGTATCAAAGCTCTTGGAATTCTTTAATGTTTTTATTTCATGTTGCAGAAAACATTCAGGTATTGTTTGCTCTGTTTCAATATGCCAACTTGAATCCAAATGTAGACTTAACCACTTAGCTTCCTGTACAACACTTAAGAAGCTTTGCCAGAATGACTGCTTTATTAATCACTGCTTTCGGTTTTAAAACTACATTTCACATTAACGTTTCTAAAGTTTTCGGGTCAGATGAAAAACGCAAGTGCGAGCTAAGTCACTTCAGTCTGACTCTTGGTGACCCCATGGACTGTAGCTTGTCAGGCTCCTCTGCCCATGGCATTTCCCAAGCAAGAATACTGGAGTGGGTTGCCATTTCCCTCTCCAGGGGTACCTCCTGATCCAGGGATCAAACCTGAGTCTCCCATATTGGCAGGTGGATTCTTTACCACTGAGCCACCTGGATAGCCCGCCTGGCACATACTAAGTACCTAATAAATAACTGTTTAATGAATGGATGGACTGAGATTAAGGAGAACTAAGCTCTTCTTCTTGGTCCTTCTTACAGACACTCAGCTTTAGATAAAATCTTTGACCAAGTCTGGATTTACTGATCTCTCAAGTGTAGTGAGTAGACAGACTATAGTCACTAAGGCCTGGACCTCCATCACAATGTGCTGACTGCACCTGCTACATAAAGTGCTCAGAAAACTGCTGAATGCAGGAGGGGTTCTCTATGTCTGGGCAGTACCTTGGCCAGGTGCCTTGGCTAGGTGAGGTACTGGTCTTTGTCCCCTGGAATTCCTAAAACCCTTCTGAATTCCTGGGTGACAGGAGTGTCTCTCATATTTATAATGAGTCCTTCTGTGACTGAATTTATGCTAAGGAGGTGACTCCCTGAGGCACCTAGAAAGCCTCAGGATGGGTGGGTCACAGGACAGACCAGGCCATCAGAGGGCTGGAGCTTCTGGGCCCCCTCACCAACCTCCAGGGAGAGGGGCACTGGAGGATGGATTATAAAAACTCTGGAACAGTGGGCCGCAGAGAGCTTCCAGCTTGGTGAACATAGCCAGGTGCCCTCTTCACTTCAAAGGAACACCGCTCAGGTCAAGACACCAGAATTCATGATGTTACAGTTAACGGCTGGTCCCCCCTGCCCCCCTGTCTTTCCCCCTCACAAATGCCGCCTCCACAGTGGCTCAGGGACTCACAGCTAAAGCGCACTCTGGAGCCGAATGCTGGGCTGAATGGCCTTCCTTTCCCCACACCCCATGGCTTTTTTACTTTGCAGGTGAATTCTGGTGCTCCTCTTAGCACTAATGCAGAAATCAAAGAAGACTTCCATACAAAGCCCCAATGTGATCCCTGAGGGGTTCCTCCTGCACTCAGAAGCTTCGGGAAAGCACAGGGGGTAAGGGCACTGGGTTTGGTACATTTCACCCGCTGGGTCAGGACGGACACCTGGATCTAACGTCTGCCCAGGGGGAGCAGACATCTCTCCTGGCAGGCACTCACCCCACAGTGGAAGAGTTTGTCCTCCGTCTTCAGACTCAAGGTGCTACACACCTCAGAGCTATGAGTCACCTTGCAGACTGCCCTGTCATCACTCTCTTCTTTAATCAAATTTCTTTTTGATGAAGGAGAACCCGCGGACACGGACGTGAGCCAGCTCACTCTGCCAGGACCTCAGTCATTTCCTCCACGGCCCAGGAACCACCCAAGAGCCCGACCATTGCATGAGAGAGACACGCGTGTGTGGACTGGGGCTTCACCTGAGACCCTCACCAACACTGCCGCTTCCGGTCCTGCGCATCCATCCCACTGGCGGGCGTGTGGGCGCCGCACAGGTGAGGCTGGGGAGGGGCCATGACGTGAGGCCTTCCCCACAGGACTGCTCCCCTAGGAGGGGAGAAGAGGCCACGGCCGCCCTGTCTCGATGGCAGAGGAAGTGGAAAACTCATGGTGAAGAAACAAAACACAAACTTGAAGGTAAAAATAATGGCTCAGATGGTAAAGAATCTGCCTGCAATGTGGGAGACCTGGGATTGATCCCTGGGTGGGGAAGATCCCCTGGAGAAGGAATTGGCAACCCACTCCAGGATTCTTGCCTGGAGAATCCCATGGACAGAGGAACCTGGAGGGCTACAGTCCATGGGGTTGCGAAGAGTCGGACACAACTGAAGCAGCTAACACTTTCACTTCTAAAAAGAAAGGGTGGGGGAAACTGAAAATCATGACCCCATCCACCATGCATCCTGGGGGCCTGTGTTCTCCAGGAAGTCTGGCCTCTACACTCGATGCCTCACAGCTGACCCCAAAATGGGTGCCACCCACCTAGGATGGATGGGCCTGTTCAAGGGCCTTGCTGGCGGAGGACGCCACACCTGCACAGGTGGTCCACCCCCAGGACCACACTGGATGGAGGAGAATCGCTCCTCATAAAGAGAAGAGCATGCTGAGGGAACTAGGTCATGTTCATGTCACCTCTGCTGGAGTAAAGGATCCCAAGAACAGAATGGGATCAAGTAATCGGAATGTGGCAGATCCTTGGTCTGACCTATGGCCAAGAGTGAAAGTCTATGATGGAAGATATCCCAGGGTCTAGGGGTCATCCCGTCACTGGCAAGGTCTCCTATGGTTCAGCCAGAATGACACCATCCTATCGGCCAAAGAGGAGGAGTTTCGAGATGTACCCTAGCATTGTTACAGCCATCCAGATTCACATTCTAGATCACAATGTTTCACGGCGGGGTGAACAATGGCAGGAAGCATCTTACCGGGAGCGCTCCAGCTACCCACCAGAGCTGAGCTGCTTCTAGGAGCTGTGCCTTCCCTGGGGCAGAGGGAGGGATCACACGGGGGGTGCGTGTCACCCCACACAAGGCAGATGCAGAGATGCGCTGCCATCTGTGAGAAGTGGAGTCAAGCCTGATTAGTTCCACTGTGAACTGTTAGCAAGCTGCCTTTATGATAACAGAGATGCTGCAGAGAAATCAGTGCCCCGCCCCCAAGACTACAAGAACCCACCACTGCTCTGGGGAAGATGCTCCCATCTGTCCAGGCAGGTCTGCTCTGGTTATTAATCGAGACACAGCTGCTTTTGTTACATGTTCACATACCAGGAAAAAGACACCCTCTTCCCATTCCTCATGCTGAGGCTCCACTTACCAACTTCATCCCTGATGTTTGCAAGCTCGATTGACAGCTCTTTCTCTTTCACAAGGGCACTTTCATTCTGAAAAAACAAAACGGACACCGAGATTCCCCTCGTTTGAGGCTGGATAAGGATTTTCATATGTTTAACTAATGAATCACATTAAGCAAATATTTATAAGTCGAGTCCTTAAGGAGATAATTTTCTCATTAGATAAGCATATACAAAACTTAACAAAGCCAAGTATGACTCATTCATTTGTACCACATTCAAATCACAAAGCTTGTCATATAATATTAATAATACCCTGTAGTTGCACTTTTCTCTACATTCTACTCTGTGGATATCAACCTACAGTAATTCTCTGCATGTCTACACATTAATCTACTGTTATATATTATTTTTACATTTTTAATTATTGTCACTATTAACGAGATTTTTGACCATGAAAATGCCAATGCCATAGCTCTCTGACAGACAGATGTTTATTTTACCAAGTCTCCTTAAACTTACCCTTTCGTCCATACACGCACGGCCAGCTACCTAATGAACACTGAACAGAAAACCTAATACGAAACATTTCTCTTTGTCATAAGATCAACACCTGAATTAGAGGTCTCCAAGTATTTTGTTCCACTCTGTGCATTGGAAGAAGAAGAGGAAAACTCCCACTCGAAGTATTATTTACTGCAAAGAATGCCATTTGTCACTAAATGACTGCTTACTTGTTTTCAAATCAAATTCCTATTAGGACATAAAACAGAGAAGCAGTTGAAGATATGAGTCAGCATCAAGACTTACATTTGTTATGATTTTATTATTAATAATAACTAGGAAAGATGTGTTCTGTAAATTCTCTTCCAGTGAGAGATGCCAAAAATACAGGCCTTCAAGGAAAGTTTCTTTCACTCTGTAGAATGCACACCCAACGCAAACATTTCCCAAGAGGGAATTTTGGCTTAAATGGATACCAAATATCTAGCAGAGATATCATCAAGGCTGCGTGAACACTCTTTCATAACCTCCTCTGACTTTGATGTCAGCACCTCCGGACAATCTGGGCTGAACGAGAATAGACAGTTGTCACGATTGTGTCCCTGTGTCTTCTGCATTTAGACCCTGGTGACATGTGAGCTACTCTGGGCCCATGGCAGGGTCTCAGGTCATACAAAGGGCATGTGCTAAGCAATACCAGAATTTCATGCCAAAATAAAACTCTGAGAGCTATTTTAGTCACAAGCATTAACAGTGATTAAGTCACGGATCTCTTGAGACTAATGCAGCAACGATATACCCTTTGGGGGACAGTCGACCCCACCTCACTCATGAAGCTCCCACCTCCCACCCCAGCCTGCGGCATCCTTGCCCTCCAGGAACTTGAAGGCAGGAGACCACCTCTGAGAGCGCATACCCTTCCAGTGCCATGCCCACTGCACAGGGTTATCCTGATGGTTAAATAAATTAACATAGGTGAAGCAGTCAGAACAATGCCTGGCACTTATACCCTCTATAAAAAGCGTTGCTTGTTATTACAACTCTGCCATTTCCTTTGATTTTATTTGCAACTGGATGACATCCTACAGATAAGAGGTGCTTTTCCATATTGAATATCTGAATGTGTTGAGAATTTGCATTTATCTCTTTTCTCTCTCTCTCTTTTTTTAAAGCACCTTCCTGGCTCTGTTGTGATTCTACTCTAAGTTCAAAGACTAGAGAGTACAACACGGGGAAAATGTTTAATCAGACTGATCACAGGGACAGGTCCTTGTTCGAACATCAGCAGAATACAGCCAGCTGACTTGTTACTACAAATTAAGAGAGCCTGATATTCCAGAGAGGGTAAACTTCAGTATTTACCCTGAAATGATCTCAAACTACTGAAAAAACTAACTTGTTTCTGCTCCTTCAATATCTCCAAAGTCGCTTCAGTCATGTCCAACTCTGTGACCCCATGGACTGTAGTCTGCAGGCTCCTCTGTATTTTCTAGGCAAGAATACTGGAGTGGGTTGCCATTTCCTTCTCCAGGAGAACTTCCCAACTGAGGGATTGAACCCTAATCTTCTATGTCTCCTGCATCAGCAGGCAGGTTCTCTATCACTAGCGGCACCTGAGAAAGAGACATTTTGAATTATATCCCTGGTACCTCAGCTGGTAAAGAATCCGCCTGCAATGCGGGACACCTGGGTTCTATCCCTGGCTTGGGAAGATCCCCTGGAGAAGGGAATAGCTACCCACTCCAGTATTCTGGCCAGGAGAAGAATTCCATGGACTATATGGTCAGTGGAGTCGCAAAGAGTCAGACACAACTGAGGGACTTTCACTTTACATCCTCAATTTGAAGCACAGTCAGAGAACTGAAATACTAACCTTATCAGAACAGAAATAGCATCACTCACGATTCACTCTTGAGCTGCTGAGAGTTGCAAAGACTTAGTCGAGGTTGCAAACGGAACAACCAGAACCTAACAAAAAATCCATAAGCCAACTCTGACTGCTAATCCAAAGCCAAGGTTTCCCTCAGCTCTTGTAGCAGCCCTGGGATGAAGCCCTGGGTGGATGGTACCCGTACGTGGGTATCCCGCATCACCAGCCATCACACCCCACTTTCCAGCCACGGAAGCCTTGGGGACATGGGAAAGGAGGGGCTTGAAGGTCCAGGGAGGACAGGCTTCAGGTAGAGACGGTGCTGATGGTGTCGGTGAGGATCCTTAGATTTGAATCACTTGGATGAAAACGACACTGACATGTATGGTCAGGCCTGCCCCACCTATCTTTGCTTGAGGAGAAATGCAAATGAGGGAGCGAAAGAGAAGAAGGAAGAGAAGAAAAGGAGGAGGCGGGAAGGGAAAAGAGATGCAGGGCAAACAGGAGGGAAGCCAGTGAGATGAGAGACTTGCACCCTCTACATTCTGGGAAGCAAAGATGAGGATGATCAATGAAGATCCATCCTGCCCTCATGCCCAACCTTCTGCAAAGGCAGATGACCAAACCAATGGTCTCAAAGTCATCAAACAGCTCATCAAGAAGTGTCAGCTGCCAAACAGAAGCAACAAATCTGATGGCTAAAAAGTCAAGGGAAATAACTAAACTCGGGAAAGGTGTGCTGATTGTGTGTCTGCTCATTTGTGTATGACTCTTTGCAACCGATGGACTGTAGCCCAGCAGGCTCCTCTGTCCATGGGATCTCCTAGGCAAGAATACTCGAGTGGGTTGCCATTTCCTTCTCCAGAGGGATCTTCCCAATCCAGGGATGGAACCTCTGTCTCCTGCATTGTCTGCATTGGCAGGCGGATTCTTTACCACTGAGCCACCTGGGAAGCCCATGCTGATTACTAGATCAACATTAACACTGACCTTGATCAAACACTGGCGATCAAACCAGTCAATCCTAAAGAAAATCAGTCCTGAATATCTATTGGGAGGACTGATACTGAAGCTAAAACTCCAATACTCTGGCCACCTGATTGGAAGAACTGACTCCTTGGAAAAGACCCTGATGCTGAGAAAGATCAAAGGCAGGAGAAGGGCATGACAGAGGATGAGACAGTTAGATGGCACCACTGACTCGATGGACGTGAGTTTGAGCAAGCTCTGGGAGTTGGTGATGGACAGGAAAACGTGGTGTGCTGCAGTCCATGGGGTCACAGTCAGACATGACTATGCGACTGAACTGAACTGACCAAACACTTCCTAGACACCAGGCACAGCACAGGGTAAGCCTTTTGCTCACTTACTCCTCCAAATATGGTCAACCGGCTCCATGGTTTATTTTCCATTCTGGAGGACAAAATTGAGGCTCCATGGTTAGGAAATCAGCCAAGTAACATGCACAACTATCCAGGAAGTGGCAAAGCAGGAGGTTCAAGCCAAGGTCTACACTCTTCATCAAACACTAACACAAGGAGGTTCTCCCTCCAACCCACACTTATAAAGACCCAATGTTGACACCCAAATCACACCGATCCCCAGCTTGGATCCAAGCACAAGTTACCAGCAAGCTTTCTACATCTAACTGGAGGACAGGCACTGCCAGCCCCTGATGACTCTGTTTCACTGAAAATATTCCCTGGCTACATTCACATCCCACCCACCCCTGCCCTCCTTGGCAGGGTATTTGTCCTTGGTGTGGATTTGCGGGTTGCACTTCAGTTCATTTCCCTTCCAGCCTACATGGGGCTGTAATACTTGATAGGGTAGCTGTTTAGCTTTTCCTGGTCAGCTTTCTCTGACCCTTTCCGACCGCCTCCCCACGCGTCCCTGCTGAAGATGCTGGCGCAGCTCTGCTCCAGGGGGCTGGCCAGAGCAGTCGAGCTGCAGCCCTTCTTCCTTAAGTGCCTGTTTTTGAAATGACACAACTCTTCTAATTTATGAATTCTCTGCATCAATTAAGTTCCTCTTGGTTTTCTTCGAGCCAAACCAGAATGACGTGATGGAATGAGTCAACAGCTTGGACTCCGGGGACACTGCTCCTCAGGCAGGATGAGAACCTATAGGGAATTTCCACTCTCCACTCCCTGCCTCGTAGAGTCACCCTTCCAACCCTTTGTGGCTCAGCAGAGCCCAGCATGGCCTGAAGTTCTGCTGAGTTATCAGGAGTGAGGCTGCCCCGAAGGTTCCCTTGGAAAGGCTTTCACACACCATCCTCCTTCCCCCATCTTCCACCCTAAGCCAGATCCGGGGTGATGACACAGCGGATGGCTGAAATAGGAGCAAGGTCTCCTCGATGGGCCAGCGTTAGATTAGTGCTTCCCTACATGGGGACTGAGTGGAAAATTCCTCACTGGTGCCAAGCACACGAGCCCCTGCTTTCACTCCAACAGGCTAAAAATAGAGCTCAGTATTAGGCATCCAAGCTATCCTAATGATACAGTCCAGAAATCGCCAAGTCCAAGAAGGTTGTTCCTCTAAAACAGCCATTTACTCCACGATGGGCTTAACTGGAAAGGGGACGCTTGTAGAATGTTCGTCTTGGCCCCATGGCAGGAGTGTGTCTTTTTAGCTGCCTCTGTGATTCGGCATGTCTCCTTGGCACTCCGAGTCCTCTTGTGTCCCCAGCATGGCCCGCTGCACCCGCAGACGGAATCCCAGAGGCTCCCCTCCATGAACATCTCAGGCTCCCCACCACCTCTCACCCTATCAGTATGCTACAGGGAAGCCCAGTTTCTCCTTAGCCATGGCGCTGCAAAGTCTTGGGGAACACTGCCCTCGATCTGTCCTGGTTACAGAAGCCTGGCAAAGTATACAACCTGCTCATCACTCTGTGAACTCCAAGCAACTGAATGTGAGGCCAAGCCCCAAGCAAGCCTGCCACACTCTTTTATCCTAACATGCCTGGTCAACAGGGCTGTCTGTTTAGGCGGCTAGTGCCGCCCGTGTGAAACTGGGGATGACAGGAAGTGAAAAAGCCCATTCTTGTTAGTTAGCATCGCCCATGTGACCCTCTCTTGGGCATCAGCCACCTAAGCCCCTCCCCACATTAGGAACCAACAGAACAGCCTGGTTTTTATTAAAATTGAATATATGTGTTTTGAATGATCATCGACATATAAAAGGTTGAGTGAATCTGAGGAGTTTTCACCCCAACTGATCCAGAAACAGGAAATGTATCCAACATGGCACATATTTACTGAGCACCTATTACGTAGCATGCTTTCCTGATGGCTCAGGGGTAAAGAACCCTCCTGTCAATGCCGGAGATGCAGGAGACTTAGGTTCGATCCCTGGGTGGGGAAGATCCCCTGGAGGAGGGCATGGCAACCCACTCCAGTATTCTTGCCTGGAGAATTCCATGGACAGAGGAGCCTGGTGGGCTACAGTCCACGGGGTCGCAAATAGTTGGACACGACTGAGCACACACATACACCACTGGCAGGCAGACAAGCCAGGCAGGATATTTCTGCCTTCAAGAAGCTGAGGAGTCTCCCAAAGAGTCAGTAAACAAACAAGTAATTACAAAACAACATGATAAAACTCAACTCGGCAGGGCCAGCCTGGGGACTTCCTGAGACCAGAGGATGGGTAAGCAGGGGGCTAGGAAGGGAGCGCCCCAGGCAAAGGTCAGGAGGGCCAGCAACACCAAACAGCACTTTGGCTATTTCTGGGGACCTCTGTCACCCCATAAGATGGGCCCTTCTTGCCAAGTCTGCCTCTGGTTGGCAACTCTCCCGGAAAGAATGCTTGACCAGCTATAAGCCTGCTGATGAAAACTTCATAAAATTCACTATAGTTTTGAGTGTTTTTGTCAGCTTCCTCCTCCCCACCTAATATTTTTTTTAAAGGACATATGTATGTACATTTAAAAAATATATGTTGTTGTTGTTCAGTCGCTCAGCTGTGTCTGAGTCTTTGCGGTCCCAGGCACTGCAGTATGAGGTCCATGGACAGGCTTCCCTGTCCTTCACTCTCTCCTGGACTTTGCTCAAACTCATGTCCATTGAGTCGGTGATGTCATCATATACATGTATGTATGTATGTGTATATATATGTATACATATATATTTAAGTTTAAATATGCCCAACTAAACTTCCTTTTTAGCCTGCCCTGAAATCAGTGTAGATCAGGGAAATTTGATCACCTGAGCTGGGCCCCTTTTTCCCAGGCTAAACAAAAGAGCCTTAACAAGGAGTTAAATTTAAAAATCTATACAATTCTGGTATTTGAGGAAACATCCAGATCCTTTTTATTGTGAATTTTTGAAACCCAAAGTGATATACCTACACATGTAATTACAAAGAGCTTAAAGGAATTTTTTTTCATTCCTCCACAAAACAATATTGCTTCTCACCCATGAGGGTTAATTCCACATGGTAAAATTTTGTCTTAACAGGGAAACATTTTCTTTTATATTTCAAAACAAACCAGCCACCAGGTGACGTCAACAGAACACGTAAGTCTTCAGTGTCGCTTTCATACTGCCTTTGGTGAATACAGCATTCATTTTCAATATTAATATTGTGAAGATGGGCCAGATCCCTAATATAGCACTGTGGAAAATTCCTTTGGGAAGTGGACTGACCTTTTATTCATTTCAGTTATTATGGCTTTAAGGGAGCACTGATGCCATGCTTCGACTTAATCAATAAGTACTATTTCTTTCACATATAATTAGCACAGGCCACTGTATTTTATGTCTGCTTTTCTACTTGGAAATCAAATTTAATACAGACCGGCTGAAGGGAAAGCATCATTCATGTTTAATATTCTTAAATACATGTCAGTGTCTACTCGTGTGGAAAATGAGCAAGGCCATATCTGGTTTCCCAAGAAATCAGATGAAATTCCAAGATGCATCATTCCAGCCTTTGCCCTTGTGCATGTTGGGGTGTTGGGCTCCCAGGTGGCTCAGTGCAGGAGACACAGGAGATGCTAAATTGATCCCTGGGTCAGGAAGATCCCCTGGAGGAGGAAACGGCACTGCACTCTAGTATTCTTGCCTGGGAAATTCCATGGACAGAGGAGCCTGGCAGGCTACAATCCATGGGGTCAAAAAGAGCTAGATATGACTGAGTATGCATGCATGCTGGGGCATTGGTAGCTGGGAAACATCTAGCTTACCTAAGAGGCTGCAGTTAACAGGGGGTGTCAGCCCACATGTGGATTACCAAGGAGCAGTTAGGAAGGACAAAGACTCAGGGGCCTCAAGGAGAAGAACTGTTAACTCAGAGGAGTAAGGCTGGAAACTTCTGGATTCCAGAGCAAGCAGAGGGAAGGAAAATTAGCCAGAACCATGATTTTTTTTCACCCATTTATGACTCACAGAAGAAGTCTCTTGACCTTTCTGGATTCTATGTTCTTTTAATGACCTTCCCAAATTTATTACTGTCCCATCACCTAAGCGTAGCTGGGAGAAGCAGTGAGGTGCCTTCCCCTAATTCACACCCCTCCCAAGAATTTAGAGAAAAGGTAAGTTAGATTAGCCTCTGAGATGTCAATCAACACAGAAAACATCAGGGTAGAGATATGCAAAGTAAGCCCGAAAGGGACAGGACTGTATCTGAAGCAGGAAGAGGGGGTGTGGTGGGGCGGGGGGATATGTAGTAGAAGAAGCAAAGCTGTGGCAGCCTGGAAGAGGCGGTCACCAGGGCCAGTGACAGTCACACATCACACAGCCTCCCCGGTAATCTCAGGCAGGGCGGGTAATGAGACCTGAGGGCACTGGATGCCTAAGTACCTTGTTGACTCAGACTCCATCCTCATCAACTACCTCTTATGAAGCTAGACTTTGACGCTAAAAAGAAATCACCTGTCTAATCAGGCTCGTAAGCATTCATTTGCTTGTCAGTTATAGTTCTTATTGTTAAAAAACGGGCTGGCATTCTAGTTGTACATCTAGTTGATTTCCCTTAGTAACTCAATGTTTCTAAGAAGGACCAGCTCTGGGAGGTGTCTGTATGTGCAGAGCTGCTGGCTTCAGCCTGGACCACACTGAATACACCGGTGGACGGACTCCTGGGGGTCCATCTGGGCATCCCAGGGGGCTTCATGGGTCACAGCTTTCCCTTACAGATACCTGTGGAATGAGTCTCTCTACAGACTGGCTTCCTGCTCAAATCCCAACATGGATCCCTATCTCTTCTTAACTCAAGTTAAAAATCAGCCTGGGTTTCAGCCTGGTAAACATTCCCCACACTCCCTATGAGCTTGTATGTACCAATATTGACTCTCACCTTTCACCTACGTGGGCTAAAACATCTTTACTCCAGCTCCCTTTGCTTAGAGTTACTGTCCTTCTCAAAATTCTACCCCATTCCTCAACATGCAAGTCATGATCCACTTCTTCCAAGAAACCTTGCTTTTGATTCCAGCACTGATTTCTCCTTTCACTGGATTCCAGAAACAGGAATGGTGAGGACCACATAACTTTCACTTAACGATATTTCAGTCTCGCTCTACTGGTTTTATTTCTCTGTATGTGTTACTGCTGCCTGCCCCACTCGCATTTTCTCTGGAAAAGGTGGAAATACAACCAAATAACTGGTAAACTCCATAGGGCAGGCTGTGCCTTTTAAGAATTCTTTGCTAGTCCCCAAAATAACTGGGCACAGAGCAAACCAGCAAGAAATATTGTTGATGCTTTTACTCGTGTTTTTAAACTTAAAATACTTAGGCATGATCAACTTTTAAAAACCATTTGTTCATTTAACAAACTTTTCATGCATTTTATACTCTAGGCAAAATTCCATACTTCCTCCCAATAAATTAATGTTAAAGAATCATCTTAAGATTATTATTTCTTAGCCCACCTCTGAAACTGATTACCTAAAGGTCTCTTTAATTGTTTAAAGATGTTTCAGAACATCTTTGCCCACCCTAGGAGCAACTGTTAAAGGCATTTTTGCTTTGCAAAATAAAGTTTTCTATTTTGTATTTGTACACAGTATGGGTCAGTGGGGGAAGGGGTGTTCCTTTTATTTTTTTAAGGCTTATTATGATGGACTAAGGGCTTCGCTCGTGACTTAGTGGCAAAGAATCCGCCTGCCAGTGCAGGAAACACAGGTTCGATCCTTGGGTCAGGAAGACCCCCAGGAGAAGGAAATGGCAACTCACTCCATCATTCTTGGCTGGGAAATCCCACGGACAGAGGAGTCGGGCGGGCTACAGTCCACAGGGTCACAAGAGTCAGACATGACTTAGCGACTAAACAACAACAAGATGGGCTGAAGTAATCAGAAACAACTCAATGACCATTTCATCAGGTCTCTTTCATGTTGATCCTGGGATTGTCAGAGCTGATGAGCAGACTACAGGATTTTATGGTGGAATTTAAAGAATAAACTAATTTCCAGAGTTTGAGATTGGACTGGAATCCCGTAACAGTCCTAGAAGTAGCATGCCTGGCCCAACAGGTAACTACTGAATAAACTACCAATTCTGGCATACCATTTAGGAAGTTATGCTGAAAGGTGGGTAACTAAATAAAACAAAAATTTTAATTAAGAATGGAAAGCCCTAATCCCTGAGATAAGCACCTATGGACATAACATCTATAAAACCTGCAATGGGCATATCATTCTAAAATATAGCAAAGATACAGCAAGAAATGTCACTGTAAGCTTAAGGAGAAAGTTGAAAGTTCTGTGCAAGTTTTCATTAGGAAAGAATAACTAGCCTTAAGTGTGACATCTCAAAGCTAAAACATTCGAAAGTCACTTACATCACACTGCTAAAGAGAAGAAACAGCATTTATCTTTCTTAAAATCTCCAATTTAAAGACTGACACAGGGATAATATTTTTCAAGGACTTGATGTGAAACAAAAAAGGAGGACGGATTCACTTTAAAATATATTTTCTTGAAAAAGACTTTTCAGTTCAGTTCAGTTGCTCAGTCATGTCCGACTCCTTGCGACCCCATGAATCACAGCACACTAGGCCTCCCTGTCCATCACCAGCTCCCGGAGTTTACCAAAACTCATGTCCATCGAGTCGGTGATGCCATCCAGCCATCTCATCCTCTCTTCCCCTTCTCCTCCTGCCCCCAATCCCTCCCAGCATCAGGGTCTTTTTCCAATGAGTCAACTCTTCGCATGAGGTAACCAGCTTTTATTTCTAAAACTTTTATATCAGAGCTTAGAAATACGAACATTATAATACTGCTGTACATGTAGCATATCCTTCCCTTCTATAATTATTACTGTTACAAGGCTTTCTTCAAAACCACTTGGTGACCATTTCTCTTGAAAAAAGGGCTTAATCACTTCAATGTTGGATTCAAATGCAGAAAACTGAGTACAAATGCTGCATATTTCTATTTGTCTAAAGCACATAAATGTGTACATAAATATTTTAATTCAGTCTTGGTGGCAAAAACCAATCCCATTGAGATAGTCATTTCTACTGGAAAAGAAGGAACAGGTGACTTTTAATGTATCAGTTTAACTTTCCTAGGTGGTGTATAACTCTACTTTGGGTCAGAGTTCACCCACAGAACTAGTAACCAATTTTTCCCAAGTGACCCCCTTCTAATGAGTTTTATATTAAGCCGTTTATTTCTCTTCACCTGGTCACATACTAGACCTCAAGCTATATAACTGACGCCCACAAGTAGAAAGGAGGCAATTTCATCCTCCCGCTAAATTCCATTTCATGCATCTTTGAGAAATCCAAACATGTGTGATAATAAAACATATCACAGAGGCAAGAGTTCTTGCCAGTACATTTCTAGTTGTGAAATTAAAAGCATCTCCGAATCCCTCTGCAAGCTCGCAGTCAAATGTCAATAGCAAAGAAAGGCTTTGTGTTGGAACTGTCATCCGGCGCTTGCTCACACTCTGGTCTCCGTCCCCTGGCTGTGAATTTCCCTTCCAGTGAAATCTGGAACACACCCTCAGACTCTCTGGCTCCTTAAGTCTTCACCTCTGTGTTCTGCATCCCACGTAATGCAAACACATACAGAGAGCAGAACTGGACGAGGGATAGTTGGGGGGAGGCTTGCATCTCTGACCTTAAGCACAGAAATTACAAGGATAGATGCTGTTTGTCACAGAGAGTGGCAAACTTTCAAAGTTAGCGGTTGGCCAAGAGAAACATGTCTAGCTCATCTAAATTCCTCCCCCCCACCCCCCCACCTGGAATGTCTCAGCTCTAGCAGGTACATTAAAAGGCAGTCAGAATATTCCAAGGATTTCTTGGCAGTTTGGATTTCACGATGTTGGAGCAGAGCCCTCAACATTTCAGGAGAATGCAACAGTTACATCGGAGGCTGCAGAAACACAATTATGTAAGACACTGCAGAGTAACAGGGCTCACGACTCAGCACAGGGAAGTATACTGCCAGCCAGGGCAGTATATCCTGTTCCACTCACAAGACAAGTGCACACACATGCCATGGCGGGGGACAGAGACAGAGGCGGCTGGCCCTTTGGAAGGAGACGGGAGGGGCGGGTGTGGGAGGCAAAGTACCGTCTTGTCCAGGCACTGAAGGCAGTTATAAGGCTTGCAGCAGCAGTGGCCCATCCCGGCAGGCTGGCTGGCAGGGGGACCTCCTTCATTCAGCGTGTCAGCGGGTAATCCCTAAGGCGAGGTGATGGCTCAGGAGAGAGGGGAGCGCCGCTGGGAGCTGTCACAACTTCCATGTGGTCCCCTTATTTCTCCTAATAACTTCAGGAATCCGGGAGCCCGAGGAAGGAGAAGAGGAGGAGGAGCGCAGGGCGGCCGCGTTAGGTTCCTGCTGCGGGGAGACTGAGGGCGGGAGCCAGGGAGGGAGGGGACAGGCGGAGGGGAGGGTCACTTTGCCACTGGAGTCCTCCCCGTGAGGCGAGTCAATAGTCGCATAACAAGCAGGTACCGATGCCTCCCTCTTCCTGGAGGGGATCTCCGGCACGCCACCCCCACCCTCCCCCGCACGACGCAGACACGCCTGGAGAGGACGCAGGAAACACAAAAGAGCCGGGCGTCCAGGGATGCTCCGGGCTGAGGACCGCGCAGAGGGCTGGCAGAGATGCAGCTCTGCTCCAATACTGGCTTTCTGTGTTCCCTGAGAATTAAAAATATTTTTCAACGCGATGTAGATGGCCTTTCCTCCCTGCAACCCGCCTCTCAGGGCATCGTTGCCTGGCCGGGAACCACCCCATCGCTCCCTTTCAAATGTGTGTGCCAAGAACAGTTTCTGCTTCATTGGAGGAAATCTTTATATTTGAAATATAATTGTGAAATCACTTGTCTGGGCTGACAGTCACAAACTGTTCAAGTGGCTTAAGTAATTAAATTTGGGGTGTGGGGCAAACACATTTCCTGGGCATATCAGCATAAAAGTCTTAGAGGACTTGATCTTTCTGGGCAATCCGCAATTTTTCAAGCAGCTGAAAATCAAAAAGGGAAGGGGGTGAAGTGAAGGGTTTTCTTTCTTTCTTTTTTTTAATTTCAAAAGAGACATGGTATTTTAAAAATATGTTTGTGTAATCCTTAAAACAAGAGATTCATATATTTATAAAATTAACTTCAGACTTCCTGATACCTCAAAGGACCAATCCTGAAATTTACCATCTGCAGAAATATACAGTTACATTTTTGCCCATCAAATCTGCCTAAGACAGTAAGCAGAAAACAGTTAAAATTAGATAATTTTACTAACTTGAGATTTTCCAAGAAGATTTTAACTAAGTAGCACAGGCTATTTAGATTTGCTTGTAGAGAGGTCAAGGATATATCCAGTGATTAAATAAAAACAGACAAGAACGTTTGCCCTAAACTTGAAAGAATAAGCTCAAATCTTTAACGCTAACAAGTAAACTGACATAATTCTTTCGGCTGTTTATATTAAGATTTTAAACGTACATACACTTTGACCCAACAGATTGGCTTCTATTCAACAATGACACTCACATATATAAGTTGGAGTAGACTCTTGAGAGTCCGTTGGTCAGCAAGGAGATCAAACCAGTCAATCTTAAAGGAAATCAACCCTGAATATTCACTGGAAGGACAGATGCTGAAGCTCTAATGTTTTGACCACCTGATGAAAAGAGCTGACTCACTGGAAAAGACACTGATGCTGGGAAAGACTGCAGGCCAAAGGAGAAGGCCACAGCAGAGGATAAGATGGTTACATAGCTTCACTGACTAAATGGACATGAGTTTGAACAAACTCTGCAAGATAGTAAAAGACAGAGGAGCCTGGCATGCTGCAGTTCATGGGGTTGCAAAGAGTCAGACACAACTAAGTGACTGAACAACAACAAATACACAAGAGTAAATGCAGAGGCTATATACAAATATACAAGAGTATATACAGAGGATATCCAGCACCTATCCATCGTATGGAATTGTGATACATTGTTTCATGAGATAATACTTTTATAAACTACAAAGCAAAACTATACACACATATGCATTTGTACAATATATGTCTACAATCAAGTACAAAGCCACTGGAAAAAATGCCATTCATCCAACAGCAGTTGGTCCTTGGGGAATGGAATAGGAGTGAGGGATGGAATTTCCACTGTTCACCATCTTGCCAGCACCTATTCCTTTAATTGTTTTCAGACAAAGTGTATTAGGAGAAGGCAGTGACCACTGCCTGGCTCTGTGATGTCAGGAGGTACAGAGCTGCTGCCCTCTCACAGGCTTGGGCTTCCCACATGGCACTAGTGGTAAAGAACCCACCTGCCAATGCAGGAGACATAAGAGACCCATGTTCAATCCCTGGGTCGGGAAGATCCCCTGGAGAAGGGCATGGCAACCCACTCCAGTATTCTTGCCTGGAGAATCCCATGGACAGAGGAGCCTGGTGGGCTACAGTCCATGGGGTCACATAGAGTCAGACATGACTGAAGCAGCTTAGCACACATGCACACACACAGACGCATGCATGCACACAGGCTTGTCCTCCTTGGGAGGGAGCTTGGGCAGACCTCTCAGAGAGAGAGGAGCTAACAGGACCTGGGCTGAAAACTGTTGCTGGCACTTTCAACACTTTGAGAGAAAAACCTTATATTGCAAAAGCGATGGCTTGGTACCCGCATCTTCACAGCAGCACTGATCACAATAGCCAAGATGTGGAAGCAACTCAAGTGTCCATTGACAGAGGGAATGAACAGAATGTGTCCATCCATACAATGCAGTATTACTCTGCCTTAGAAAGGAAGAAAATTCTGTCACATGCTACAGTGGATGAACCTTAAGGACACTGAAACTAAAAAGTGAAAGTGTTAGTCACTCAGTCGTGTCCAACTCTTTGCAACCCCACGATGTGTAGCCCACCAGGCTCCTCTGTCCATGGGATTCTCCAAGCAAGAATACTGGAGTGGGTTGCCATGCACTCCTCCAGGAGATCTTCCCAACTCAGGGACTGAACCCAGGTATTCTGCATTGCAGGTGGATTCTTTACCATCTGAGCCACTGCGGAAGCCCACTTATACTATGTGAAAGAAGTCAGTCAAAAAAGGCAGACGCTGTATGGTTCTACTTATACAAGGTAGCCAGAGTTGTCAAATTCATAGAGACAAAAAGTAGAATGTGGTTGCCAGGGGCTGGGGGAGGGGGAATGGGGACAGAGTATCAGTGTTCCAAGATGGAAAGAGTTCTAGAGATTGGTTATACCACAATGTACCAAATGCCACTAAACCGTACACTTAAATGATTAAAATGGTAACTGGTTTGTCATGTGCATTTTACCACAATTAAAAATAAGAAAAGTGGTGGCCTGCATTCCCCCGGGTATAGCCAGTCCTTGCACAATCGGTATCTGATCACATGAAGACAGAGCAAAACCTCTACTGTGGGCAGAGAAGCAGGACACGGAGGTTCGGAGAAGATGACCGTCTCCCCACAGCCACATGTAGAAGGCTTTCTTTAGGCAGAATTGTCTTTCTGCACCCGAAGAAATGGTTTCCATCTAAATTAGGATTTAGATTGCACTGTCCTAGAAAATGATGGCTTATTCTTGTGTGAGGTCTGAGTGTGCTTACTCCAGCAGCGCCCATAGGAGACAAGGAAGAGAGGGGAGGCTGCCCCAAAGAAAGATGGATTCAGCTTCTCTTCTTGGCGCATAGAAGGTGCTAAGGGGCCGGGGACTGGCTTTGCTCAAATGGCACATGTGATGAGGTCTCAGAGCAAACAACCCAGATTTTGAGAAATGTACCAGTGTCCTAGAGTTACACCGTGTTTATTTTTTTAGAAGTTAAAAAAATTTGTAAACATACTCAAAAACAGAGGGATAAATACAAAGAACTTTCCTATATCCATTTCCAGGTTCAACAGTTACCAAGATTTTGGAACATTGGTTTATCAATCCCTTTTTAAAATGTTTTCATATATCCATCACTCAGATTCAGTCAAAATGTATCAAAATTTAAAACTTTATTTTCACTTGTCCCTTTCCTTTCTTTCTTTCTGGTTAAGGAACTTTAAAGCCAAGCCCTACATACTTTAGTATGCATTGGTGAAAATTCTGAGCATTTTTACAAACCACAATGCTGTTAAAATCCCGAACAAAACGGACAATATTTCTTTGTCATCCAATGCCGAGTCTCTAACAACATTTTCCTGGTTTCTGAAGGAAAGTTCTTTTACAGTTGGTTTTCTTGAATCAGGCTCAAACTAGGTCTGCATGTTGTATTAGGTGTTAAATCTCTTTGCCTCCGGTACTGACAGCAGTGCCCTCCTCTCCCCTTCCTTTCTCCCCACACCCGACCCAGCCATTGATTTGTTCAGAAACTGGGTTGCTCGGCTCATAGACTGTCCCACATTCTGGACTTGCCAGTGTGCTTCCTTGCAATGTTGTTTGCTTTGTTCCTACAATCCTGTCAATAAAATTTAGTTCGTGAGACTGAGTGAGATTCCGGGCAACAATACCTCAGATGTGACCTCGTGGGCATCATCCTGTATCCCGTCCGGAAGCACACAGGGAGTTCCATCTTCGGGGATGCTACAGTATAGACGTGATGGCTTCATCTCCTCCATCACAAAGTGTCCCGTCACTGGCTCATCTGATAGTCCCATTTGTTACTGATTATTACTGGAATCAGTGATTTCACTGGGCGTTACAACATGATGTTGTGATTCTACCACCCTTTTACATTAGCTAGAATTTTTCTATAAGAGAAGATTTTTTTTCATCAACCAGGGCAATTTCAATTCCCAGCAATACAGGCTGTCCAGGAAAGACTGGATAAATGCTCACAAAAGTGACAATTTTCTGAATGAAGACTTGGGGTCCTAGTGGTACCCAATGAGGTTATTTGCTTTCTCTCACTTTTTCAAAGCATCATGATAAACTCCTATTTTTATGTTAATATATACAATGTGTTTTAATCAAGTACCCTTTTTAGATGCTCAATTGATGCTCATCTCTGACCAATGGGAGCACCTTCTTACTGGCCCCTGTGTCCTTTGGACACAACTCATTTGTCCCCCTTCTCTGCTTTCTGACACAGTTCTGTATCCTAGGCTTATCTAAAAATCTTGGTGATTTCCTGCTACAGACCTGGGACCAGCCATCCCTCCCCTCAGGCACCCTGGTTCCTTCTAGCTGGGGATGGGAATTACATGTCACAATCTGGTGTTGCCTGTTGTCTTTTGAGGCTGAGATTTCCCTGGAAGGAAGTGGTCTTTCCCACAGACAAAACGTCCCTGGAAAAAGTCACTGAAGAAATCAGGATGGGGTCCTAGGACAGGATGACACAGTGACAACTCCTTCTCTCCGGTCCTTTATACATGAAAAAATGCTCAGTGAAACTCACTTTGGAGGAGATAAACTGGACTATATAACATGGCCAACCCAAAGGCTGACCTAAGAATTTTCTAGAGTTCCCCTAGCGCATGGATATCTGATAAAAAGGTTGAACTTCTTGAAGGCATACAGAATGAGGGGTTAGACTTCTGTAATGCAGCACAACAGGAAGCTGTGACCTCGCAGGCTGAAGAAATCTGGGACACTTTGATTGCTAATATTTAAAAAAGTCTGAGGACTTTCCTGGTGGCTCAGTGGTAAAGAATCCACCTGCCAATGCTGGAGACACGGGTTCGATCCCTGATCCGGGAAGATCCCACATGCCTCAGAGCAACTAAGCCTGTGCACCACAACTACTGAACCTGTGCTCTAGAGCCCGGGAGCCGCAGCTACTGAGCCCACACACCCTAGAGCCTGTGCTCCACAAAAGAGAAGCCACCCCAATAGGAAACCCGAGGACCACGACTAGAGCGTGGCCCCCGCTCACCGCAGAGAAAAAGCCCACACAGCAACGAAGACCCAGCACAGCCGAAAATAAATAAATAAAAATAAAATTGTAGATCCTATCATTTTTTAAAAAAATAAAAAAGCTTGAGATGGTTTTCATCCCTGCTATTTTTGCACGGGAGTAAGGAACAAACATTTAGAAAGGTTACAGAAAGGTCTACTGGGATACCTCTTTAGAGAAAACCTCACAAACACTTGATGTTTTACAGCAATAACTAATGACGAACATTAACTGATCATTAGCAGATGCCAGGCACCATGCTTGCATGCGAAGTGCTCATGTAACAGGGCCATGTGAAGGCAATGTGAAACAAGCCCTGCTATTGTCTTCATTTTGCAGATGAGAAAATGATGCTCAGAGACTGTACATCCATCCGGTCAAGTGTACCTAAGGCTGTGAAATGACGAAGCAGGGTCTTGAACTCAGATCTGACTCCAAAGCCATGTCTTTAACACTAGGCTTTTATCTGTAAGGTTTACACAATTATAAGTTTGTGTTATAATCTGGATAAGGGATGTGGGTATGTGTGTGCTCAGTTGTGTCTGACTCTTTGCAACCCCATGGACTGTAGCTTGTCAGGCTCCTCTGTCCATAGGATTTTTGCAGGCAAGAATACCGGAGTGGGTTGCCATGCCCTTCTCCAGGTGATCTTCCTAACGCAGGGATGGAACCCATGTCTCCTGTGTCTTCTGCACTGCAGGCGGATTCTTTACCCACTGAGGCATCAGGGAAACCCGAGATTTCATTTGTGCTGTAATCTAGATAAGGCGTGTGGGTATATAAAAATATAAACGGAAATTCAAACACATCTATGAAGTTGCCCCACATTTTCAGAACTTAAATCAAGAGCCTCTACTGTACTGGTTTTCTTTTTTTCTTCAAGGAACATTTACAAACCTATGTACAAATAACTTTAAATTGACATAGTAGAGATCAAAGGCTAAGTCATTGTTAAAATAGTCAACTTTATTATTCCTGTTTCTCTGTCTTCCTTGAACTTGGAACTCTTTACCCACCCCTCACCCCAATCACCTGTCAGATCCAAGGCTCCCTGTGCTCAAACCCACCTGCCCAGTCCCACCACTTCACCTCCTCTGCCTGACCCTCCCACTGGAGTGAATTTTCTCCTCTGTGATTTCATGACATTCTGTTCCATGCAATCATCATTGTTTACATTTGTCTTCCCCCAAATACCATGCCTCCTTGCTGAGCCTCACTCTCGTCCACACCCACAGCACCAGCCACCAGCCTGGGGATGAGGGCCCCGTGACCATCTCCTCAAGTGATGTGGGAAGGACCTCGCCAGAGTGGACTCAGTGGTGGTGGCTTCTTGGCAGAGGTGTTTTCTCAGCCATGGGGCCTCTGGCAGGAAGTCAACGAGATAAAAACTGTCTATCTCACTATGTATTTCAAAAGAAAACCATGAAATACGATCATGAAAGAGTCTCTTACGGATCGTCAAGGCAACCATCTGTTTATTTTGGTTCCACTGTCCCTGTTCCTCCTTTTTCCATGCATCGAAAATGTGAGCTCCTGAGCTGGATTTTGTAAACGGAGCCGCCAGGAAAACATGCGTAGTTTTTACCAAACACAATCCATCTAGAGATTTCAATGCGGTGAGAACGGGCTGGAAAGGGAAAATACAAACCAGAATTCTTTAAACTGGAAATAGTTGATGGTTAGGATCATTTGCATACAGATAACAGATGCTCTGAAACACCTCTGATGTAATAACCAGGATCTAGAATATTAAGGGTATATATAAAAAAAGAAGCAAATGACATATATACTATTCTGTTTTTAGATGCTTGTCAAAAGAGAACTATAAAAATGTCACCTTTCTGTAATAGCAGAGTAGGAAGGCTGCTACTTAGGTATGACAATCTTTTTTGTTTTTCATTTGTTAGTCTTTGACAGTATCTCTTTTTTTTTTTTTTTATCTTTTTAAGTCAGTGACTAAGATGACTACAGGAGAGAGGTCCTCATTAGGTTTCTGCATTATATTCAGAAGAGCTGACTATTCTTGTAAGAGGAGTGAAATTCAACATGATCTTTACTAGCTAGATAAACAGGAAGAAGGCAATGGCACCCCACTCCAGTACTCTTGCTTGGAAAATCCCATGGACAGAGGAGCCTGGTAGGCTGCAGTCCATGGGGTCGCTGAGAGTCAGACACGACTGAGCGACTTCACTTTCACTTTTCACTTTCATGCACTGGAGAAGGAAATGGCAACTCACGCCAGTGTTCTTGCCTGGAGAATCCCAGGGACAGAGGAACCTGGTGGGCTGCCGTCTATGGGGTCACAAAGAGTCGGACATGACTGATATGACGCAGCAGCAGCAGCAACAGCTAGATAAATAAGCTAGACAAGATTGGATAACTGATAGAATCAGATACTGAGATGGTATGCAGTTGGCAAAGCTGCCAAGTGTGTCTGTCTATCTGACAAACGTTAGGTAAGAAGGGTGGTCACTGTGGACCACAAGCAGAATATTAATCAGCAATGTGACTGACTGGCCATTATAGAAAAAGGATGAAAGGATTTGGACCAATCCAGGTGTCTGCCGCAGCGCTCTAACCCTTCTTACTATACTGCGGTGAAGCAGCAGCCTCACCAAGAGCGGACCAGGATCACTGCAGGAATGTGAGGGATGTGTTACTGATCTCAGCATATGGCTTCTTACTTTTGCTTCGACAAGCCCCCAGCATCTCAACCAGGTTAAGTTCTCCCAGAAACCTCTACTCCTCCCTTGTAGCCCTTCTCACCCTGGCAATGAAACAATTCTCTGACCTGTCTATCTTCCCAAACAAGGTTACCAGCTCCATGAGAGCCTTATCACTTAGCACAGGACCAGACACACAGTAAGTACCAGGACATGTTGCAGAAATACATGAAAGATTGAGCAGACTCAGGGACTTCCCTGGTGGTCCAGGGGCTAACACTCCATACTCCCCATGCAGGGGGCCCAGGTTCAATCCCTGGTCAGGGAACTAAATCCCATATGTTGCAACTGAAGATCCAGCATGCAGCAACTAAGAGCCGGTGCAGCCAAATAAAATGAATAAAAGTAAATATTTAAAAAAAACATTGAGCGGACTCACCCCAGTTAAAGTTGAAGAACTTCAGGGCATAGAGACTTGCTAATACGCAACAACACAGCTGTCCCTCTAACATTTGTGGGGTCGGGGGCTTAAGACCCCTGCAGGACACTAATCCTTGGGTCCATCTGCACAGATAACGTCAAGCAAAGACAGAGGAACCGCTCTGACATCCACCTGGACTCTTCTTTGGATTTGGAGCTCTGAAGAAGTACAAGATGGTAAAGGGGCTGCTATCCATTGTTATCTTCACTACATAAGCATGGGAGAAAGTGGACTCTCACAACCGCCTTACCACTTTCCTCTCTCTCTCTCTCCACAGATGATAAGACCCTGATGAAAGTACAAAGGCAACCACTAAAATAAAAATGAAATGTTCCTTAATTCTCTTCTTTAAAATGATTGAACAAGGATTTAACAGCTTTGGGAAAATAAACACAGCAAGTAGAACCTAACAGATATAACTGTAAAACATTATGATTGAATTGAGACCAAGCATATCAGCTGTCTCAATGAGGATGGCGGGCTAATTTCACCAATGATAAGAAAAAGATCCTCAATTCAGCTCACAAGGTGAGACCCAACTATATGCTATATTCATGAGATCTATAAAACAAAATGATTCAGCAAGATAAAATATAGAACGGATGGATGAAGGTATTCCAGGAAAATGAAAACACTATGAAAGCAAGAGTAGCAATCTTGATAGTCAACAAATAAGAATTCAAGCCTAAAATGAACAAAGAATGGTACTTTTTAATGCCCAAAGCCATATTTATAATACAGATAAAACACTTATGAATGTCTATACTTAGAATAACACAGTAACCAACTTTATGAAGCAGATTTATCACTCTTAATTCAAGACAGGTCAGGCGGACAAACAAGCAGAGCAGAGCAGAATTAATTAGGAGGGTCTTATGGGTATATACTGAACTTTGTATTTTGATAATGTAAGCAAATATATCTTTTCATCAAGAGCCTTTAAACTGTTCATAAAAACTCATCATAAAGAAACATCAGTAAGTTCCAAGAATTAGAAATAAGACAGACAACATTCTGATCACAATGCAATGAAAGTAGAGATTATTAACAAATAAAATGAACATGGAAATCATTAACCAACACTAAAAACAAAAAGGTCATCTATTGAAAATTTTTGAAAGCCTCCTATTAAACACCTCTTGGATGAAAGAGAAACCACAAACTGAAATTTTAAAAAGTTTTAAAAACCACTAAAACCTGCAAAATCCCTAAAATATGGGATATTTTTAAAGCAGTTATGAGAGCACAATTCATAGCAGGGAATGCTTTCATAAGTGAAAAATGAAAGCATATCAATCAATGGCTTCTATACCTAGCTGGAAAAAACTGGAAAACGGGAACAAAGCAAACCAAGAAAAGGCACTAGGAATGAAAAAGTAGAGACAAAAGCAGAAATTAATGAAGTAGAGAACAGGAAACCAGTAGATTTAGCTGCAAGAAGTTAACAAAATAGCAAACCACTAGCCAACTTGAGCAAGGAAAAAGAGAGAACACACAAATAAACTAAGAAATGACAAGAAGAAAACAGAAAAAATAATCAAAAGTCGTTAACAGGCCTCTATACAAACACATTTGAAATCCTTTATTATATGGATAATATTCTAAAGAAATATAGATTACCAAAATTGGGCCCATTGGAGAACGTTTAAACAGAGCAAATTTCCACAGAGGTTACAGCAACAATCAGTAAAGAACTGCCACACCCACAAAAACATCAGGCCCAGATATTTTCACCATTGTCTTCTCTCAAACCTTTAAAGACCTGACAGATGGAGTGTTCTGCAACGTGCTCTAGAGCACTGAAGATGATGGCAGCAGAATAATGCCTTCCTTCCCCAGAAAGATGTTTACTGTCAGAGTCCCTAGAACTTTTGACTATGTTATGCTGCACAGCAAGAAGGAATTAAGGTTGCTAATGAGCTGACCTTAAAATAGGGAGATCAGACCACCTGACCTGCCTCTTGAGAAATCTGTATGCAGGTCAGGAAGCAACAGTTAGAACTGGACATGGAACAACAGACTGGTTCCAAATAGGAAAAGGAGTACGTCAAGGCTGTATATTGTCAGCCTGCTTATTTAACTTATATGCAGAGTACATCATGAGAAACGCTAGACTGGAAGAAACACAAGCTGGAATCAAGATTGCCAGGAGAAATATCAATAACCTCAGATATGCAGATGACACCACCCTTATGGCAGAAAGTGAAGAGGAACTAAAAAGCCTCTTGATGAAAGTGAAAGTGGAGAGTGAAAAAGTTGGCTTAAAGCTCAACATTCAGAAAACGAAGATCATGGCATCCGGTCCCATCACTTCATGGGAAATAGATGGGGAAACAGTGGAAACCGTGTCAGACTTTATTTTTCTGGGCTCCAAAATCACTGCAGATGGTGACTGCAGCCAGGAAATTAAAAGACGCTTACTCCTTGGAAGACAAGTTATGACCAACCTAGATAGCATATTCAAAAGCAGAGACATTACTTTGCCAAGAAAGGTCCATCTAGTCAAGGCTATGGTTTTTCCTGTGGTCATGCATGGATGTGAGAGTTGGACTGTGAAGAAGGCTGAGTGCCGAAGAATTGATGCTTTTGAACTGTGGTGTTGGAGAAGACTCTTGAGAGTCCCTTGGACTGCAAGGAGATCCAACCAGTCCATTCTGAAGGAGATCAGCCCTGGGATTTCTTTGGAACGACTGATGCTAAAGCTGAAACTCCAGTACTTTGGCCACCTCATGCGAAGAGTTAACTCATTGGAAAAGACTCTGATGCTGGGAGGGATTGGGGGCAGGAAGAGAAGGGGACGACAGAGGATGAGATGGCTGGATGGCATCACTGACTCGATGGACATCAGTCTGAGTGAACTTCGGGAGTTGGTGATGGACAGGGAGGCCTGGTGTGCTGCGATTCATGGGGTTGCAAAGAGTCGGACACGACTGAGCGACTGAACTGAACTGAACTGATCCAGGGGGCCCAAAGTAATCACAGTCATCTCTAAATGTTGGGGAGAGAGCAGGAGAGGCAATTTCAGAGAAACGTGGTAAGAGAAACAGCACTGCTGGCTTTGAAGATGGAAGGAGACCATAAAGCGAGTACTACAGGTGGCTTCTAGAAGCTGGTTCAGGAAGGAAGAGGAGCTTCCTTTAGAACCCCCAGAAGTGAATGCAGTCTGCTAATATCTCAGTCTTAACTTAGTGGGGTCCACCCTGGACTTCTGACTTCTACAACAAATAGGTAACAAATCTGTATTGTTTTAAAGCACTAAATTTGTGGCGATTTGTTATAGCAGTAAATAGAAAACTAGTTTAAAATACTGATACAAAAATAAAGGAAAATATCCTAATTCCTTTAACAAACTGAGTATTTTGATATCTAAATCTGACGAAGACTCCAAAGAGAGTTAAAAAAAAGAAAAACTTGCTGACCATCCAGCATCATTCAAGAATATGGATACAAAAGGACTGAAAAAAAATATCATCAAATGCAATCCAATACCACACTAAGAAAACAATACACCATGAGTAGTTGAGATTTATTCTATTAACTTAAGGTCATTTCAATATTAGGAAATCAATATTGATAATTAATTATCTCCACTGATGCTGAACTAAGTCTTTGACAAAAATTCAATACCAATTATTATTAACAGCATTCAAGAAAATAAGAATTGACAAGGTAAATTTGATCTGGTCAACATGATAAAAAAATTTTGTTCTAACACTATTGTTTTACTTAATGTGGAAATACTAGATTTCCTGGCTTGAATTTCCAGTCAAACCAGGAGCAAGGCAAGAGTATCTATTACCTCTACTTTTATTCGATAGTATGTTAGCAATATTAGCTGACACAATTTGAAAAGATAAATTAATTAGAGACAAAAGATTTGGTAAAAAAGCAAAGCTAAATCTTTACTTGATATAATAGTGTAACTGGAAAGTTCTATAAAATAAATGGTTAATGATAAAACTGATTCAAATAGTACCAAAATTCATCAAAGCAGCCATATATAAAATTAACCGATAGATGTCAATATCCTTCATACACATAAACAATAACTAGAGAAATAATTGAAGTGAAACCCCAATTTACAATAGCAACTAAGAAGATTAAGTATGTAGGCATAAACCTACCAAAAATATGCAAAACATAAAAAAAAATTATTCTGGAAAGACACAAAAGTAGACTTAGACAAATGGAAAACATTTTATATTCTTATAAGGATGACTCAGCATCATAAAGATGTCAGCTCTCACTGATAAATTTAATGTAGTACCATTAAAATGAAAGCCCCAGCACAAAGGACCCAATGCAAATATAAATAAATAGTTTTTTTTTTTTTTAAAGAACAGGTTGTCAATATTAGAGCTGAAAATTTTGTACAGGTTCTGGTAAGATTACTTAAGAAGCAAATCAAAATGCTTAAGCTGTAGCTGTTTAACATGATTATAAGTGCTGATTATTCAAATGAAATTAATTAGTCACAAATTCCCCAAGAACATTAAGCTACTCCTCAGTGGCAGAAAAACCGGTGATTTTACTCTTTCATTGAAATATACGCTGGGTTTTTGAAAGTATGAACAATTCCTGGAAATATGAAAGCAACTGAAGATTTCTTGGTCAGGATTTAAAGAAAGATCAAAACCCACTTAGTTCCACAATCAATATAGACTGTGAAGGCAGGAAAAAGCTGAGGAGCCATCTTGAAGGCAGCCAGGCAGAAAGAATTCTCTGGTACTCGACCTTTTGTAGTAAAAGGCCATTTTGGATCTACTGATGGGATGTGGCCCACCCATGGTGGAAGCCTCCTGCAGCTTTAAGGACAATATTAAAATGGGACCTCTGTGGAGAGAAATGAAGCCAGGGACGCAGGCAGGGGCCAAATCATGGCCTAGACTTTCAAATCAAGGAGCCTGCTCTTTATTTAGTTGACCCCATGACCCTGAAGGGCTGCTGGAAGGTTTTCAAGAGGGAAAGAACATGGTTATTGGTGTTCCAGGTAGCTCCCTCTGTGAAGCAATCAGGACCAGAGAGGGATGAAGTAAAATCACCTGCCTCTTGGCTTTACTACGTTCTCTTTTTCAGCTTCTTGACTCCACCACCTCTGCTGATTCTATTGCTGTGTGTTGGGGTAGTCGCTCAGTTGTGTCCCACTCTTTGCAACCCCATGGACTGTAGCCTGCCAGGCTCCTCTGTCCATGGGATTCCCCGGGAAGAATACTGGAGTGGGTTGCCATGCCCTCCTCTAGGGGATCTTCCCGACCCAAAGATCGAGCCTGGGTCTTCTGCATTGCAAGCAGATTCTTTTACCATCTGAGCCGCCAGGGAAGCCTATGCTGATTCTATTACTGTATCTCAAAAACAACACCCCTAAGAGAGAGGCTCTGGCTGGTTCAAGCAGACACTCTTACAAGACAGAGTTCTTGTCTCAGTTGATGGTCAAATGTGTTGGGGCCAAGATTATGGAGTTTGGGTACCAAGCATAGTGATATAATCAAAAGGCACTCAAATATCATAGGTAATTCTTATACAGGTAGTTGCTGGCAGGAAGTTGAAAGAAGAACAAACCCATGCACAAAGTTAATAGTTAGAAATGTGCAGAACCAATACAAAAAAAGGGCTATGGTCATGGACAGAGGAGCCTGGTGGGCTTCCCTGACAGCTCAGCAGGTAAAAAATCTGCCTGTAATAAAGGACACCCCAGTTTGATTCCTGGGTCGGGAAGCTTCCCTGGAGAAGGCATAGACTATCAACTCTAGAATTCTTGGGCTTCCCTGATGGCTCAGATGAGCCATCTCTGGGTTGGGAAGATCCCCTGGAGGAGGGCATGGCAATCCACTCCAGTATTCTTGCCTGGAGAATACCCATGGCCAGAGGAGCCTGTCAGGCTACAGTCCAAGAGGTCTCAAAGAATCAGACATGACTGAGTGATTAAGCACACACATGGGGATTTGCACAGAAACACATGTGTGTGCACACACATACACACACACACAAACTCAATTCCTGAATAAATGAGGTAATACCATTTTTTGTTCTTGATTGAATGATCCTATATTGTGAGGGGCTTCCCAGGTGGTGCTAGTGGTAAAAGAACCTGCCTGCCAATGCAGGAGACTTAAGAGACACCAGTTTGATCCCTAGGTGGGGAGGATCTCCTGGAGAAGGAAATGGCAACCCACTCCAGTATTCTTGCCCGGAGAATCCCATGGACAGAAAATCCTGGCAGGCTACAGTCCACAGGGTCACAAAGCGTTGGACATGACTGAAGCAACTTAGCATAGCATGTATTGTAAGGATATCAATTCTTTTCAAATTAATCTCTAAATCTGGGACAATTAAAATTTAAATCCCATGAGCTTTCCCCCCCACCAAATTTGACAAGTTGTTGTAATAATTCAACAGAAGGAGAAAATGCCTTAGAATATCCATGAAAAAATTTTTTAAAATAATAATGAGGAGGAAATGCTTGCTATCTCTATTTCTATCAACACTATTATAAAACTACAGTAAATAAAACAGTTTGGTCTGGCCCAGGTAAGTTGATCAATGGAAAAAAGGGAGTCAGACACAGAATTCTGTACATTTTGGAAACTCAATGATCTAAGAGAGGTGGCATTTCAAGTCCATGGGAAATAATGGAGTCTCCATCAGTGGTGCGGAGACAACAGGCAACTTATGTGGAAAAGCAAAAAGGTGACCCCTCTACCTCAAATCACATATCAAAGCAAATTTCATATGGATTTAAGATCTAAACATTAAAATTAAAACTATCAAAGTATCAGAGGTAAATACATAATATTATCATTATCATCTTGAGGACGGAAGTTCTTCCCAAGTATGAAGTCAAACCCCTAAGACAAAGGGAATAGTAACAGATTTGACTATACAGCAAAGCAAAAATCCTCTGTGTGTTAAAAGACAGCATAACCAAGTACAAAGAAATCTACAGCTCGAAGAAAATATTTGCAACACGTATGACAGATAAAATGCTTACATCTCTAATATATAATTTTTCATAAATCAATATATAGAAGACAAACAATAGAAGGGAAAAAAGATAAGCAGGCAGCTGTGGACAGCTGGCATGTCCCAAATCTTTTGAGCAATAGCAACGAGTGTAAGATTTGAGATTTTAAAAACGATACCCAGTCCAGGTTCGATGCACGATACTGGATGCTTGGGGCTAGTGCACTGGGACGACCCAGAGGGATGGTATGGGGAGGGAGGAGGGAGGAGGGTTCAGGATGGGGAACACATGTATACCTGTGGCGGATTCATTTTGATATTTGGCAAAACTAATACAATTATGTAAAGTTTAAAAATAAAATAAAATTAGGAAAAAAAAACAAAAAACAAAACAAAACAAAACAAAAAACAATACCCGTGCCCACTCTGCCAAACACCAGATGCACCTCTGAACTGCTAAGCATACTATTTCCTGGAGTACAGTGTGCTTAACTCCTAGGAATGAATAACTAACGGATGATGATGTTTTAGCCTTAAACCCGGCTATTGTTGACAAAGGGTCATCCTATGACCTTCCATTCAGCCCATGGAAAAGGAAAAGGCCAGATTTCAGAGATTCCAGGAGAGATGATTATCTGCTCTGATTAGATATTAGGACTTTTCAGTTTACTGAACAGATGTCACAGTATTAATAATAATATCACAGGATCTCCTTTTTTCCAAAAAAAAAAAAAGAGTATCGTTTCAGTGCTTCTTAGAGATGTTCTTAAGGTCTCAACTAACCCATAAGCTCTTCAAAGGCAAGGTCCACGTCCTTATTTCTTTTTTACTGCCCCCCGCAACTGTTTTACTGGGGTTCTTCCCTCCTTCTTAATAAATGCTTACCACTTACACTTACATCACATCCATTTCCAGACTCAACATTCCCTCTTTCACATCAGACCTGAGATTTTTTTTTTCTCATTTTGTCATGTGGAAGTTTCTTTAATGAAAGTTTGTAAACCTTGTCTAAAAATGTCCTTATTTTCCCCATGTTTTGGAAGACAAATTCACTATCAGAAACTGACAGTTATTTCTCCCCAGAACTTTATTCTACTGTCTTCTCTCCATCTTTGTTGCTGCAAAGTTACTTCCCAGTCTGTGTTGCTCCTTTTTATTTTATTTTTTTTATCCCTATGATTGCTATAAAAATCTGCTGTTTGTTTTTTTGTGTTCTGCAATTATGCCACACAGTACATGGGTGTGATGGAGAAGGCAATGGCACCCCACTCCAGTACTCTTGCCTGGAAAATCCCATGGATGGAGGAGCCTAGAAGGCTGCAGTCCATGGGGTCGCTGAGGGTCGGACACGACTGAGCGACTTCACTTTCACTTTTCACTTTCATGCATTGGAGAAGGAAATGGCAACCCACTCCAGTGTTCTTGCCTGGAGAATCCCAGGGACGGGGGAGCCTGGCGGGCTGCCGTCTATGGGGTCTCACAGAGTCGGACACAACTGAAGCGACTTAGCAGCAGCAGCAGCAGCACATGGGTGTGAGCTGCTTTGTATTCATCCTGATTCATTATTCTTTTTAAGTCTGAGTGTTCATGTCATTTATTAATTCTGAGAAAATTCTTAGTCATTATTGCTCATCAGAATGTTTTGCCTATGTTCTCTTCCAGGAGTTTTATTGTGTCATGTCTAATATTTAAGTCTTTAAGCCATTTTGCAAGGAGATCCAACCAGTCCATCCTAAAGGAGATCAGTCCTGGGTGTTCATTGGAAAGACTGATGCTGAGGCTGAAACTCCAATACTTTGGCCACCTCATGCGAAGAGTTGACTCATTGGAAAAGACCCTGATGCTGGGAGGGGTTGCGGGCAGGAGGAGAAGGGGACGACAGAGGATGAGATGGCTGGATGGCATCACTGACTCGATGCACATGAGTTTGGGTGAACCCCGGGAGTTGGTGATGGACAGGGAGGCCTGGTGTGCTGCGATTCATGGGGTTGCAAAGAGTCAAACATGACTGAGCGACTGAATTGAACTGAAGCCATTTTGAGTCTATTTTTGTGCATGGTGTGAGGGTGTGTTCTAACTTCATTGACTGACTTGGCTGTCCAGCTTTCCCAGCACTACATGCTTAAGAGACTGTCTTTTCTCCACCCTATATTCTTTCCTCCTTTGTCTAAGATTAATTGACTGTAGGTGTGTGGGTATAGTTCCCTGGGATGTCTGTTCTATTCCCTTGACCCATATGGTCATTATCATTTTGAATGGTATCTGCCTGCAATGCAGGAAACCCCAGTTTGATTCCTGGGTTGGGAAGTACCCACTCCAGTATTCTTGGGACTTCCCTTGTGGCTCAGTTGGTAAAGAATCCACCTGCAATGTGGGAGACCTGGGTTCGATCCCTGGGTTGGGAAGATCCCCTGGAGAAGGGAAAGGCTACCCACTCCAGTATTCTGGCCTGGAGAATTCCATGGACTACAGTCCGTGGGGTCACAAAGAGTCGGACACAAGTGAGTGACTTTCACTTTCACTTTCCCTTAATCCTCTCCTTTCTTTCTGGAAGTCTCCTTACATATGTCAGCCTATTTCATTCTACCCACCATGTCTCTTAGCCTCTTTGATATTTTCTATTTCTTTGTCTTCCTGGGCTACATTCTATACAATTTCTTCAAATCTCAGTTTCATGAATTATCTCTTCTGTAGTTGACCTCTTTATTATAAATTTCAATGAGGGTATGTTCAAGTTTGAGAATTTCTTTCTGATTCTTCGTAATTTTTAATAGTCTTTGAATCATATTTTGGACTGACCCTCTTCTAAAGCACGTCATGCATATCTTTTTTGTTTTTGATCATTTTAACACTGAAAGTCCTTATGCGGTTCTGATGTTTGTTGTTTCTGCTGACTCTAACATGGGACTTTCTGTGTGCATGTTTTGTGTTTGTTTTTTTTTTTAATTGCATGCTCCTCTTTTTGGAACTCCATCTGAAAGAATTCTTTGAGGCCTGGTTTGAGAATGCATTCCTTTTGGGACATTTTTCTTTTATTTGGACCCAAGGTCATATCAAATTTAAATTCTTGGCTTACAGTTTTTCAGATTAGGCAAGTGGTATAATGAGAGAGACATGTGGGCTGGCCAGTGTACAAATGATCAGGGGAAACTCTTAAATTTTTCTTTGCACCAGCACAATCTTTAAGTTTCATTTGAAAATTATAAAACAAACCAAACTCACAGAGAAGTACAGTAATAGAACATATATGTATAAATATATAAATACCACAATCAAACAGGTGATTTTTGTTCTGTTTACTCTTTTTTTCTAATATCTATTTCAAAATTCTCTTTCTTGGAAAAACATTGTGCTGATCTGTATTAAGAAAATAAAACAATTATACTCAAAGAGATGGAAAACATGAGCAAATATTTCACTCTAATACATATTAACAAAAACTAGTTTAATTTATAAAGGGGAGTAGGGGTTTGAATCAGGACCGAAGGAAATGGTAAGTATTTGGAAAAGCTGCTGAAACTAGAGATGACAAAACAGATTAAAGGGTTGATAAGCAATAGCCCCTACTGCTCAACCATGACTGGAGGCACAGACTGGCCAAGGCTCTTAACTGGGAGTGTCCAAGTTGCAGTGTCCTCGTGTGACCGGAGTTGTGCTGGGTGGGTCTGGCAGGACAACAGCTAGGGAAGCCACAGGTAGAGTGGCTTGCAGAAACACTCTTGGGTTTAACGTGCATGTAAATCACCCAGGGATCTTGTGAAAATGCAGACTTTGACTCAGGGGGTCTGGGATGGTGCCTGATACTAAACATTTCCAAAGTTCCCAGGCGGTGCCAATGCTGGTGGTCTAGGGACTCGCCTTTTAGTAGCCAAGAGGACCTGGTCATGGAGGGAATAGAGATAAAAAGGGTCCCCACACAGAGGAAGAAGTAGGATGGCCCGAGGAACTGGAGGGAGGTCTCTGCGTACTGAAGAAGAGGATTAGCATGAGTCAGAGATGAGAGCAGGGCAAGGACAGCAGATTGGTCAGAATGACACGTGACAAGTTTAGTGTTCGGGGTGTAAAGTGGTTCTCGCTGAGGATGGACCCGGGGCCTTTCGTGGAGTGGGTAGCTGAAGTGGAGTAGTAAAAGCATCTGGAATTCAGAAGGTCTGAGAATTGTAGGTTTAGTTGTTAGTTGTGGATCAAAGTGAAGTCACTCAGTCATGTTTGACTCTTTGTGACCCCATGGACTGTAGCCTGCCAGGCTTCTCCATCTGTGCCATTTTCCAGGCAAGGATACTGGAGTGGGTTGCCATTTCCTTCTCCAGGGGATGTTCCCAACCCAGGTATCGAACCTGGGTCTCCCCCACTGCAGGCAGACTCTTTACCATCTGAGCCCCAGGGAAGCTCAGTTGTGGGTGAAACCTACAGTAATTATGGGAGGAGTTGGGGTAGCAAAGACAGGCACCTGACTGTAGATCTTTGATGCTTGGGGCTGGGTGTGGTGGTCATGAGAGCATTTCAGAGGTTGGTGGCTGAGACTGGCAGGGTGGGGTAGAAGGCAGACACAGCCTCAAACTAGGATGAAGTTTGAGATCTGAGTGAAAACATGAGAAAGAGTTGGTACGTGCACAGTTAAGAGAATTACTTGATAAGGAAATGCAGAGAACATTTTAGAAAAAGGCAGATGTGGCTGTCCTAAAGCTCTTTACCTCCAGACAGGACAATACTGGGGGTGGTTGATGTCCTAGAGTCTCCGTGTGAAGAGGCAAGATTGGATGTCACCGAAGTCCCCCCCGGGCTCAACTGCTTCCCCCAGTTTCTTGCCCTGTTTTCCTAATGGTTCCTTCCTGAAAAGCACACCCTTGATAAATCCCACACACCCCAGTCTCTGTCTCAGCTCTGCTGCCAGGGAGATGGACATAAGGTGGGTGGTCCCAGAAGTAGTCCTGGGAAGTCCAAGGACAGATTCTGGAGTGCATCACCCCCAAGCCCCAGTGATGATGGGGTGGGAGGAGCAGTGACAGTCCCCAGAATGCTACGGCTCATGTGCTGAGCCGGAAAAGGGTGCACGTGCGGAGAGACACCCAGGGTTGTGTGCTGTCTCCGAATCTGCAAGGTCTGAAGGGACACAGATTCGGGGACCATTCATCATGAGTTTCAGCCTGGTCCAGCAGTCCTGCCATTTCCCTTATTCCCTTATGGGCTTTCTTGGAGCACATTTCCCCATAATTCATGCGCTCTGAGATCCCTGTCTCAGACTATGCTTCTAGGAAACTCAACCTGAGACCCAGTCATAAAAGGGATGAAGTGGTCACGCATGAAGGAGCAGGGCTGGCTTTTACATGATGGCCGTGGAGAACAGGAATGAACACAAACCATGGTTCGATGTGACTGGCCTCAAGCATCCTAACTGGATGGAGGTCCCAGACAGAGGCTGCCCACCCGACCCCCTGCCCCAGGGCCTGAGTGAGGGCTGCTTCAGGGTGAGTGAACAAGAAGGAAAACTAGTTCACTCCCTCGACACTGACGTAGCATCTCCCTGGAAACATTTGATTTGGGGGACTGCAGACATGTGGCTCCTGTGTGCTATTTCTCCAGACATATTTGGAGAAAGTATTTTGACCAGAGACGCCACAAGCAAGCCCTCCACATCACACTCCCTACTGAGAACGTACCTAATGACCTGGATTCCTTCTTTGGGTTCCGTGCAGGCATGATGGTGGCTATACAGAAAATCCTTCCCGAATTTAATTTCATTTAAAAAGCAAATCTGTACCAGGCACAGTGTGACAGTCACAATCTTCAATCCTAATGTTACATTTTTAAAGGTGTATTCCAAAATGTATGGCACTTTGTAATAATTCTTTCCATGCCATTAATTCATTCAACAAATGAATTGATGGACCTAGAGATGATCATACTAGGTGAAGTAAGTCAGAGAAAGACAAATATCATATGATATTACTTATATGTGAAATTAAAAAAAAGGCTATAGTTTTTCCAGTGGTCATGTATGGATGTGAGAGTTGGACTATAAAGAAAGCTGAGCACCGAAGAATTGATACTTTTGAACTGTGGTGTTGGAGAAGACTCTTAAGAGTTCCTTGGACTGCAAGGAGATCAAACCAGTCCATCCTAAAGGAGACCAGTTCTGGGTGTTCATTGAAAGGACTGATGTTGAAGCTGAAACTCCAAATCTTTGGCCACCTGTTGCGAAGAGCTGACTCATTTGAAAAGACCCTGATGCTGGGAAAGATTGAGGGCAGGAGGCGAGGGGGACGACAGAGGATGGGATGGTTGGATGGCATCACCGACTTGATGGACATGGGTTTGGGTGGACTCCGGGTGATGGACAGGGAGGCCTGGCGTGCTGTGGTTCATGGGGTCGCAAAGAGTTGGACACGACCAAGTGACTGAACTGAACTGAACTGAATTGAATGACCTTATTTCCAAAAAAGAAAGACTCATAGACATAGAAAACAAATTTATAGTTAACCAAAGGGGTAAGAGGTTTAGGGTAAGGGATAAATTAGGAGGTTGGAATTAACATACATACCCTACTATACATAAAAGAGATGACCAACAAGGACCTATGGTATAAAAGCACAGAGAACTAACTCTATATTTTCTAATAACCTATAAGGGAAAAGAATCTGAAAAAGAATATACAGAAAATACAAAGTGAAAGTGAAAGTAGCTCAGTTGTGTCTGACTCTTTGCAACCCCATGGTCTATATAGTCCATGGAATTCTCCAGGCCATAATACTGGAGTGGGTGGCCTTTCCCTTCTCCAGGGGATCTTCCCAACCCAGGGATAGAACCCAGGTCTCCCACACTGGAGTCAGATTCTTTACCAGCTGAGCCACAAGGTAAGTCCAAGAATAATGGAGTAGGTAGCGACTTCACTTTCACTTTTCCCTTTCATGCATTGGAGAAGGAAATGGCAACCCACTCCAGTGTTCTGCCCTGGAGAATCCCAGGGACGGGGGAGCCTGGTGGGCTGCTGTCTATGGGGTCGCACAGAGTCGGACACAACTGAAGCGACTTAGCAGCAGCAGCCTATCCCTTCTCCTGAGGGTCTTCCCAACCCAGGAATCGAACTGGCATCTCCTGCATTGCCACCGGATTCTTTACCAACTGAGCTATGAGAGAAGCCCCACAGAATATATATAAGAATATAAAAAAGACTATATAAACATATATAAGAGTATAATAGAATATATGAGAATATAATAGAGTATACATATACTATAAAATATATACATTTTACATATTGACTAGTGGAGTGGGTAGCCATTCCTTTCTCCAGGGGATCCTCCTGACCCAGGGCTCAAACCCAGGTCTCCTGCATTGCAGGCACATTCTTTACCATCTGAGCCACCAGGGAAGCCCATATAAAAATATAATTACATATATTTACATACATTATATATATTATATGGGGCTTTCCTGGTGGCTCAGATGGAACAAAATCTGCCTGCAATGCAGGAGACCTGGGTTTGAGCCCTGGGTTGTAAAGATCCCCTGGAGAAGAGAATGGCAACCTACTCTAGTATTCTTGCCGGGGTAATATAATCCCATGGATAGAGGAGCCTGGTGGGCTACAGTCTGTAGGGTTACAAAGAGTCAGACATTGCAGGCACATTCTTTAGCATCTGAGCCACCAGGGAAGCCCATATAAAAATAGACATTATATATATTCATGTACATTATATATATTTTACACATTTTGTATAAATATAAAACCGAATCTCTGTGTTATACACCTAAAACATAAAATTGTGAGTCAACAGTATTTCAGTTAAAACATAAATTTAAATTTTTTAAGATTAAAACAAATATGATGAAGGCCTCCTATATATTAGGCATTATTCCAGACTAAGCTAATTATGACTCTGGGATTTTTTTAAACACAGCATTTACCTATATAGATTTAAATGCCAGAGAGCTGAAACATATAGACCAGGAATTATTAAACACACTGATTATATGTTCCCTGTGTTTGCGTTACCTAGTGTTTTGAGAATGGGCCTCTTTCCTTCTTTGGATTATAAGCTCCCAGGTGATGCAAATTATGTGACTGTTCTTTTAAAGAGCCTTTCATCATATCTGGCAGTGTTCTCCCCAGGGACGTGACCGAGTGACATCCTCCCCACAGCCCAGCAGGAGCCCACAGAAATACAAGGTCATTAGTCCACAAACAAGCGTCATTAGTTTCATGAAGCTTGGAAAGCAAGACTCCCCAACTGTATCATTGCTGGAGTCCTGGCTGGCTGTTAAGCATTTCACTTCCAATCTGACAGCATGAGAGATAGACCCAGACTTCTTTCTCCTTTTCTTGGACGTCTGCTATTGAATTTTGCAGGACGGCAGATGTAAAATGATCCGATAGACATCATATTTTGGAAACATGACATGACGGTATTCCCCCAACATAATGAATATATGAATGAATTCTGACAAAAAGAGTTATGTTCTGGTCTCCTTCAAACCGCCACTTAAGCAAAATGAGTAGCATCCCCATAAGGGGCTGCTAGGTGGCAGGACAGCATGGCCTAGCGGACTGATGACAGATAGGGTCTCGGGCATTCTGATTAATAATCCTGGCCCAGCCGTGCATCAATGCTAGGGATTTTTTTAATAAGGCAAAACTCAGCCTGATTCTCTGTGTGCCCTTGGAGCGAGGAGATCCCACCTTCTCATGGCACTATTTGCAGCAACTCTGTTTCCAGCCAACATCTATTGCAACTCGAAACATCTTTTCAGATTCAATGTAAAAGCATCTGACAAACGCAACACATCAATTGATCTGACTCATAAGCTATTCTTGATCTGCTTATGCATCCCTCTCCCTACAAATATTAATTTGGGGCTCATTCTTCCTTACTCTTCCCTCCTTCCAGCAGTTTCTCTTTATTAAAAAAGTAAGAGATTATTGTCAAAACAACCTTTGTTTTCTCCTTTCTGTCAGTAAAATGAAAGTATGATTAAAATGATTAAAATCCTGTGCCCAGGAGCACATAGGCATTGCGTATGTAACAGTGTCTATGAGATGTTAATCAGTTTAATTTATACATCATCACTGCTACGAGAACAAGGAGGGGTGGGCAGCCTAGATGCTGGGGGACCTTTACGATGAAAGTTCTACGAGGAAAGACGGCTGAGGGTGAGACAATGGCCTTAGGCAAGATACACACAGACCTCAGATATGAACCTGTCCTTCTCAGTTCAAATTGAGACAAAAATCAAGAATGTGCCCATCAAAAATCATATAATAATGGAGCTAAACTCAAATTCTACTCAGATGTGATAGTTCAATAGAAGTGCTTCAAGGACAATGTGTCATAAGGCATTTCCTTCATTTTTAGCCCAATTCACAGTGTCTGCAAAGGTAGCATAATTATTTTTCAGTGTGAAGACAAAATGATCTGCCAGAGGAAAGTCAGAATTGACCTTAAGATTATAAGCAATGAATCTGGCTCTTAGCTGTTTTGATAACTATGAAGCCAAAATAAAGATTTAAATCCAAACTCCACGTGTGTAGACAGAGGCCAGACTCTGGACCCTAGAGAACAAAGTTTAGTCTGAGTATACTTTCCGTTTGAGGAGATGGCAAAGGACTCCTCTGTTTAGAAAGCTTGGCGTGCCACATTTTATCAAACGGTGCTCCTTTTACCCACAAAATGAAACAGGGAAGTCACACAAGACAACGAGAAGAGGACAAGGCCAGCCTTCAGATGCACCAGTGAGGTCAGCCACTTCCCAGGAGCCTGGGAACCCTGAACACCAACCCCGGGGGGGATGCTGAGGTTGACGGCAGTCCTGAGATGAGCTGTGGCTTCTCCATCTTGTTGCCTCCCAACCACAGGGGGTTTCTCGTGGGCTGGTGGAACTGCTGGAGCTGGGGACGATCCACCTGGGGCTCTGTGGGCAGGGGCTGTGCTGGGTCCTCGAAGTGGCACAGCTGTGATGATACAGGGCAGCATGACACAGTTCTGAGCTCCAGTAAATGACACATGGGGTGAAGCAGTGCCATCATCATGCACGTGCTGTTACATCTTTTCTTTTTTAAAATCTGAAGTGCAGTTGATTTTCAGTGTTGTGTAATTTCTGCTGTACAGTGGAATGTATCAGTTATACATATACATATATGTATAACTTTTTAAG
Organism: Bos taurus; assembly: GCF_002263795.3. Lineage (NCBI taxonomy): Eukaryota > Metazoa > Chordata > Mammalia > Artiodactyla > Bovidae > Bos > Bos taurus. The sequence continues at coordinate 31,091,713 of NC_037339.1, forward strand.
ATTCTTTTCCATTATGGTTTATCGTAGGATATGGAATAGAGTTCTCTCGGCTGTACAGTAGGACCTGTTGTTTATCCATCCCACATATAATAGCTTACATCTGCTAACCGCAACCTCCCACTCCATCCCTCCCCAACCCAACTTCCACCCCCTTGGCAACTGTCAGTCTATTTTCTATGGCCCTGACTCTGCTTCATAGATAGGCTCATTTGTGGCATATTTTAGATTCCACATACAAGTGATGGGCTTCTCTGGTACCTCAGATGGTAAAGAATCTGCCTGCAATGCAGGAGACCCAGGTTCAACCCCTGGGTTGGGAAGATCCCCTGGAGAAGGGAATGGCAATCCACTCCAGGATTCTGGCCTGGAGAATCCCACGGGCAGAGGACTCTGTCGGGCTACAGTCCATGGGGTTGCACAGAGTCGGACACGACTGAGCGACTTTCATACAAGTGATACCACACAGTATTTGTCTCTTCCTTTCTGACTCATTTTACTTAATATGATAGTCTTCAGTTGCATCCATGTCACTGCAAATGGCATTCTTTCATTCTTTTTAATATGTGTACCACATCTTTATCCATTCATGATAGCTGGAAATATCACAAGGAGAATTTTTAAATGCTGACTGCCATTGACAGGACCTGCCTTCCTTAGACTGTGGAAGGTACCATTTCAGTCTCAGTAAACAGCACTGCCGTCCACCCAGGTAAGCAATCTGAAGCCAAGCTCTCCCTAAACACTCTTCCTAAGAACTCCCACACCCCGTAGCCAATCCTTCACCCAGTCCTACTGGTTTCCCATCACACAAGTATCTCTTACCTTGACCTGCTTCTCCTCCACCCCAGTGGGGTCCGGATGTCATCACCTCCTGCCTCATCACTCTATCAGGCCCTTTGCTGGTCTCCTTGAATTCACTCCAGCCTCCTGCCCATCCTTCAGTCAGTCTGTGCAAGATAACCTTCGTGGGCACACAAAACTGATGGCAACACCTTTCCCCCAAAGCTTAGCCTGCTTCCTGCTGCTCTGGGACAAGACTGTACTCATTAACCTGCTTCACCTGTTCTTGTCCCTGCCCTGCTCCTCTCTGCAGTCCCATCCATCCTTCATGCTTAAGGTCCTACCAGGCTTCTCCCCACAGAGGACTTAGGGCCACCACGCACACTGCCTATGATACTCATCTTTTCTCGTCCTCATCTACTGAATGGATCTTTCAGTTCTCAGCTCAGTCCTTTCTTCCTTACAAGCCATCTTTTCCCTCCCTTCCCACGAGAAGCCAGCTCTGAGTCTGCCCTGCACAGGGAGCCTCGCCACTGGCCACCCGTGACAGTCCCGATTATCCACACATCTGTAAACTCAATCAGTTTACATGTAAATTGTTACCTGCCTTCTCTCCAATTCCATCTCCAGGGATGGCCACCTTACCCAGCATGTCAGAAGCCCTCAATAAATATCCGTGGACTGAGAATATGAAAACGTTAAGATTCCAGGGCTTTAAACCTTTAAACCCTTGGAGTGAGAAATCTACAAAGATGCAAGTGGCAAGACATTAGCAAAAGGCATGGTCCCCGAGCCCCTCCCCTTGGAGTGGAGGGACTAGCCCATCAGAGACAGTGACTCTGCTATCCCTGTGGCTCTGAGCTTTGCTGACAGTCAGGGAGGAGCTGCAAAGCCTCAGCCACTTCTCAAATCTCTGCTATCTAGGAGACAGGCTTGTTGGAGTTACCTTCTTGCAGGGGAGAAGCCAGGCAGCTGGATCCAGTTGCTCAGGGATACGTACACTAATAAATGTAATATACATACATTAATAAATATAGGGGAAAATGAGTCCCTGTTAAAATGTGCTAACAAACACAAAATGACAAAGGCCAAACTTTAGTCAAACTTTAGGATTCCGCTGAGCCCACTTGATGACTTGGCCTCACCCTTGGGTCCTGTCCTCCCCATCCTGCCGAGCATCTTTCATCGAGTAAGAATCCTGATGTTGGGACTTCCTGGTGGTCCAGTTGCTAAGACTCTGAGTTCCCAATGCAGGGGGCCTGGGTTCGATCCCTGGTCAGGGAACTAGATCTCACACGCCGCAACTAAGTGTTCACATGCCACAACTAAAGATCTTGAATGCCACAACCGAGATTCGGTGCACCCAAATAAAAAAAAATTTATTTTTAAAAGAATCCTGATATCTTATCACCCTCCACATCTGATCAGATTCCTCATTCCCCACCCTCAACAATTGCTCACCCTGATCTGCCTTCAGCAAGAATCCCTTGTCTCTGACATCTCCTCTTAGTAACTTCCCATCCACTGACCCCTACCCCCGACCCCTGGCACCTTGGTTCACTGGTGCTAAACCCCAGCTGTCTCTGCTCTACTTGGAGTCGAGCCCTATCTCTTCTCCCTCCTGTGACAATCATGACAGCTATCACAAGTCCTGAGTAAAGCCTTCTTACTGTTTTACACGTGTCAGAGCAAGTTTTTTTCTCTAGTAAGAAGAAAGATGTTATCCACTGAGGGTCCTGCACCTTGAGGTGTTCATTCATCCATCTGTTTATCCCAAGCATTCTAAGTGGGTCGTGCTTTCAGCCTTCCCGCATTTAGTGGGGACCTCTTGTGATAAGAAGCTTCTTCATAAACGTTCTCCACACACTGGAACGGGGTCCCCTGTTTGGGGCAGAGGCAGGCAGAGTTTACCTTTCCCAGTGTGGGAGGGTACTAAGAAAGGCTGGATCAGAAAGCTGATCAAATAACCACGTCTCTCTCCCAATGGGTGAGACTCTTTCCCCTCTTTGGGCAAACCTCACATCAGGCTGGGATGGTGTTCTGGGTGCTGGTGACTCTGTCCCTGACTTGGCACCTGGCAGCTCCATCCTGCCGTCCATCTGTCTGGGTAACTGGACAAATGACCACCAGGGGAAGGAGGGCTCCAGTAACGCCAGGCACTAAAGACTTCGGTGCTGGGGAACACGGGGGCCCCTGCCCAGCACCAGGGCAGAGGCGCTGAAGGAATGCGCTAGCCCCCTTTCGGATGGGAAGAGGAGGACCAGGAAGAAAGGGGCTGTAGAAGGAAGCAACTGGGACCTTCTCGTCTGTCCCTGCCATCTCTGCTTCCCACCCCTTCTCTGCCTGGGCATTTGCACAGCGAGGGCGGGTAATTCAGTGATCCGTGGTGGGGGGGCTGCCCCAAGCCCCCTCCTCAGACAACAGGGACAGGCCAGAGGAGCTCTCTGTGGGGCCCCTGGGAAAATGAACCCAGAATCGGTGTGACCTGACCATAAAAGAATATGAGTTGGGGTAGTATTTTGGAAGAATCACCTTGTATTTCTTACAACTCATGACACCTTTTCAACCTGCCTTATGACACTCCTGAGACTTTATCTCATCCTACAGCCCAGAAGCCAGGGTCGCTCTTGTTCCCTGAGGGACACCAGTGCCCCAGCAATGTGACCAGCACCCAAAGTCACTGCAGATGGTGATGCAGCCATGAAATTAAAAGACACTTACTCCTTGGAAGAAAAGCTATGACCAGCCTAGACAGCATATTAAAAAGCAGAGACATTCCTTTGCCAACAAAGGTCCATCTAGTCAACGCTATGGTTCTTCCAGTAGTCATGCATGGATGTGAAAGTTGGACTATAATGAAGTGCCGAAGAATTGATGCTTTTGAACTGTGGTGTTGGAGAGGACTTCTCAGAGTCCCTTGGACTGCAAGGAGATCCAACTAGTCCATCCTAAAGGAGATCAGTCCTGGGTGTTCATTGGAAGGACTGATGCTGAAGCTGAAACTTCAATACTGTGGCCACCTGATGCGAAGAGCTGACTCATTTGAAAAGACCCTGATGCTTTTGGGCATCAGGGAAAGATTGAAGGCAGGAGGAGAAGGGGATGACAGAGGATGAGATGGTTGGATGGGATCACCGACTCAATGGATATGAGTTTGAGTAAACTCCAGGAGTTGGTGACGGACAGGGAGGGCTGGCGTGCTGCAGTCCATGGGGTTGCAAAGACTCGGACACGACTGAGTGACTGAACTGAACTGAACTGACACTTAGATGTTTACAGGCCGTCATTACTATCTGAACAGAAGGTGTAGTCTCTTTTCAGCTGGGAATCACAGTCTCAGGCAAAGTGGCTAAAATGCAGACAGGCTGGTCATGGGAGTGGGGGCAGGGCACCACTGGCTAGGCCCCGAGGCTGGGACCCGCCACGTCTGAACGATTTCCAGGCGCTGGCTGTCTTTGGCAGCTGTGGCTAGACAGGTCCCAAGTATGCAAGCTGCTGTCAGAACCAAAGATAAGTGAAACAAACCACACAGAGCAGGAGCCTCAGCCAACGCAAATGGCAGGCTTTGTTTCAACCCTGTTGCTCTTGGGGGCTCCAGACTGTTAGTGATAATGGTTTAGTTGCTAAGTTGTGTCCACCGCTTGCGACTCCATGGACTGCAGCCTGCCAGGCTCCTCTGTCCATGGGACTTTCCAAGAATACCGAAGTAGTTTGCTATTTCCTTCTCCAGGGGATCTACCCGACCCAGTGATCAAACCCAGGTCTCCTGCACTGCAGGCAGATTCTTTACAGACTGAGCCACCAGGGAAGCCCTAAGACTGTTAGAAGAGGTGGAAATCCAGAACACAAGTTTGGGCCGAGCACTTCTCCTGGACTATCTGGACATCCTCCCTACGTGCCAACACAGTGGCCAGCGTGGGAACAGAACGCGTGTGCTTCTGCATCAGAAGCTTCCGGAGAGAATGTAACAGATCAGACCCTGCGCTAGAGAAAGCTGGTGTTCTTCTCCTGATTACAATCTTGATTATATCAGAAATTTCAGCTAATGTCACAAGGTCAATGAGCACAGGGTTCCCCTGCACTTGGATAAGGAAATAGAATGACTCAATATGACTTGCGGGCATGCATGCATCAGTCGCTCAGTCGTGTCCAACTCTTTGCGACCCCATGGACTGTAGCCCACTAGCCTTCTCTGTCCATGGGATTTTCCCAGCAAGAATACTGGAGTGCGTGGTCATGCCCTTCTTCAGGGGATCTTGCCAACCCAGGCATCAAACCCGCGTCTCTTATGTCTCCTGCATTGGCAAGTGGGTTCTTTACCACTAGAGCCATCTGAATTTGGTTTCATTATTAAAAAAAAGTCTCTTCCTATGGAAGAGAAGAGTATCATTTTGGCTGTAATATTTCCCCTTGCTAGCCTCCTCTCACAAAATATATTCTTCCAAAGAGGATGCTTTATAAATACACACAGATAGTTTTTCTCACTTTCTTTGGGGATTCTGCTGTGGTGTACTGAAAAAGGATTCATTAGCTAAAAAGAATTTTTCAAAATGTAACCCCATGCCAGGTTTAATTATAGACAATTTAGGTCAACTTATTTTAAATAGGCCCCAAAGTGGTTCTCCCTGAACTATTTCGTATGTTTCACATGAGTCTGTTTCCCTATTCCTGAGAACAAGAGGACAGCTAGAAGCAGACAAGCGCTTCCTGTCTGTGAGGAGCCTGTGGACAGTTTCCAGGAATGATAACAAGTAGATGGAAATAGAAGATGCTGACTCCGCGGGCACTGGGTCTCCTTTTCAGCAGACCAGGAGGGTGAGCCCCTTCTTCAGTGAGGCCCACACCCATGCGGTATCTCCTATGTTCCCATGCGCATGCCTTCTGATGGGCTCTGAAATCACAGGGCTGGTTCCCACTCCCCAAGGAGGTGAGGGCAGATGGCAGGCTGGTGTGGCAGGGACGCAAAAACCCAGAGCCCAGGACGAGACACCTGCCCTGTGTGGACACACATGTTATTCAAATCAGAAGTCAGCCAGGTGAGCGGCAATTCAAGAAGGGTCATTCACTCGGTTTCTGCCTTGGCTCTCCAGGGCCATCCACTCGCTCCCACTGCAGGGCCTCCAGGCTTGATTCCAGGTCACCCCAGCTGCCCCCAAGAGCTGGGATTAGGATGGAGTGGAAACAGACATCACTTTCTTGAGGTGCTCACATCTATTTTAAAATATTGTTTTTCTAAGCTGGCTGTTAAAGATACTGTGCAAAGCCTTCCACTAGGGTGAAAAACACACACATATACACTGAATTTTCATGTCATTTGAACTTAGGTTTGCCATTTGCCATGATTGATTCTTTAACAAGACCAGCCAATGAAATTAAAAGTCACAATTCCAAGAACACAATTATCATCTTCAAACACAGCTTTGTGTTCAGAGCTGGACGCCATGCCGCGAGGCCCTCTGATAGATACACAGCAATCTTCAGTCTCCCGCCTCGCTCCCCACCCCCACTTGGCACAGAGCTGGATTTATTCTCACTTCTCCTGCTTGCATCACTGTGTTGCTGTCTTCCCTCCCACCTGTCCCTCAGCCAGCCAGGGGTCTCCTGTGTGAGCCTCACTTTTTCCAGGAAGGCTCTCCACTCACTTCCCGCACACTCCGAGATCTTATCAGCAGTCAATCACATACCAACTTGTATTTTCTCCCTGTGCCACGTGTTCATCTGATCTCACACAAATAAGGCCAACTCTGGAAGGAAGGGCACTGTTTTATATCCCAGAAGAGTCTCTTTGGAACCAGACCATGAAGGTCCCCAGCAGGGACTCTGCCACTTCCTTTCACAAGTCAATGTGCACCAGCTGCTGGTGTCAAGAGCACCAGTTCTATTTAAACTACTGGACATTTTCAGAGGATGTCTCAAAGGCATCTCAAACTCCACATGTCTGAGAACTGGGTCTATGAACCTCTGAGGAGCCCACTGGTCCTGTCTTCCATCTCAGTGTGGTGGTGGAAGTTGCTCTGTTGTGTCCGACTCTCTGCAACCCCATGGACTGTAGCCCGCCAGCCTCCTCTGTCCATGGGATTCTTCAGGCAAGAACACTGGAGTGGGTTGCCATTCCCTTCTATAGGAGATCTTCCCAACCCAGGGATCAAACCTGGGTTTCCTGCACTGCAGGCAGAGTCTTTACCATTTGAGCCACCAGGGAACCAGCCACCAGGGAACTCCATCTCAGTGAGTGGGACCCTATTTACCTCATCCCCCAGCCCAGCCCTGGCAGCCCCCTTTTTCCTCACCACCCCTTATTCCAAAACATCACCAATCCTACCCAACTTACCTCCGAAACACCTCTCCCACCACCACGGACATCTCTCCATCCCTACGTTCATCACACTGGTCCAAGTCACCACCATCCATGCCTGGATGGACCACAGCCTCATCTTCCCATGTGGTCTTCCTGCCCGTCTGCTTTTGAAACCTGAGTCTGCCCAGATCACCCTCCACACAAGGGCTTCCTTCTGCTCCTCCATGAGGAATGGGTGTCCCCTCACTTCTTAGGAGGCCCTGCAAGGTCTGGCCCATCAACCAGCTCCCCAGCCTAGGGGTCTATTGACCCCCACCCCAACTGAGTGAGCATGCATATGGATATCCCCTCCTGCCACTGTGATTTTTCAGGCAGCCCCCTTCCCCTAGCACACCTGCTGCCCCTGTGTTCCTGACCTCTCCACCTTTTTCTTCTCAGAGTCCACATCCCAGAGCACCGAGATGAGGTCACAGCTTCCAACCCTCCTTTTTCTCTTTAAAAGACTTGCTCAATCCCTGCGCCGGAGCCCCATCTCCACCAGGGCACAGACCGCGTCTGTTCCGCCCTCTTGTGTATTTCCAGCCCTGAGCGTGGCTTCTAGTCTAGAGCAGGCACTTGACTTGAGGATTATTTTCTGAATAAACAGGCAAGTGGTAGAGTCTCCAGACCACTTCCGCAGGTATCCCTTGGCTCACCCTCAGAGCAGTCTCCATCTCCAGGAGAGGAGACTGAAAGAGAGGGTCTGTGGCCCTCCCAGATCACGGAGCTGGTAAGGCAGACTGAAGCGGGCTTCTGAGCCCAGTCCTGTGCTTTGCAGACACGGTGTTTTCTCACTTTATTGTACAAAGTATCATCCCACATATAAGCTCCTAGGAGGCCACGGAACGAAGCAATGAAGTCTGAACGACCTTGCCCTTGGGTCAGACTCCAACCTGGCTCTGGGTCACTTGTGTGACTTCAGGTAAAATGGCTCTTCTCTCTAGGTTCCAGCAGTGGCCACCCACAGGGCTGTGGTGAGAATTAACCAGGACTAGCGGTGGTGAGCCCCTGCCAAGTGCTTGGCACTCGGTAAGATACACAAGCGTTAGCTAATAACAAGGAGTGTTAAGCAGTACACGAGCCCTTCTTACTTGCAGTAGCTCTAACTAACTCCCCTAGGCTGGCAGGCAATTTTGTGCACTGTACCCACGTCACGAGATGGTGACTGCAGCCACGAAATTAAAAGACGCTTGCTCCTTGGAAGAAAAGCTATGACAAACCGAGACAGCATATTAAAAAGCAGAGACATTACTTTGCCAACTGGCCCATATAGTCAAAGCTGTGGTTTTTCCAGGAGTCATCTACAGATGTGAGAGTTGGACCATAAAGAAGGCTGAAGAATTGATGCTTTTGAACTGTGGTGCTGGAGAAGACTCTTGAGAGTCCTATGGACCACAAGGCGATCACACCAGTCCATCCTAAAGGAAATCAATACTGAATATTCATTGGAAGGACTGATGCTGAAGCTGAAGCTCCAATACTTTGGCCACCTGATGCAAAGAGCCTACTCATTAGAAAAGACCCTGATGCTGGGAAAGATTGAAGGCGGGAGGAGACGGGGATGACAGAGAATGAGATGGTTGGGTGGCATCACTGACTCAATGGACATGAGTTTGAGCAAGCTCTGGGAGATGGCAAACGACAGGGGAGCCTGGTGTGCTGCAGTCCATGGGGTCGCAGAGAGTCACAGACACAATTGAGCGACTGAATAACAACAGTCTAAGCTCTACACTTGGAGAAGGCAATGGCACCCCACTCCAGTACTCTTGCCTGGAAAACCCCATGGGCGGAGGAGCCTGGTAGGCTGCAGTCCACGGGGTCGAGAAGAGTTGGACATGACTGAGCGACTTCACTTTCACTTTTCACTTTCATGCATTGGAGAAGGAAATGGCAACACACTCCAGCATTCTTGCCTGGAGAATCCCAGGGATGGGGGAGCCTGGTAGGTTGCCATCTATGGGGTCGCACAGAATCGGACACGACTGAAGTGACTTAGCAGCAGCAGCAGCAAGCTCTACACTATAAGCACAGTCAGCTTCTGATTATGTAACATCAAATCCTTTTGCTTCATTGTGTTAGGAATTTAGCCCTTCTTTGCTTGCCCCAGATGCAAACTTGCTCCTCACCCTGGCTATTCTACATTATATACCCCAGATTTTTTCCTGGCACAGAGCTTTCTCTCTTCCTCAACTCTAGGACTGCCTGTGTCTCAGGAGAAGCTGAGAAATCTGCCCCTTGAGGTCACCAGCTATAATGATTCCAGGCTCAGGAAGGATTCTAGCCAGCTATGGAGTCCAATCTGGGTTGTTTTACCTCTTTATTCCTTAGCTAATTTTAGTCCTCCTAAAATCAATGCAGATTTTCCTAGAAGGGAATAAAAAACAGGCGGTCAGGGCTGTTCCCAGGCAGGCATGGGCTCTGTGGCAGCCTAAACTAACCTGTTTCTTCTTTGCTGAGAGAAGCACTCTGTGAAGCCAGCACTCTGTGAAGCCTCCCTTCCTCTATCAGAACAACCTAACTACAGTAAGTCCCCTACATATGAACCTTCAAGTTGCAAACTTGTGAAGATGCAAACGTCTGTTTGCATGTCCAATCACGTAGGTTGGTTCACGAGTCTGGCGTGCACTGTCCTGTGTGTGCGTCTTCTGCAAGCGGTTGTGCTTTTGTGTGCTTCACTGTACAGTATAAAATACAGCTGGAGAGCATCTTTATTTCAAGCCCAGGAGGTCCAGAATCAAGGGTAGAAGCAGCGGTGATGTACAGTTCAGAACTCTAGAGCCGACTGTTAGCTGGGTACCTAGGCTAACTTTGTTGGTCTTATGAACAAACTGGACTGATGAACCTGCTCTCAGAATGGAACTCATCTGTATGTAGAGGACTTACTCTACTGTAAATAGGAATTAAAGATTGAGACCACCAACACGGGACAGCTCACTAGCAAGGCCAAAGTCCAACCCATGGAGAAGTGAGTCTGCTGGGGGTAGCCCCTTTTCTCTTGGGAACTCCCCCACTTTAAACTCTGTTATCTTTAAAGCAAGTGTTACTATATGCAGCTCGAAATCACAATACAAACTCAGAGTACAGGTGAGTTCGTGGTCTGAGACTGTTCTTCAGCATCATCTGAGATTCACAGCTACCCACGTCAGGACCCCGTGTTGGCCACTCTGATGCCAGCACGACTGTGTCCCCTCGGCCTCTCTCTCTCCCTGGCCATGGGACAGGGTTATCCTGGGATCCAAGTGACCAGCTGCCCTTGTGTTTCTTCCTGTTGTGAGAGGCGGTGTGGAACACAGGGGCAAGGAACGCTGGTTGAGAGTCAGATGCCTTCAAATCCTGGCTGCGCTGTGCAGCCTTTGCTACCAAGCCTCTGTATGCTCCTGTTTTCCATCTGTGAAAAGGAGACTGCCTCACTTACAGGGTGGTTTTTATAGCCCCGGGGCCTCATCTGGAGGCTAGAACACATTACCAGCTCAAAAAACACAAATTCCACCATTCCTTCTTATTTTCAGTCATAACAACAACAACAAAAAGACTGTTATAGATGTGAATGTCAAAAATTCAAATCATCACAAGTATACTTTTCCTATTCTCTGACCGCCCTTCATCTCTACTTGGTGCCTCTGATCTTCCTCAGTTTGGAGAAATGCAGTCTTGTGGCTTTTAGGTCAAAAACCATTGTTGCTCTTGTTCAGTTGCTCAGTCGTGTCCGACTCTTTGCGACCCCATGGACTGCGGCACGCCAGGCTTCCCTGTCCTTCACTAGCTCCCTGAGTTTGCTCAAACTCATGTCCATTGAGCTGGTGTTGCCATAATTTCTCAATTTAGGATGACAGAAATCAGCCACTTTCCAGTTGAAGCCCCCCTCTCCTGGGTTTTCTTCTCTCCCATGCCACCTGGCTTGATTCCAAGCAGGTCCTGGTGCGGCTGGGCTGGGTGGCCCCCGGCTCTCCTTCCATGTGCCCCGGGGCTGGCAGCCTCTGAACCATGGCTCATCTGGAAGGACTCTGGTGTCTCCTTTCACCTCACACCTGCTGTGTGCACAACCACGCATGCCGTAAGGGCTGTGGTGCCCAGCCCTGTCCTCACAGCGTCTGCACTGCGGCCTCTGGTCGTCATGTACACGCCGATCTCCCGCTCCATCTCCCGTGGGTGGTGTTCTCCACACCCTAAAGCTGCCAGGGCACTCATCTGGCCCTCCGCCTTCCATCCACCTCTGCTCTATCACCCTCAGTCCACTGTGGCTCGAAGGAGGTCAGGAAGGTCTGTGACCACCAGGAGTGCACGTGAGATGAGCAAGGCAGAGAGCTCTATCACCCTTTCATCATCGTTTAGTCACTCAGTCGTGTCTGACTCTTCAGGGACCCCCATGGATTGCAGCCCCGCAAGACTCCTCTGTCCATGGGATTCTCCAGGCAAGAATACTGGAGTGGGTTGCCATTCCCTTCCCCAGGGGATCTTCCTGACCCAGGGATCAAACCCATGTTTCCTGCATTGGCAGGTGGAGCCTTTACCACTGAGCCACCAGGGAAGCCCTCCCCACTGCCATCATCCTGAGACCCACTGAATTCTGGAGGCTCCACTGAGTTTTCTCTCTCCTCTTGGATTCATCCTGAAGCAGGTGCAAACTGAGTAAGCTTGATCTTGCAATTCTTCTGGTACTCTCTTCCCTTCCCAGCTTGGATAATTTCCCTTCAACTGAGGAAGACCAGGAGCCTAAGATAAGAGATTCATTTCTGCTCAGATTAACTGCCCTTTTCAAAGTTTTCTCTGCCTCTTGGGCTTTTCAGGCTGAAGGTGAGAATCTGAGTCCTTGTTAGCTCCGAGGCTGAGCTACAGTGAGGAGTGTCTTGTGCTGGGTGGACCAAATCTTACGCTGGGCCGGAGCACGTAGATAAATGCTCTGAATATGACGTACTGCAAATCGACATTCTACACACTGTCCCATTACAAATATAACCTATTCCTGTGAAGAAGTGAGAACGCATCTCATCAAACACTAGATATATCTGCCTTTCCTGTAAGTTTCTAAAGAATAAGACCCAAAGGACAATAAGAAAATGACATATGGATTGCAATTTTTAAAAATTTACTTTAAAAATTAACATATAATAACACTGTGTTGTGTGTGCAAGCGATTTTTTTGTGAAAATGTGAAAGGTCTATAAATGTGAAAACGTGCATAGGTTTCTGTAACCACCGCAACTAGAATATAGAACAGTTCCACTGTTTCAAAAATCTCCCTTTACCTACTGTATAGCACAGGGTTATGTGGCAGCCTGGATGGGAGGGGAGTTTGCGGGAGAATTGCTGTTGTTCAGTCTCTAGGTCAGGTCCGACTCTTTGTGACCGCATGGACTGCAGCATGCCAGGCTTCCCTGCCCTTCACCACCTCCCAGAGCTTGCTCAAACACATGTCCATTGAGTCGATGATGCCCTCCAACCATCTCATCCTGCCCTCAATCTTTCCCAGTGTGAAAGTCTTTTCCAATGAGTTAGCTCTCTCCACTGGGGGAGAATGGATACATATATATGTATGGCTGAGTCCACTGCTGTTCACCTGTAATTATCACAACACTGTTAATCAGCTATACTCCAACATAAAATAAAAATTTGTTTTTAAAAATCTCCCTTTGTACACCCTTCCCACATCCCTGACCCCTGGCAACTACTAATCTGTTCTCCATTGCTACGGTTTTGCCTTTTGGAAGATTTCACAGAATCAAAGAGCACGCCATCTCGAGTGTAGCTTCTTGAACTCAGCATAAAGCCTGTGCAAATCAGGCGAGCTGTTATGTGCATCAACAGATCATCCCTTTTTGATACCTGTGAGATCTGTGGTGATTTCCCCTCTTTCATTCCTGAGGCTGCTAAGTTTGTCTTTTTGTTTGCCAGACTTAAATTTATCAATTTTGTTGATAGTTTCAAAGAAACAGCTATCAGCTTCATTGATTCTATTATTTTTCTGTTTTGTTTCACTAATTTCTCCTCCTGTCTTTATTTCCTTCCGTTTTCTTGCTTTGAGGTTATTTTTGTACTATGCTGTACCTATGACACAGGCTACAAACATATTCTTCTTTTAGTGTTTTGAGGTAGAAGCTTACTGATTTAAATCTTTGGCTTTTCTGAGTTTTTAATACTATAAATATCATTTTAGGCATGAGGTTAGCAGTGCTGCACAAATTTATAAATGTTGCAATTTTTCATTTAAGTTTAAAATTTTCCCTTGAGACTTCTTTTTGACACTCGGGTTATTTGGCATGTGTCATTTAACTTCCAGACGGTTAAAGATTTTCCTGTTATCCTTCTCTTACTGACTTTTGTCTAATCTCATCAAGGTCAGACAACATATTTTGTATGATTCTAACTACTTAAAATTTGTAAATTTTATGACCCTGAATACTTTCTATCTTGGTGAATGCGCCATGTGCACTGAAAAGAATGTACATTCTGCCACTGTTGGGTGCAGTATTTTATAAACATCTATAAGTTCTCATTGGTTAATGATGTTATTCACTTCTATATCTTTGCTAGTCTTCTGTTGACTGCTTCTGTTTATTCCTGAGAGAGGAGGTGTTGAAATCTCCCAAGCATAATTTTATATCTGTCGTCTTCTCCTTTCAGTTCTGTTTTTGCCTGGTGTGTTTTAAACCTCTATTGTTAGACAGACACATTGAGGACTGTTATATGTTCTTGGTAAATTAACCCTTTTACATTGTATACCGTCCCTCTTACCCCTGGTAATTTTCTCTGCTCTGAAGTCTACCTTGTCTGCTATCAACAGAGCCACTCCATGACTTTTGATTTGTGGTTCCATGTTCCATCCTTTTATTGATACTTTTAACCTGCATCTTTTGGTATTTTAAGCAAAATTCTTGTTGACAGCAGACAGCTGAGTCATGTTTTTTAATCCATGTTTCCACACATACCCTGATGATTTTTTTAAAAGATTTTTTTGATGTGGACCATTTTCAAAGTCTTTGGTGTATTTGTTATGATATTGCTTCTGCTTTATGATTTTTTGGTTTTTTGGCCCTGAAGCATGTGGGATCTTAGACCCCTGACCAGGGATCAAACCCATGTCCTCTGCCTTGCAAGATGGATCCTTCACCACTGGACCAGCAGGGGAGTTCCTTGGTGCTTTGCAAATGTTAGGAAGGATATTTGACTGGATTTATTATTTCATTATTCTTAGATTACCAGGTGTTAAATAGTAGACTGTGGTGTTGGAGAAGACTCTTGAGAGTCCCTTGGACTGCAATGAGATCCAACCAGTCCATTCTAAACGAGGTTAGTCCTGGGTGTTCACTGGAAAGACTGATGCTAAAGCTGAAACTCCAATACTTTGGCCACCTCATGTGAAGAGTTGACTCATTGGAAAATACTCTGATGCTGGGAGGGATTGGGGGCAAAACGAGAAGGGGACGACAGAGGATGAGATGGCTGGATGGCTTCACTGACTCGATGGGCATGAGTTTGGATAAACTCTGGGAGTTGGTGATGGACAGGGAGGCCTGGTGTGCTGCGATTCATGGGGTCGCAAAGAGTCGGACACGACTGAGCGACTGAACTGAACTGAAATAGTTGATGAGTGAAGTAATAAGCAAAATAGCTGATCAAGGCAACTTGAGTTATCTATATAATGGGCATCAAAACACCTGCATCAGAAGTTTAATGTGAGGATTAAATGAGATGATGCACATAAAAATATAAAGGGCAGAACAGTGTCCAGGACACATTGGGTATTTACAACTAATTTTTCCCTAAATCCTGGAGGCTTTTCAGCAGATTTTTCAAAAGATTAAAGCGACAAGGTTCTCTGTACTGGAACAACTGAGCAATTCCTGAATGTAAAGTCACTGGACCCAAACAGAGTCAACCTAAAATACCAATAATTTGTTAAGTTGCTCAGTCATGTCCTACTCTTCATGACTCCAAGGACTGCAGCACACCAGGCTTCCCCATCCTTCACTATCTCCTGGAGTTTGTGCAAAGTTAACTCGTGTCCATTGAGTCAATGATGTCATCCAACCATCTCATCCTAACTACCTTCATGTTTTTTATGTCTCTTGGAGAACTGATCCCTTCATTCATAATATCCTCTTTATCTGTGATGATCTTAGTCTGAAGTCTGCTTTGTCTAAGATTATAAAATTATAGCTATTCCAACTTTCTTTGGATTAGTGTTAGCATGGTATGTCTTTCTCCATCCCTTTACTTTGGTAAGAGTCTTTATACTTGTTTACTTTTTAAGCTTTTTATTTTATATTGGAGTACAGTGGGTTAACGATGTTGCAGTAGTGTCAGATGTATAGCAGAACAACTCGGCCATACAAATCCATGTGTCCGTTCTCCCTCAAACTCCCCTTCCATCCAGGCTGCCACTTAACATGGAGCACAGAGTCTTTATATTTAAATAGGTTTTCTTTTTCTTTCTTTTTAATATAAATTTATGTATTTAATTGGAGGCTAATTACATTACAATATTGTATTGTTTTTGCCATACATCAACATGAATCTGCCACAGGTGTACACGTGTTCCCCATCCTGAACCCCCCTCCCACCTCCCTCCCCACACCATCCCTCTGGGTCATCCCAGTGCACCAGCCCTGAGCATCCTGTATCATGCATGAACCTGGACTGGTGATTCATTTCACATATGATAATATACATGTTTCAATGACATTCTCCCAAATCATCCCCCCTCCCTCTCCCACAGAGTCCAAAAGACTCTTCTATACATCTGTGTCTCTTTTGCTGTCTCGCATACAGGGTTATCATTACCATCTTTCTAAATTCCATATATATGCATTGTTATACTGTATTGGTGTTTTCCTTTCTAGCTTTCTTCACTCCGTATAATAGGCTCCAGTTTCATCCACCTCATTAGATTTTTGATTCAAATGTATTCTTTTTAATGGCTGAGTAATACTCCATTGTGTATATGTACCACAGCTTTCTTATCCATTCGTCTGCTGATGGACATCTAGGTTGCTTCCATGTCCTGGCTATTGTCAACAGTGCTGCGATGAACTGGGGTACACGTGTCTCTTTCCATTCTGGTTTCCTCGGGGTGTATGCTCAGCAGTGGGATAGTGGGGTCATATGGCAGTTCTATTTCCAATTTTTTAAGGAATCTCCACACTGTTCTCCGTAGTGGCTGTACTAGTTTGCATTCCCACCAACAGTGTAAGAGGGTTCCCTTTTCTCCACACCCTCTCCAGCATTTATTGCTTGTAGACTTTTGGATCGCAGCCATTCTGACTGGCATGAAATGGGACCTCATTGTGGTTTTGATTTGCGTTTCTCTGATAATGAGTGATGTTGAGCATCTTTTCATGTGTTAGCCATCTGTATGTCTTCTTTGGAGAAATGTCTGTTTAGTTCTTTGGCCCATTTTTTGATTGGGTCATTTATTTTTCTGGAATTGAGCTGCAGGAGTTGCTTGTATACTTTTGAGATTAATTTTCTGTCAGTTGCTTCATTTGCTATTATTTTCTCCCATTCTGAAGGCTGTTTTTTCACCTTGCTTATAGTTTCCTTTGTTGTGCAGAAGCTTTTAATTTTAATTAGATCCCATTTACTTTTGCTTTTATTGTCCATATTCTGGGAGGTGGGTCATAGAGGATCCTGCTGTGATTTATGTCAGAGAATGTTTTGCCTATGTTCTCCTCTAGGAGTTTTATAGTTTCTGGTCTTATGTTTAGATCTTTAATCCATTAAATAGGTTTTCTTGTGGATAACATATCAGATCAGATCAGTCGCTCAGTCGTGTCCAACTCTTTGCGACCCCATGAATCGCAGCACGCCAGGCCTCCCTGTCCATCACCAACTCCCGGAGTTCACTGAGACTCACATCCATCGAGTCAGTGATGCCATCCAGCCATCTCATCCTCTGTCATCCCCTTCTCCTCCTGCCCCCAATCCCTCCCGGCATCAGAGTCTTTTCCAATGAGTTAACTCTTTGCATGAGGTGGCCAAAGTACTGAAGTCTCAGCTTTAGTATCATTCCTTCCAAAGAAATCCCAGGGCTGATCTCCTTCAGAATGGGCTGGTTGGATCTCCTTGCAGTCCAAGGGACTCTTAAGAGTCTTCTCCAACACCACAGTTCAAAAGCATCAATTCTTCGGTGCTCAGCCTTCTTCACAGTCCAACTCTCACATCCATACATGACCACAGGAAAAACCATAGCCTTGACTAGGCGGACCTTTGTTGGCAAAGTAATGTCTCTGCTTTTGAATATGCCATCTAGGTTGGTCATAACTTGTCTTCCAAGGAGTAAGCGTCTTTTAATTTCATGGCTGCAGTCACCATCTGTAGTGATTTTGGAGCCCAGAAAAATAAAGTCACACACTGTTTCCACTGTTTCCCCATCTATTTCCCATGAAGTGGTGGGACCGGATGCCATGATCTTCGTTTTCTGAATGTTGAGCTTTAAGCCAACTTTTTCACTCTCCACTTTCACTTTCATCAAGAGGCTTTTGAGTTCCTCTTCACTTTCTGCCATAAGGGTGGTGTCATCTGCATATTTCCTCTATTTCTTTGCATTGATCGCTGAAGAAGGCTTTCTTATCTCTTCTTGCTATTCTTTGGAACTCTGCATTCAGATGTTTATATCTTTCCTTTTCTTCTTTGCTTTTCACTTCTCTTCTTTTCACAGCTATTTGTAAGGCCTCCCCAGACAGCCATTTTGCTTTTTTGCATTTCTTTTCCATGGGAATGGTCTTGATCCCTGTCTCCTGTACAATGTCACGAACCTCATTCCATAGTTCATCAGGCACTCTATCTATCAGATCTAGGCCCTTAATCTATTTCTCACTTCCACTGTATAATCATAAGGAATTTGATTTAGGTCATACCTGAATGGTCTAGTGGTTTTCCCTACTTTCTTCAATTTAAGTCTGAATTTGGCAATAAGGAGTTCATGGTCTGAGCCACAGTCAGCTCCTGGTCTTGTTTTTGCTGACTGTATAGAGCTTCTCCATCTTTGGCTGCAAAGAATATAATCAATCTGATTTCGGTGTTGACCATCTGGTGATGTCCATGTATAGAGTCTTCTCGTGTTGTTGGAAGAGGGTGTTTGTTATGACAAGTGCATTTTCCTGGCAAAACTCTATTAGTCTTTGCCCTGCTTCATTCGGTATTCCAAGGCCAAATTTGCCTGTTACTCCAGGTGTTTCTTGACTTCCTACTTTTGTATTCCAGTCCCCTATAATGAAAAGGACATCTTTTTTGGGTGTTAGTTCTAAAAGGTCTTGTAGGTCTTCATAGAACCGTTCAACTTCCGCTTCTTCAGTGTTACTGGTTGGGGCATAGACTTGGATTACTGTGATATTGAATGGTTTGCCTTGGAAACGAACAGAGATCATTCTGTGGTTTTTGAGACTGCATCCAAGTACTGCATTTCGAACTCTTTTGTTGACCATGATGGCCACTCCATTTCTTTTGAGGGATTCCTGCCCGCAGTAGTAGATATAATGGTCATCTGAGTTAAATTCACCCATTCCAGTCCATTTCAGTTCGCTGATTCCCAGAATGTCGACATTCACTCTTGCCATCTCTTGTTTGACCACTTCTAATTTGCCTTGATTCATGGACCTGACATTCCAGGTTCCTATGCAATATTGCTCTTTACAGCATCAGACCTTGCTTCTATCACCAGTCACATCCACAGCTGGGTATTGTTTTTGCTTTGGCTCCATCCCTTCATTCTGGAGTTATTTCTCCACTGATCTCCAGTAGCATATTGGACACCTACTGACCTGGGGAGTTTCTCTTTCAGTATCCTATCATTTTGCCTTTTCATACTGTTCATGGGGTTCTCAAGGCAAGAATACTGAAGTGGTTTGCCATTCCCTTCTCCAGTGGACCACATTCTGTCAAATCTCTCCACCATGACCCGCCCGTCTTGGGTTGCCCCACGGACATGGCTTAGTTTCATTGAGTTAGACAGGGCTGTGGTTAAAAAAAAAAAACAAAAACCCTTTTGACTATCTCTGCCTTTTAAGTAGTGTGTTTAGACCACTCACATTTCATGTGATTATTGTTCTGGCTTGATTAATATCTTTATAACTTTTCTATGCATTGCACAGGGGCTTCCCAGGTGGCACTAGAGGTAAAGAACTCACTTGCTGATACAGGGGACATGGGTTCAATCCCTGGGTCAGGAAGATCCCCTGGAAAAGGGGATGACAACCCACTCCAGTATTCTTGCCTGGAGAATCCCAAAGACAGAGGAGTCTGGTGGGCTGTAGTCGATGGGATCCCAAAGAGTCAAACACGACTAAGTGACTTAACATGCATGCATTGCATTTATTCTTCATTTTTTTCCCTCCTCTCCTTCTGCCTCCTTTATGCTTGTAAAATAGATATATATTTCTGGCACTGCAACTCTTTCACACTGAAAAAACAATGGGGGAATACTCCTGAAGAAAAATTTGAGAAATGAGACCCCCTCTACCTATTTTGTCAGCACAGTTTTTATGATGCCTCTGTTTTAAAGAGAACACTGCCATGTTCCAGAGTCAATGTTTTTCAGTTTTAAATATTTCTCCTTCTGTTCCTGGTAGAGCAGACATCATGGGCCTTTATAATCTCTAGGGACTGAATTACAGACATAGATTGTTGGACTCTCAATATGTAATTGCTTTTATGAATGATCTCCTAGTCAAACTGCTTGCAGTGTGTGACATCCATCTTATTCTTGCTGTCTTAGTACTTTGATTGTCAGGAATAAAATGAAAAATGAAAGCAGTTGTGTGATTTTCATTTCAAACCTAGTATCACTTACGTGTGTAGAACAGGCAGGCTTGCAATTCGCACTTTAGTGAACGAGGGGAGGAGAGCAGCACCTGCTTTTGTAAAACACTCTGGAATTTAAGGTAATACTTGGCCAGCACTCTTCTCAGAGCACAGACTTCATTTGCAGCCAGCGCCCTGTAGATGTCACCATTGCCATTTCTGATAGGGAAAAGCACCAGCTTCACAAGCTTGTTCAGTCGCTCAGTCGCGTCCAACTCTTTGCAACCAAATGGACAGCAGCATACCAGGCTTCCCTGTCCATCACCAACTCCAGGAGCTTGCTCAAACTCATGTCATCAAGTCAGTGATGCCATCCAACCATCTCATCCTCTATCGTCCCCTTCTCCTCCCACCTTCAATCTTTCCCAGCATCAGAGTCTTTTCCAATGAGCTGCCTCTTTGCATCAGGTGGCCAAAGTACTGGAGCTTCAGTTTCAGCATCAGTCCTTCCAATGAATATTCAGGGTTGATTTCCTTTAGGATTGACTGGTTTGATCTCCTTTTGGTCCAAGGGATTCTCAAGAGTCCTTAACAGCACCACAATTTGAAATTATCAGTTCTTTGGTGCTGGGTCTTCTTTATGGTTCAACTCTTACATCTATACATGACTACTGGAAAAACCACAGCTTTGACTAGATGGACCTTTGTCAGCAAAATGATGCCTGTTTTTTATTAGACTGTCTAGATTTGTCACAGTTTTTCTTCCAAGGAACAAGCGTCTTTTAATTTCATGGCTGCAGTCACCATACTCAGTGATTTTGGAGTCCAAGGTGATGGAGGCCAAACCTGTTGAACCATTTGGTTGTTAAGGAACTAGGGGAGTCTGCTTGCTCTGACCCATTTACAGATGCTCCTCTGAAAGTGCCAAACTCTGGATACTTTCTCATTCTGTATCATTCTCATTTACTGTCTGGTACCTGGTTTTACAATTCACTCCTTCCTTCAGAAACTCCTCTCTCATTTGGCTTCTTTGAGGAGGGACTCTCCTGTTCACAATGACCTTTCTCCTCATCGCCTGCATTTCCTTTCTTTCCCACTGCTTCTCCTTGGGTCCCTACAGAGGCTCTGTCCCATGTCCTCCTGTACACACGCTCCTGTCAACCTCTCTTCTAATGTCACTTCTACACAAATGACTCCCAAATCTGCTTTTCTAGAGCTTCCTTTTTCTCTCCTGACATTTAAACCCACGTTTAACTTCCTCGTGGAGCCCCCAGCATCACAGAGAACAAAGAACCTTGGAAATCGAGAAAGCAGGACTAGGCCAGGTTGGGGGAGGAGATGTTGCATATGGGAGCAGGATCCTCTGTCCATATGTGCAGAAGTGACATTAGAAGGGACCTGGACCCTGAGGGTTCATGGATGCACAAAGTGTGCAGTTCCAGAGAAAACAGTTAAACAGAGAACCCGCAACCTCTTTATAAATATTCCTGAGCCATAAACACAAGAGTCCTACATGAGTCTAACATTCCTCAGTTTGGTGATTTCTGTTTGGGACTTGTTGGGGCCAGGGTGGGAATGGTTTACCTCTTACCACCTGGAGCCTCTTGGACTTTTAAACCCCAATGGACCCCCTAACTGGCTCACAGGCTGGATCCTGGGATCCTGTATCCACCCTCTCCTTTGTGTCAGACCCTCCTCCTCACCCTCCCACCCTTTGCCCAGGTTATTACTACACTTCCTAAGTGTATTCTCTGCTTGGGGTTCTCTTTCTACCTTCCATCCCATACTCTGCTATCGTATCAATTGTCCTGAAATGCAGCTTCAAATGTACTCTGTCCAAAACTCTCAAAGCCTCCTGACTGCCTCAAATTGAGCCTCTCTTTACTTTGCTATTTGAGTCACCAAACCCTTCTGCCTCATTTCTGGCTACTGACAGTCCAGAAGCTCCACATTTTAGGCAAATCAGACTCTACTCCTGGCAGACCCAGCCTGGTTTGTTCCAGGGCTGTGCCACCCGCTATGCTGGGCCCCCCACCTCTGCTATGGAAGCCTGATTTACTCTCGAGGGCCAGTCCATCAGCATCTGTCTTCTCTGAACGGCCATGTGGCCCCAGCTGGAGTAATCGCTCCCTGTGGGACCCCTGAGAGCCACATCAATACTCTGTCCTCCAGGGATTCGAACCAGTGTCTTTCCCCTCTGGAATTAGAAGGCAGGGTCTGAGACTGAGTTTTTAAATCTTCCTTTTTAAATCTTCTAACCAACAGGTGTAGAATTAAACTGAATGGCTAGGGTGCATGGTGATGTATATCTGGGGTCAGAGATAATCCAAAGAGTGTGTGTGGAGTAAAGAGGTGAGTCTCACTGTAACTCACTCAGGCCATGAGGGTCCTGGTACAAGTGGACGATGTTCCCAATCCTCCCCTGAATGTAGGCACAGTGCAAATCCTCACAACCTTGGAGGCTGTGCAGAGACGGAGAGGAAATACCATATCATCCTGGAAAATATGGGCTGGACATGAGCTGATACAGGTTGGACATTGGCTGGACATGGGTTGATATGGGTTGGACATGGGTTGATATGACATTACTTTGCCAGCAAAGGTCCATCTAGTCAAACCTATCATTTTTTCAGTAGTCATATATGGATGTGAGAGTTGGACTATAAAGAAAGCTGAGCACTGAAGAATTGATGCTTTTGAACTGTGGTGTTGGAGAAGACTCTTGAGAGTCCCTTGGGCTGCAAAGAGATCAAACCAGTCCATCTTAAAGGAAATCGGTCCTGAATATTCACTAGAAGGACAGATGGTGCAGCTGAAACTCTAATACTTTGGCTACCTGATGCGAAGAACTGACTCATTGGAAAAGACCCTGATGTTGAGAAGGATTGAAGGTGGGAGGAGAAGGGGATGAGAGAGGATGAGATGGTTGGATGGCATCACTGACTCAATGGACAGGAGTTTGAGTGAACTCCGGGAGTTGGTGATGGACAGGGAGGTCTGGAATGCTGCAGTCCATGGGGTCAAAATGAGTTGGACACGACTGAGCAACTGACCTGAACTGAACTGAACTGATATGGGTTGGATATGGGTTGATATGGGTTGTATTGTGGCTCCATCGCTTTCTAATTCTATTGTCTTGGGAAGGCTACAGAACCTCCCTGAGCCTCAGTCTCCTCAACTGTCCAATGAAAATAATGTCAACACCAGGCAGGGTTTTGTGAGGGTTAAAATGTTATATGTAAGCTGTCCAGGACACAGGAGATGGTCAATAGACAAGAGTGATGTTGTTATTAAAATGCTTTGTCTTTTACTTTTTGAACTCTACAGACCCTTTCGTTGGTGGAGGCAGGGTTGATTAAAACCTACTAACATAAGTGAATTGAAGATGAAAAGTTAAATATATGAACTACATTAAAAAATATGTACACCCTTAACTGGGGCTTCCCTGGTGGCTCAGACGGTAAAGAATCTGCCTGCAATGCAGGAGACCCCAGGTTTAATCCTTGGGTCAGGAAGAACCACTGGAGAAGGAAATGGCAAACCCACTCCAGTATTCTTGGCTGGGAAATCCCACGGACAGAGGAGCCGCAAAGAGTCTGAGAAGAGAGCAATTGACACTTTCACGCTATATACTTTAGGGAAAAGGAGGCTGATGCTTATTAATTTTGATTAAGCTTAGAAGATACACAAATGCTTGACATTAATTTTCATTCTCTGTATCCTAATAATATTTTCAGTAATAAATAAAAATAAATAAAACCAACATTTGTCACATTCATAAAGTGAAATGATAAATTATATAAACCAATATGAAAAAACTGAATAAATATAATAAACCTGATTAAAAATTAAATGAAAACAAATACACTCTCAGATGTAACTTGTAACATTTGATGCTATGGGGCGAGGCATGCCGCTTAATACGTTAATATTAACAGGACCATCATCTGTGTTGTTTCCTGGATTAGCCACCAGGGGCTGCTAAAGAGTAGTGTTTCTGGGAACCAGGCAGAGAAAGATATAAAAAATAATCTTTCAACATGACCCTGAGAAGTGCAAGTCCCTGAGAATCACACTTATTACTACACCCCGCAGAGGTCTGAGACCACAGATTTCAGCAAAGCTGTCTGGCTGGTGGTGACGACCGTGCCCTGTTGGCAGAGCGGAGCTACATTGAATCAGCGTAAATGTGAGGCTTGTGTTGGCACTTAAAGGTGACATCTGAGCGTCCCCGGATGCTGGGCTCAGACTGAAACACAGCTGACAATGCTCACAGCCGCTGTGCCATGAGCTGTGGAGCACAGGGCAGAAATGGAAGATTCTTATCTAGGCTTCTGATTCCTTTTTCTAGTGACTTCCCATCCTTAATGGAATCAGCACATTCTGGAAAAAATACATAGCCCCAGCTGAATAGCTGGACTAGAAAACTGCTTCTATTCTTAAAGGACACCCGAGTCAAATCCTTTATATACATAAAATGAAATAAGAGGGGTCTGTGTTTTCACTTTACATTTCTCACCTGTCTTACTCATCCCACTTGAGAGTAAAATATTTGTCAGATTTCCTTGTCCTCAGAAAGGAAGCTTTACTGAATACTGTTCAAAGTACCTTTGCCCATTAATTCATGACATTCTCTCTATAACCTTGTGAAGAGTTATTAACGATCCTATTTGCAACTGAGGAAACTTTGAGACTCAAAGATGACTGCTCAGAGGGGACTTGGCTGCAAGCAGCTGAGTAGGGCAAGGATGTATTAATTTCCCGTGGGTGATGCTGACAGGGCTCCAAGGGGGACAGTAACTTGCTCAAGTCTTAAGGGGGATGAAGGTGCTGGTGGGACTGACCCCTTGCCAGCACGGTGCCCTCGCTCTACCACGCCAGCCTTTGTAGACAAAATGCTTCAGCAGAGAAAAGATGTAGGTGTGGAGCTCCAGCAGGGTCTTTAAGGAGAAGAGCAGAAAGAGCTTGTTTTTTCAGGCTGGCTGTGGTGGTCATGCTCTGCATAGCTACAGTATGCTGGGCTGTGACCATGTCTCACATATTAACACATCAGCTTCCCACAATAGGATACAGGGAACGTGTCAGGGTCACGATATCTTGTAACAGAGGGCTCCGTCACCCACACTTCCTGGCTTGCCTGGCCTCTTATTTCCCTGAGTGCTCCACCCGGGTCACAAACTCTCAAATCAATCATCTTAAACCATGTGGAGCAAATCCAGCCTATGTGGAAGCCGCTTATGTTCAATTACAGACTTTAAAAAAAATGTCCGTTGTTTCTTCTGGAGCTTATCTGGAGAGACAGTTGCGATCAGGACAGAGAAAAGGACACACTGGGTGGGAGGTGAAATGCCATGGTCATCAGGAGGCCTGTCTGGAGTCGCTGGTTGTGATTTACTGAAAAGAGAATGAAATTCAGGCCCACCATCTATCTTGCTGAAATGTCAAGCTGAGTTTGGCTCCAGCCAGTAGGGGGCTCTGATGGACATGCCTGCAAATTACCTCCCAGCCCTTTGGGATCTCCGATCAAAGAGCCATGTGGATGCTACAGTGAAGTACAACTAGTGGCCCCTGGACCAACAGGAATTCTCCTGGGGCCCAGAAATGCACCGTTAGAGGGAACCAACCCTTAATTTCATCACAGAAAACTTTTTGTCTGCCATGATGCCATGAGTAGGTCCAAAATCTCCAACTTGAAAACACACTGCATGTTAGGGAAAAAAAAAACAACAACAACTATGAAAGTGTCAGTCGCTCAGTCATATCTGACTGTGTGCAACCCCATGGACTGTAGCCTCTGTCCATGGGATTCTCCAGGCAAGAATACTGGAGTGGGTAGCCATTCCCTTCTCCAGGGGAATCTTCCCGATCCAGGGATAGCACTTGGGTCTCCTGCATTACAGGCAGATTTCTGACCATCTGAGCCACCAGGGAAGCCTCACAGTGCATGTGACCAACGTGTTAAGCTGGTGTTCGCTGGCAAATCAATCCACAGCAAATCTTTATCACGGATCCGTTACGACACTGTGTGCTGCACAGAAGTGACAGTGGACAGAGTAACACGGTACATCTTATCACTGAACTGCAATCAACAGCCCGGATTTCCTCTCTTTATTAAAGACCTGACTGTCAGTGGAAAACATACATCCAGCCGAAGAAAAGAAAATACGACTCTCTCTAATAAGAAAACTGCTCAATATTTAACACGGCAAGTCCTGCCCCTTTTGGTGCCTCAAAAACGTGTCTGTAATTTTAATTCTTACAAGATGGGAACACAGTCATTTCAGCTCAAGGTTGACCCCAGGGGTACCAGACCAGAAGGGAAGACATAATATTCAAATTGGTCATTGATTGCTGGTGTTAACATTTTGACAAGGGAGGAAAAGGAAACTATTGATAAAACTGAAATCTGTTCATCTTGTCTTTGATCACAACTATACCCTGGGAATTAGCTCCTTGGGCGAAAAGCTTTAAGCAAAAAAAGGAAACAAGCATTAAACAGGGCAGCTGAGGCTTCTACACTGGGAGGGAGGGACAAGAGAGGCTGCAGGCTGCCATAAAAGGCCAGAGTCCTCTGCACTTTAAGGTTCAGATAATAAGGAAAACCAGTGGACATGGTGTTGGTTAATATTCTTTGGATTTTTCTTCTTTAGCTAGAAATTTAGTTAGTTCATTTTCCTGGTTGGGGGACATTTCTATAGCACTTTTACTTTCATTTATAGATCCCAGGAGGTCCATACATGAAATTAATGCCTTATAGGTTATTGATATGATAACTCGTAGTGTTTAAACTTCAAAGGTAAAGGTTCAAGTTCTCCCCCAAATGCTCCTTGGTCACCCCGGGATGGGGCAAGAATGTACAAAGTCAGACCCAGGCTCCCACCACCTCCCTTCTCCATTGAGAGACAGGGAGGCCGAACTACGTTTGGTGAATGTTACCATCGTGAATGTTACCAGACTGTACCAAGGGCTCCCCAGGTGGTGACAGTGGTAAAGAATCCGCCTGCCAATGCAGGAGACGCAAGAGACGTGGGTTTGATCCGTGGGTCAGGAAGATTCCCTGGAGAAGGAAATGGCAACCCACTCTGGTATTCTTGCCTGGGGCATTTCATGGACAGAGGAGCCTGGTGGGCTACAATCCAAGAGGTCACAAAAGACAACAACAACAAACCAAATCTGATAACAGACCCAGCGTCCGGATGAGCCCAGGAGACTCTGAGTGGACTCTTAGGCTGAGGAACCCAAGGCCTCTCTGCGTTGTCAGAAGAATCAAGGGGTCAGGGGGACACCCCCTCCCCACGCTGCCCACTTCACACTGAGAGCGTGGCCCGGAGGACAGACCCCAGGCCTGGCAGCTCCCAGGTCCCCTCAAGGGCCACAGTGGCCTGCTCTGCCGCCCTGGGTTGCTCTGTGCTTAGAGGCACATACGTCTCAGAACCTGGCCGTCTCGGGTCCAAAATGCAAACCACCACATGTCCCATTCTCACCTTCCAAATCTCCCTTTATACCTTTTCATTTTTTTTTTTTTTTTTCCTCTGGAGAAGGAAATGGCAACCCACTCCAGTACTCTTGCCTGGAAAATCCCACGGACAAGAGGGGCCTGGTAGGCTACAGTTCATGGGGCTGCAAAGAGTTGGACACAACTGAGCGACTTCACTTTCACTTTTTCACTTTTCTTTTTTTTAACGTAATTTTCCCTTTTGGAATCAAGGTTATGAATCCGTCTTCCCAGACTAACGTCTTTCACATGCAAGTCTCAACTCAGCTCCTAAAACATCCCATGATGCTGGCCGAGACACTGCAGCACCTGAAAATCAAACCATCTCTAACCCCAAACCCGAATTAAAGCTCACACACTAAGAACCATTCCCGCCGCTGCCCTCCGCTTCCACAGTCAATAGGCGTGGCCTCACCTTCCCGAAGAAGAGCTGCGTGGCCACGGCGAGCGCCTGGAAGCCGCGGACGGCGGTCCTCAGCTCCGCCTGCGCGAGCCCCAGCTGTCGGGCCTGCTGCTCACAGCGCTCCTTCAGCCGCTGTACCAGCAGCCGCTCCGCCTCGCGGGCCTGAGGGTCTGGCTTCGGGGAGAACCCGTTGCGGGGGGCCGCGGTCCTCTGCTTGGGGTACCCTAGGAAGCAAGGAGGGTCACCTGTGAGAAAACAGTCAGCCCAGATGTGACAACTGCTCTTTATAACACGAGGATGCCGGCAAGGGGCTGAGAAGGAATGGCCCGCTGTGTGTCATTGTAAGCGTTAAAATGAAAAGACAAGGACTGTGAAGTGTTGTTCTGTTGAAGTGGTTCCAAGTGCAAGGTTTCACGCTTGGAAGCAGAGGAACAGACAGAATTGCCCAGTTCCTCCCAGCTGCCTACATTTCTTCCCGGTCTGCTTAGAGAGACTTGGAGCAGTTGGCTTTTTTTTTTTTTTTCCTTCAAGGGGATTCCTCTTAGAAAACATCTAAAGGGAAATCATTCAATCCAGGTTGAAGCCAGACTTAAAACCTAGCAACCCTTTCACTGATGGGCTTCCCCAATGGCTCAGCAGTAAAGAATCCAGCAGGGCAGGAGGTGTGAGTTTGATCCTTGGGTCAGCAAGATTCCCCTGAGGGAGGAAACGGCAACCCCCTTCAGTATTCTTGCCTGAAGAATCCCATGGACAGAGGAGCCTGGTGGGCTACAGTCCATAGGGTGGCAAAGAATCAGACATGACTGAAGCGACTAAGCACGCACGCATGCATGCACCAAGCACCTGTTCAGTCAATGACATGTGGGAGGCCCAGTGGACTTGCAAAGAAATGAGGCCCTGCCCTTGACCATGGGCAAGCCAGCGTCAGCATCTGGGCTTCAGGTTCTCTGATTCCTCGCCAGGCATCTCAATACCTAAGGACACTTGCTGATCCACTCTGCAGCATCTGACTGAACTCGCAGGTTTGGGGGCACACCCTGAACCTAGAACATTCTCCCATTCCCCCAGTCTTGTCCCAATCACATCCCCTGGTTGCATTACTCTGAGTAGGGGCACATAGAATCTATGGTGATCCCAGTGACCACTGGCAACTCAGAGCAAAGAAGCCAGTCACCTTCTGTTCTTACAAAGATGAATGCAAGCAGTTTGCGTGCAAAGGCTGAGCGCCAGGATGAACATGGGCCTTCAAAATGCAAAGAGAACATGAAAAATTCATCTGTAGTCATCTGGTCACTATCCAGAGGATTCTAATGGATGGAAAAGCATGGTTCAGTCCTGAAGCTGGAAGCTCAATTGACATGATAACAAGCAAACTCTGCAGCCTTGGGACCTGCATATTTCCAATCTCAGAGAAGGCCCATGACCTTAACACTTGTAAACAAGAGGGAGAAGAATGAAAGGACGCAACTTTGATAGCCCTCCAGCTTAAGGAAAAGCACTTCGTGAGTTTGGTCCACCTCCCAACAGACAGGAAGTCTGTTTCCTGCGGGCTGGCACCAGCATGACACCCCAGGGAGCACATGGGCTGAGTTCTCCATCGTTAGACAGGACTTTATTTTTCTTAAACTGATCTAAATTTATTTCAGAAAAAATGTGCCCAGTAGCACACTACTTTCTACTCCCCACTGGCACTTGTCTGTCTGGAGTTGGCTAGTGCTGGGGAGAGTGGAGAGCAGACAGTGCGAGAGCAGGAAATTCCCTTCTGGCCAGCACGGAGCACAAGTGAGGCAGGAATGACTGGGCTGGCCAAAAGTTCGATCTACGGAAAAACTCAAACGAACATTTCGGCCAACCCACCCAATCATACATAAGTATTCTAGAAAGAAGAAGGGCCTCTCAGGTGGCTCAGGGTTAAAGAACCCTCCTGCCAATGGAGGAGACACAAGAGACGATCCCTGGGTCAGAAAGATGCCCTGGAGAAGGAAATGGCAACCCATTCCAGTATTCTTGCTGGGGCAATCCCATGGATAGAGGAGCCTGGTGGGTTTAGTCCATGGGGTTGCAAAGAGTTGGACACAACTGAGAGACTAAGCACACACACTAGAAAGAAGAGGGTTACCTTTCCCATTCCAAGGAAAGAGTGGATTATTTTCTATTTTGATGTACAGAAAATAGGGGAAAAAAAAAAAAAGATGTTACAGCCAGAGTTTCCCAAGCCAACTATAAGAATTGGTTATGATAACACACGCTTTAGACAAAAATTTATGCAAAATAGTCTCAACTTTGGGACATTTATTATCATTTATTATTTACAAGAAGTATGAGTGTTATTTATCAAAGTAAATCTAAATGTCTCCTTTCTCCAAGGGTGAAAAATCTTGGCTTAATGGTGTTATAACAATTGCTTAATGTTTATATTAAAAATTATAGTTACATCTGGCTTCCCTGGTAGCTCAGTTGGTAAAGAATCTGTCTGCAATGCAGGAGACCCCAGTTCGATTCCTGGGTTGGGAAGATCCACTGGAGAAGAAATAGGCTACCCGCTCCAGTATTCTTATGCTTCCCTTGTGGCTCAGCTGGTAAAGAATCCACCAGTGTGGGAGACCTGCGTTCGATCCCTGGGTTGGAAGGATCCCCTGGAGAAGGGAAAGGCTACCTACACCAGTATTCTGACCTGGAGAATTTCATGGACTGTATAATCCATGAGGTTGCAAAGAGTCAGACATGACTGTGCGACTTTCACTGGTGAAGATGGAGTAAGAAAGTAGACTTATTTTCTCATCTGAAACTACCCAAAACACTCGACCAAAATATGTGTCAGTGGATCTCAAGACATTATATTAGGCAATGAAGCACAAGGAACCGAAGACTCAGAAACACACGGTATGACCCCTACCACCCCGACGGATGCCTGCACCTGCTCTCTGGGTGGTCTTCCAGGCTGTAGCACAGAGAGTCAGGAAACCCAGGGGGAGTCTGGTAGTCTTCCCAACTTGGGACGGTGGAGCTGGGGGCTCAGGAAGTTCAAGGCTCAGCGGTTACAGGGCAGAGTAGCGGAGAGGACAGCTCCACAGAGACACAGAAGGGCCCCTCGAGTTTCTGGACAACTTACATCAGTGCAGCCAGTGAGGACAGTGTCCACAGCCAGGGAGAGAATTCTACCCAGGACTAGCGGGAACACTACCGGGAGCTCACAGAAGGCCAGATCAATTCCTGTGCCCACCGCAATTCCCAGGGCAGCAGAACACCTGGAAGGCTCATATCATGGTGCTCTGGTGAAACCAGTGCCAGACTAACTGCTGGTCAGGATCCGTTTAACAAAGCTGATGAGAAAGATTCAAGATGATCGAGCTCTTTCCAAGTCACATAGTTTCACCCAAGAACAAAGCTTAAGAATATTTATAGAATTAAAAAAAAGATCCAACAAGGAAAAATTCACAATGTCAGTCATCTAAAAAAATTCTCAGGCATGTAAATAAGCAGGGATGTACAAGCCATGATGAAGAGGGGATGCAATCAATTGAAGTCAGCCAAAAAAAGCATCAGCAATTAACAGTTATTATAACTATATTCCATATATCAAGAGGCTGGAGGAAAGACTGAGTACATCAAATAGAAACAAAGATAAAAAGAGACTTAAATAAAAATTCTAGAGATTAACAATTCAAATGTCTGAGATAAAAATACACTGGATGGGATTAAGATTAGACATTGCATATGAAAAGATTAATGGCATGGATTTGCATAGCAGCATTACTCATAGTAGCCAAAATCTGGAAACAAATGCCCATCAACCAATGAGTGGATAAACTATGATACATTCACATGATGTAATATTATTCAGCCCAAACCAGGAACAAAACACTGATCCAGGAAGGAAATACTGATCCTTACTTTGACATGGATGAACCTCAAAAACGTGCTAAGTGAAAACAACTGATGAAAAAAGCCACACAGAATATGATTCCATTTATACGAAATGTCCAGAATAAACAAGAAACAGAAAGTAGACTAGTGGTTGTCAGCGGCTGGGGAGCATGGATAGGGAGTGACTGCTCATGGGTATGAGTTTCTTTTGAGGGTAAAAGAAACTGCTCTGGAAGTAGTGGTGATGGCTGCACAATCTTGTGAATATACTAAAACCCACTGAATTGTATACTTTAAAAGAGTAAAATTCACAGTATGTGAATTACTAAAGAAGCAGCTGAGGCTTGGAGAAATTCTGCTATTTGCCCCAGTTCATACATCACGTGAGCCACTGAGCCAGGATTTGAACTCAGTTTGGTCTATTCTCCTGGGCCAAACTGCTTGGCAACATTTAGAATTTGCAGAAGAGTTTCTAGTGAAGACAACTCCATGCAAGCATTTCCAGAAGCTGGAAGAAAACCAGCAAGAATAGGTGTCACAGAGTTAAGGGAAGGAAAATTTCAGGAAAGGAGTGATCAGTAACGCCAAAGGCCACAGAGATAAGGACCAGGACGTGTCACTTAGACTTAATAACCAGGAGGTCATGAGAGGCCTTTGCAGGATTGGGGGAGGGGAGGCAGTGGAAGAGGGAGGGGGTTGCTAGCTGGCAGGGATGGGAGAAATCATCCGTAAGCAAGGGACAGAGACGAGAATCACAAGATGCCTATTCCTCAAGCCTGGCTGCAAAGGTGGGGAGAGAAATGGGTCAAGACCATCCTCAAGGAAGTTCCAGATCAGCAGGGGAGGGAAACACACCTGGGCTTCACCTGCCACTCCTGTCAGGTGACAGTCGAGGGTCCAAGGCTTGACGTAGGCACCACCGACCAGTGCAGCTCAGCTTATTTGATGTTCAGTAATCTGAAGAAAGGAGAGTTGCCCTCAGAGAGGGATGGAGGAGGCAAGGAGAGGAGGTTGGGGACAGGAATGCTGTGCTCCCAGACCTGTCCACTCTCATTATATACGTTTCTCTTCACCAGAGCTGGCTTGACATTCTCCTGTGGTAGCCTGGACTCCAATGTTTCTGCTCCTCTGCACACATATGCAGATGCTTTGAGCTGTTCGTGTTCTCCCAAAATTCATGTGCTAATCCCTAATCTCCAATGAGATGGTATTTTGAGGAGGTGCTCTGGGGAAAGCATTTTAGGTCATGAGCGTGAGGCTTCCATGAATGGGATTAGTAGCCTCATGAGAAGAGACACCAGAGAGATGACCTTGTTTTCCCCGCATGCTGACAAAGCAAGATTTAAAAAGATAGCCCTTGTTGTGTGGAGTATCAGACAAGTCTCAACAAATTTGAAAGGACTCTAATCATCCACCTTTGGCCACCCAATGCGAAGAACTGACTCACTGGAAAAGACCCTGATGCTGGGAAAGATTGAAGGCGGAAGGAGAAGGGGACGACAGAGGATGAGAAGGTTGGATGGCATTACTGACTCGATGGACATGAGTTTGAGTAAGCTCCAGGAGTTGGTGATGGACAGGGAAGCCTGGCATGCTGCAGTCCATGGGGTCACAAAGAGTTGGAAACGACTGAGTGACTGAACAGCACTGAACCAAACAAATTATCCAAAGTATGTTCTCCAGCAACAATGGAATTAAATTAGAAATACAATCAGAGAGACCTCTGGAAAGTCCTAAATATCTGCAAACTAAAAAGAATGCTGCTAAATAATCATGGGGAAAGAAGAAATCAGAAAGGGAAACCTGAAAATATTTTGAACTCAATGAAGATGAAAACCCAATATATCAAAATATGTGAATTACAGTTAACGTAGTATATGAAAGGACATTTACTGTATTAAATGTACATTAGAAAATCAGAAAGACTTCAAATTAATGATATCAGCTAATTAAACTCAATGCAAGCAGAAGAGATAATAATGATCACAGTAGAAATCTACTGAGAATCAAGTAATATTTTACACTACATACAAAACAAATTAAGTGGATCACAGATGTAAATATAAAATCTATAAGTATTTTAGAATAAAATATAGGAGAAAATATTTATGAACTTGGGTTATGTAAAGATTTTTAAAGATAATACTAAAAATACGGTCCATAAAAGAAAAAATCATTAATTGGACTTCATGAACATTAAGAACTTCTAATCTTCAAAAGACATTGTTAGGGGAGTAAAAAACAGCACATAAATTGTGGAGAAAAGAAAATTGCAGATCACATACCTGAAAAAGTTGTGACCAGAATATATAGAAACTCTCAAAATTCAATTAAAAAACACTTCCAATTGAAATGGCAAAAGATTGGAATATTTTATGGAAGAATATACACAGATGTCAAATAAACATAAAAAAGATGTTCAACATTTTAATGTCATTAGTTGCCAGGTAAATGCAAATTAAAACCATGAGATACTGCTATGTACCCATTATAATGTTTATTATCTAAAAGACTGACCATACCAAGGGTTGGCAAGGACATGGAGGAACTGGCTCTCTTGGACATCACTGACGGGAATATAAAATGGTACAACTACCTTGGAAAACAGATTGGAAAACTTTTAAACAGATTTTAAAGCTAAACACATAGCTACCATATGACTCAGGCATTCCACTCTTAGCTATTTGCCAAGAAAAATGAAAGCAGAGGTCTGTACCAAGGTTTGTACAAATGTGCGTGGTAGCTTCATTTATAATAGCCAAATCCCTGGGGGAAATCTCCAAACTGTCTCAATAGGTGAATGGATATATTGTGGTACGTACACAGTGGAGTTCTATTCGCCGATAAAAAGGAATGGACTACTGCTTCAGTAGAGCTCAACCCCTTCCTCTCCTTTCCTGTTTTCTTTTTCTTTTCTCCCCTCTCTTGGCCTTCATTGACATGGATTTAAATTTTTTAAGCCCTCATTTCAACCTTTCCCTGCATATGTCTTGTTGGAAGTTTACAGGAATATCCTGACTACCCACATGGACAGCTGCAAGAGCAAAGGATTCCCACACCATGAAGTTTGCAACAACTAACCATGCCCCTCCCTCAACTTGCCCTTAAAAGTGCTTTGCTGAAATCCTTTGAGCAGTTCTGGGTTTTCAGAGCACAAACTACCAGTCTCCTTGCAATTAACCTTTTTCTGCTCCAAACTCCGACGTTTCCGTTTGTTTTGCCTCATCGTGCATCAGGCACACAAATCTGCCTTCGGTAACAGGCTCTGCCTCCTGACCCTCTTCATGTGTGACTTTGGATTACTTCCTATACATTTTTAGAATTTACTGGAAACATTATTAATAAGGTCATTATTCCACAAGGTTTCTGGTTCATAGTGTAGCAAGTAAGAGTGCAGTTTTGGGATTCAAAGTGCCTGTGTTAAAACAAAGGCTCTACTATTTATTTCCTGTGACTTTTGGGCAAGTTAATGAAAATCTATGAAGCTCAATTTCCTCACATACAAAGGAAGAGGCAATATCGTACCCATCCCCCAGTTACTGTGGGCGTTACGTAAATGAATACATTTAAAGACCTAAGGGCAGTACCTGGTATACAGTAAGAACTCAAACTTTAGCTGCTATTATTGCTACTATTTTTGTGCTTAAAGGTTATACTGCATTCTGTTCTACAAAGAGGCTGATGTCTTACAATATGAATTTCCATAATAGGTAGTTTTCAACTTTCACGACATTACATAGCTTGTTCATATAAGTATGTAAATAAATAACAAGTGTTTGATATCCACGGTTCATCTTTTTCTCCTCTTTTTGGAAAATTTATCTCTTGAGGTAAGATCTCCAAAATCTGTTTTTCAATTATAAATTATCTCAGGTGCTGTTGGAATAGCAGATACTCCTACACAGAGCAGATCCTACCCTCTAAATGTAGGATTAATAACATTTTTTTAAAGACGAAATGATGCCAACAGCTGGTTCATTTCAGCTGGAGTCAGAACACAGCTGCACACGCACGTCAAGCCCTGGAACAGTCACGCGTACCACGTGGGCTGGCAGTGCTCCATTAATGACATTTGAACAAAATGAATTCCAAGTTCAAGTCTCCTCAGATAACATAGTTCACATTTCTTAAATACCTGGCGAGTGAAGCTTGGTGCTTGAAGCCGCTGTCCTCTTAGGAGATGAAACTGCAGGTTTATTGGCATCTTGCTCTTTTTGTACTTCTTTCTTGGCTCCTATAAATAATTAGAAAAAGAGAGAAACAAACAAAAGAGAGCTCATTACAATCAAAACGGTTAACACAAATTGTTTGTGGAAAGGGAGGCTTAACAAAAGGCACACAGAACAAAATAATATTTGGGTGATTTGTTGCTATAGTCACCACCTCCTGTGCTTCAGGAATGACATGCTTGTTTATAGCAAAGGGAATTTTGTTATGAGCAGTCAGAGGAATAAGTACACTGCTGTCTCTGACATGATGAAAACCGCCCCTGTCTCTGGGGGTCACCGCACCCCAAGGGCCCTGACAAACTATGTGGGAGTTAAAATTTCACTGTCCTCAGCCACCAACTCAGTCGGCCTGTCTCCTTGCCAAAACAAATTTTCAGAAGATGGAGAAGGAAGCTGTAGCCGAATCTAACTGCTAATGACTCCAGCATCATGAGAGCTGAGCCTCGGGGGACTTGGTCTGCCTCTAATTAATTTCCATGCAGCTGGTCTGCAGAGGTGACCTGGAGAGCCTCCGAGTTCTATCTCTGCAGCAGCTGAGCCTTTGTGGGACCAGATGGCAGAGGCGGCTGCAGCAGCACAGGACATCTTGAACTTGGGCTCAATCTAAGAACGGGCACTCGGGACATGGCCCCATTTCTCCCTTGTGTGCTGGGCACAGACCCTCACCTCACATCCCCTTCATCAGAAAGTCAAAGAATGATGGATGGAAGATCAGAGAAGTAACACCAACCTGGGCGTACCTAGACCTGTCTCCACCTCAGGACCATTTATTATGCCATTTCTAAAGTAAACCCTGGGCTTTCCTGGTGGCTCAATGGTATAAAGAATCTGACTGCCAATGCAGGAGACAAGGGTTTGGTCTCTGATCTGGGAAGATCCCATGTGCTAAGCCCACATACCACAACGACTGAAGCCTGTGCACTTGGAGCCCATGCTCAGGAACAAGAGAAGCCATCTCAATGAGAAACTCGTGTACTGCAATGAAGAGTGACCCCTGCTCGCTGCAACTAGAGATAACCCACACACAGCAGCAAAGACCCAGCACAGCCAAAAATAATAAATAAATTTTTAAAAACCCCAAACACTGTGATTAAAAAAAAAAACCCTAGTAATGGTGATGGTCCCTTAGAAGCAGAATACAAACTTCCCTCTTCACTCTCAGCCCCACATCCTTACTCCCCCTTCAGAGGTAACTGCTGCTAGCAGTTTGCATCTATTCTTCCAGACATTATTCTAGTTATTTTTAAACATACCTACACAAACACATACATGGTTATTAATTAATTAAATGAATTGCATACGGTGATTTCTTTTTACCTACCCACACTTTTCAAGATCCTTTTCATATCAGTGCATTTATAGATCTTTTAAAAATGTCACATCATATTAAGGGGCAAAGAAGCACTATAATTTACCCATCCTCTGGTTGATGAGCATTTAGAGTGTTTGCAGGCGTCAGCTATTAAAAAAGATAAATGTGCTATGTAAACAGTTTTCTACTTCTTTGTAAGCATGTATCGGCCTCTTTACAGAATAAATGCACAGATATGCTTTTGCCAGATTAAGAGTCTGCTCATTTGCAGTATCACCAGACATAGCCCGGTTGTCCTCCACCCAAAGCTACTAATTGACATTCCCAACCAAGTGTGGGAGACCAGCTCTTTGTACATCTCCCATGCCCCACTGACACTGAAGTCTCCATCATTTTGATTTTTTGCCAAACGCTTGGAATCTTTTTAAATTGGTCATATGCATTTGAAAATTGCCTCATTAAACCCTTCACCCATTTTTCTTATTGATGTGTAAGAATTCTTCATCTATCCTAGATATTAATCCTTTGCCTTTTCTACACATTACATTTTCCACATTTCACTTTTTACAACTTATTTATAGTACCTTTTGTTGTACTGTATTTTTAAATTTTCAATATGTCCAAATATGTCGACTTTCCCTTACAGTTTTAAAAGCACTATTTGAGATTATTTATATGCATGTGTGTATGCAAGTGTATGCACGTGTGTGTGTGTGTATGTGTGCACGCGCGCCCATACACATGATTGGGGAGGAGTTATTTCCGGGCTTTGCAGAGGGAGGCAGGTATTTGCAACCAACCTCTCTCTACTTTTCTGACCTGATTGGGCTCCTGCTTCTCCTGACCCCATTGGGCCTGCTTCACCCCCTCCCTCCATGTCCACTTGCCTCCTGCTCTTCCTCCTACATCTTGCTGGTGCTCAAACTTGCTGAACTTCCTCCCATTGCAGGCACATTCTCTTGAGTGCACATTCCTTCTGCATGGAATGTACCTCCCTGAACCTTGAGCTTGGTTCACTCACCTGCTCATTCAGGTCCTGGCACAGCTAACAGTCTCCAGGGAGGCAGTGCCTGGCACAACAGGTAAAACAGCCCTCCTGCCACCTGACACTCTCCCCTTACCTGCTTCATTCTTCTTTACATCACTTACTACCATCCAAAACAGATCTGTCTGCTAACTGTCTACCTTCCTCACTAGAATATAAACTTCAGCCAGACAATGCACCCTGCCCTGGACAGCATGGCCATCCAATCAATGCCCACTGTCCCCTCCATTTCCTATTAGGCTCTTTTCAAGACAGCTCATGCCAAGGCATGTAGGGGCTACAGGAGGCTGGACCCTCGGGGGACCCGAAAGCCCAGCCCCATGCCACTCCACCGAAGCCACACCCACCCCACAGAGGATCCAATTTGTGGCTCATCTCACTCTCCTTCCCTCTGCTCAGATCTTAGGTTTCAAGTAACACAGAAAGTCACCCAGACTCCTGGGAGCTCAGAAGGACAGTGTTAAAGGCCAAAGTGTGAGCTAAACACACACTTTGAAGGGAAACAAAACATAAATATTTATTCAGAGTTTCAATACTTTCCATCCAGCCTTCATGGAATGCTCTTTGGCAGCATTTATCAAAAATTTAAACATTGATAGACTTGATTCAGCAATTCTGCTTCTAGAGATCTCTCTTTGGAATACAACTGTGAAAAGATGTATGTTCAAAGACACTTCATACATCATTCACAATGATAAAGACATGAAAATGACCAAAATGCACATGGGGAATGGTTAAATAAACTATAGTATGTTCGTATGATGTAGCACTATGCTGCCAATAAAAACAATAAGGTTGCTTTATATTATACTGGCATGGAAAGATGTTCATGAGAAATAAATTAAAAAGCTATTTGTTGAAGAGTATGCATGGTATTATCACATTTTTAATACACAAAGATATTATCTATATTACAGCTGTAAATGGGATGTTCTCATAGCTCAAACGGTAAAGAATCTGCCTGCAATGCAGGAGACCAGGGTTCAATCCCTGGGTTGGGAAAATCCTCTGGAGAAGGGTATGGCAATCCACTCCAGTATTCTTGCCTGGAGAATCCCATGGACAGAGAAGCCTGGGGGGCTACAGTCCATGGGGTCGCAGAGAGTCAGACACGACTGAGCAACTAACACACACAGCTGTAAATATATAAAAATTTCTGAAAGACTGTTTCCTAGTTTTGTTGTTGTTGTTTAGTCACTTAGTCGTGTTGAACCCTTTGACTCCATGGACTGCAGCACACCAGACTTCCCTGTCCTCCACTATCTCCAGGAGTTTGCTCAAATTCATGTCCATTGAGTTGATGATGCTATCCAACCTACTCATCCTCTGCTGTCCCCTTCTTCTTTTGCCTTCAATCTTTCCCAGCATCAGGGTCTTTTCCAATGAGTCAGCTTTTTGCATCAGGTGTCCAAAGTACTGGAGCTTCAGCAACAGTCCTTTCAATGAATATTCAGGGTTGATTTCTTTAGGATTGACTGGTTTTATCTCCTTGTAGTCCAAGGGACTCTCAGGAGTCTTCTCCAACACCACAATAGGAATGCATCACCTTCTTTGGTGCTGAGCCTTCTTTATGGTCCAACTCTCACATTCATGCATGACTACTGGAAAAACCATAGCTTTGACTAGACAGACTTTGTCAGCAAGTGATGTCTCTGCTTTTTAATGCACTGTCTAGGTTGGTCATTGTTTTCTTTCCTAAGAGCAACAGTCTTTTAATTTCATGGCTGCGTTCATTGTGCACAGTGATTGAGGAGCCCAAGAAAATAAAATCTGTCACTGCTTCCACTTTTTCCCCTTCATGAAGTGATGGGACCAGATGCCATGATCTTAGTTTTCTGAATATTGAGTTTTAAGCCAGCTTAAAATATTACTAGTTTTAAAATATTTTTGATAATGGCTACTACTTCTGAGCAGTAGGATCAAGGGAACTTTACTTTTTGTTTTCATATGCTTCTGCACTATTTCCACTTTTAATGAAGATCTCATACATTGTTTTTATAATAAAAAACAAAAGCCATGAAACCAAAAACAAAATGAAAATAATTTGTCTGCTCTATGAAGGAATAAGGAAAGCAACCAGCTGAGTACAAACAATTCCACAAGCATAACTTTGATCGAAAGTTTCACGATCCTGTCCCTGTAGGAACACGGAGCTGCCGAGAAAATTTCTCTGTGGTTCAGGGAACTCTTGATGGCACAGAAAATTAGGGCAATTAGTCAAGAATACAGTGGCTTCTGCAATTTTCTTGCAATGTGGACTCAGAGTAAATAATTTTTAAGTACACTGTAAACTTTCATTTTACTCCGTAAGATCCCAGAGTACCTACTGAAATGGAGCAGGACCCGATGGTCCTTGCCCCCACATCCCATCCCCTGCCCCAGGTCCTCTGCCTGTCTTCTGTCTGTGGAAAAATTTAGCCAAAGAATAAGTTTAATCAGAGAAGTGAGAACATGCAGAAACAGAGGAAAACAGTCACAGGAGACCAAATAATGATAGTTTAGTCTGTAAGCATAGCCAAGGACCTTTAGGTCCTTCTCAAGAGCTATAGATAATATTCTGAACCATGTGCCGTGAGCTGTCTCATAGATACTGAAACCTCCACCAGGTGGAGGCTAACTATATAATGACTAGACTG
This sequence comes from Bos taurus, assembly GCF_002263795.3. NCBI lineage: Eukaryota > Metazoa > Chordata > Mammalia > Artiodactyla > Bovidae > Bos > Bos taurus. Next base: position 31,132,555 of record NC_037339.1, read on the forward strand.
TAGCCGTGACATAAGCTGTAACAATTCTGAGAACCGGCCTCAAGGAAATTGGGAGCATGCCCTGGAACTGAAGGCTAACTGTACTTAAAACAAGATGGTGCTGGTCAGACCCCCAATGACCAATTTCAAGATGACTGTCAGAGCTGACTGTGCTGTTTCTGCCTACAGCCCCCTCCCTCCATCTATAAAAGCTCTTGCCCCCTGGTTGGACTTTGGACAGGCATCTGCCTTCCCACCCCTCAACTCTGCCCCATCCTGCCCCTTACCCCACGCGGCTGTGTGTGTGCAAAGTCCAGAACCCTGTCACTGCAGCTCTTGGAGCAGGGGCAGAAGAAGGCGGCAGTGGGGAAAGAAATGCTGGTCTCCCTCCGGTCTCAGAGGAGAAGTCATAGAGTTTCATTTGAAACTGACAGTCACTGACAGCAGTCACCTATTTCCAGACAATCTCTAAAGCGTTTCACCATAAACAGAGCAGCAAACAGCCTCTCAGAGGCTTAGGTCGAAAGGAGCTCCCTGGCAAAGCTCCTGGACACTGCTCCTCGGTGGAGGAAAGAAGAGCGTGTGAGCTCAGCTTCTCCTGGACACGGGCCTTCCACATGCAAGACTCCAACACGTGCTGCTCCAAGACCCACCTCGTGTTTTCTTACAACTGCTCATCACGGATGCTTAACGCCAAGTCCACCTGAGCAGAGCCCTGAGCCCAGGACCAGAGCCCCCCAGTCAAGAGCGGTGGATGAGCACGAGGCTGTGCTCTTAAAAATGTGATGACAAATGACAATGCTTAATTCAGAATCCTCAGGGAGCACATCAAAATGAAAAGAAAAAATTCGATTATAGATAATGGTTAGAAAAATGCTCTATTTTTTTTTCATAAAAAGAAAAATGCTATATATATATTTTTAATAAAATGAGCATATCAAGAAAAAAAAAATCAAAGGGAATTTTCATAGGCTCCTAACCTCACACACAATGGGCCACCAATCCCTGAAAATAAATCTCAGTAGAAGTAAGAAAAGATAAGAAACAAAAAGGATAAAGAAACCTGCACAGCCAGAGACTTTATGCTCCAACTGTCTAACTTTCTCATTCTATCCACTTGTGAAAGTGGAATTAATGGGGCTAATTCTAATTCCCCTAGCCCAACAGACCTGGCCCAGATGTCATGAAAGGCCCCGTTAGGAAGATGAAGAGGAACAGGAAGAAAAATGAAAGGTAAATGTGACAACAATGTAAGTTATGATTATCAGGCAATGGAGCTGCAGAAGGCGAATAGGAAAACATGAGTGATGTAACCAGGAAGCAGGGATTCTGTTGTCACTTAGGAGATGGATAGAATGAGGGGCCATTTCAAGGAAAGATTTATAGGGACTGAATGGGATGAAGAAAGGAAATATTATCTAGATAAAAACACAACAAATAAAAGAGGAACCTGGATGAGTTATAAATGAGAGGGGGGGTGAGAGAGGACTCCAGAGGGGTTGCAGAGATAAGAGAAAGAAACAGCTTTTAGCTGCCAATAGTAATATATTTTTTTACTGCAACTCTTGGCTTGCAGAATCTTAGTTCCCTGACCTGGGATCGAATCCATGCCCACTGCAGTGGGCTCTCAGAGTCTTAACCACTGGATGGCTAGGGAATCCCCATGCCAAGAGTAGTTTTAAAAAATCAACAGAAATATCTGACATTGGTGGAAAATGGAGTTAATGAGGGAAACAGTCTAAATATACCTGAAATGAGGCTAGATTGAAACTATTAAAGGTTCATTCCATTTCCTCCACCCTTTATTGCATGTGTGAGGGAAGTGGAAATTCAAAGTAGAATAAAGGAGATTTCTGTGCTCAAATAAAGACCTACAAAAATCAGACTTGTAACAGAGATCTAATTATTTCCTGGGATAAGAGCAGGGATAATTTACTTTTGAAGACTGTTGTGAAAAGGTAAGAATGAAGGAGTGAGGTTTGGGGGAAAATACCATATCTATTTAAAAGTTTTATAATCCCCAAGTATGGACTTCCCTGGTGGTTCAGACAGTAAAGAATCTGTCTGCAATGCAGGAGACCTAGGTTTGATTCCTGGGTCTGGAAGATCCCTTGGAGAAGGAAACAGCAACCCACTCCAGGATTCTTACCTGAAGAATCCCATGAACAGAGGAGCCTGGTGGGCTATAGTCCATGGGATTGAAGGAGTCAGATACGACTGAGTGACTAAACCACTACCACCCACAACTGGCCTCAATCTTTCAGAGTAACTTTCTCAAATGGTCCTCATCATCCTCACCCAACTTATCTTTCAGTCAGGAGATCTCTTTCAAACCACCCAGCACCACCTCACCGGAACTCGAAGCCCTATGCTTGTGTTAAACTCTTTTTCCTTGGAGGTACCTAACTATTGGCTGATATACTCTAACACTGTTCCTTGCTGTCACTACAGCTATAGTTACTGACTTTCACTTACTCCTAGACATGGTCTTCCTCTTACCTCAGGTCCTGCCATCAAGCTGGGAAATGTCCATGATCCCATGCACAACTCATTTGACATCCCAGCCTTTCAGTACTTAGACAACTGCCACTCTTCTAGGGTCTTCCCAGTAGTCATGTACAGATGTGAAAGTTGGACCATAAAGAAGGCTAAGCACCAAAAAATTGATACTTTCGAGTTGTGGTGCTGGAGAAGACTCTCGAGAGTTCCTTGGACAGCAAGGATATCAAACCAGTCAATCCTAAAGGAAATCAACCTTGAATAGTCATTGGAAGGACTGACACTGAAGCTCCAACACTTTGGCCACTTGATGTGAAGAGCTGACTTATTAGAAAAGACCTTGATGCTGGGAGAGAGTGAAGGCAAAACAAGAAGGGTGGCAGAGGATGAGATAGTTAGATTACATCAGGGACTCAATGGACATGAATCTGAGCAAACTCCAGGAGATAGTGGAGGTCAGGGGAATCTGGTAGGCTACAGACCACAGGGTCACAAAGAGTCAGGACATGCCTTAGCGACTGAACAACAACAACTCTTACTAGGCACCTTTAATCAGGAAACCTGGGTATCACCCTGCACCTTGGATCACCTAGAACCTTACCTCTGAAATTCACACACCCCACTTTGGCCGCAAATTTCTTCTTACAGTTGGTCACTTGGCTAAACCCAGAATTCTGATGCGGCAATCATTCCCCTGGGGATTGAGAAGGCGTCTTTCTTTCAGTGTTCAGGGGTGCTTTGGGAAAATTAGGTACTACTCTAAAGTTCAACCTTGGTGCCTCTTCTTTTCCCCAGTCTTATGAAATCTTATGATGTGCCCGTCCCGTGAGGGTCTTTTTTCATTCATTATGCTGGGCACCTGGTAGGCTGTTCCAGTCCTACAGCGGAGGGAAATTTTCTTAAAATGTTGCTTTCATCATTTCCTCCCCTCTGATTTCTCTATTTTCTTTAAATTGGGTATAGCTGCTTCACCACGTTGTGTTCGTTTCCACTGTGGCACGAAGTGACCCAGCTCCATGTACATATACAACCCCTCCCTCCTGGACCTCCCGCCCGCCCGTCAGGAGGCACCAGGGAATTTTTAATCTTTTTACTTGGGCACTTTTAATACTAAGCAGATCATATTTGTATGGGGGAAATGCTAGCCCTGAAAGGCACGATTTTATTGTGTTCTTGAATTAATGGGAAAGTAAATTACTGGATAGAATAAGACAAATAATTCAGACCATTCCTTTCATTTGAACTTACCTAACTAAAACTGCCACGGTGAATAAAACCCAGTTTCTATTTAGGAAGTTTCAAAAAATCCAAGTACTTTTCCCACCACGATTTACTTATTCACATGTTCTCAGGACCTAACAGATCATGCAGAGTCTTGATTCCCCAGGAGAACTGGATTATTTTCCTCCCACAAATCCATCACAGGAATAGCTTTACTCATTATGTTCTGTGTGAAAGTGATTTCTCATTACTCACTTAGGACGTCAGGCCTGTTTATTATGGGGAGAAACAGATACTGGAGAAGAAATGAAAAAAGGAAAATAAGAAGTGGTTTCAAAATGTCAGGAATTCACCTGACTGTAAGGATTATTGTACTATAATTCTCTAATTTTTTTACAGCCTATGTTATGATTGTCTTTTATGATAATATTCATCTTTTTCTTCAAAATGTAAACTACCAATGTGGTAAACGATAACTCACAGTTGAGACAGTGGCCACTATAAAATAGAAGCTATGGTGATAAAATAAAAGTTTTGCAGCTAGATTCCCAGGCTTGAAGTCAACCCAGAAATCTTCCGGTTTCATTACCCTTAGAAAATGACTTGATCTCTCTAATCCACAGCTTCCTAATCTATAAAATAAGGTTAAGAATAGTACCAGCACATCATAATAAGTAAGGATGCAATGAGATGGTGGGTCTGGCAAGCATACAGTAAGTACTCAAAACATGCTGGCAATTATTATTCTACTTGACGTCATGAACCATGACGTCAGGTTGGCCACTGTCCAGCTTGGATACACAGCAGGGTATTGTCACACTGCTGTTGTTCAGTTGCTCAGTCATATCTGACTCTTTGTGACCCCATGGACTGCGGCATGCCAAGACTACAGAACAAACTTCAGCTTCAGCATCAGTCCTTCCAATGAATATTCAGGACTGATCTCCTTTAGGATGGACTGGTTGGATCTCCTTGCAGTCCAAGGGACTCTCAAGAGTTTTCTCCAACACCACAGTTCAAAAGCATCGATTCTTCGGTGCTCAGTCTTCTCTGTCACATTACTTATTCTGCTGTCATTCATCCCTATCAACCTGCCATGTGGGTTGTTCAACAGTCAGAGCTACTTTTGAGACTGCTGCTGCTGCTGCTGCTGCTGCTAAGTCGCTTCAGTCATGTCTGACTCTGTGCGACCCCATAGACGGCAGCCCACCAGGCTCCCCCGTCCCTGGGATTCTCCAGGCATGAACACCGGAATGGGTTGCCATTTCCTTCTCCACTTCTAAGACTGGGGGACTCTATATTTCATACTCCTGCATCTGGTAGTCATACACTGGCTTCTCATGTCCATCATGGGCTTTAGACTCTGATCAGCTGCTGAAGAGATTACTGATAACAAAGTGTGGGGCCTGAAATAGTGCTTGACACAAATATGCTGATCGATGGATCAAAGATGAATACACGAAGACTCTGCAATGTCCAAGAAATGTGTGATGTTTTGCCAGTTATCTTAGAAAAGGAATGGCTGGCATTTGTTTTTTCTTACTATATTTTCATTTTTCCTAGCTCCCCCCAACGTCATCACCCAAAGACAGTAAACAGGGTATTTGGTATTTCATCAGCATAAGGTAGCTAGTAAAACATACAAATCTGGAGAGAACTGGAAAGTTTTAAACACTGACATGTAATTAAAAGTGCCGTGCTCATCAGGCTAAGAGACGGGGCTACAGCATGGAAGCATTTTGCATAACAATGCACTTATAGTTCAGGAGGCAGAGTTATGAGGCACGTAAATGTCAGAAATCACAACGCAAAAGCAGCTCCACAGGACCATTGGCACTAATTACTGCTGGCCCAGCTCCCATAGCTCTTGGAGGCTGACAAGCAGAGTGGGCACAATACCAGGTGTGCAACCTTTGAGATGCAATACGTGCATATACTCTTACGTGAGAGTTAGGGTTTTCTGCCCCACTTTGGAGGGGCCACCACATCATTTCAGGTTTCACACCAGCCTACAGGGGGCTTAATAGCAAGTGAGTCGTGGTATTTTACAAATTCTCGCTGGTACGATGGGCGTGTCCCATTGCACCTCCCAAATCATCAAAAATATCATCCGTGCTTCCATGAAAGAAACGGCAGATTAAGAGAAATATATCTTGTCCCTTACCTGGATCATTCTGTGACACTTCGATGATAATTTTTAAACAGCCCTCGAGGCCACTAAAGTGCCCAGAGGATGAGGTTATCAGAGCTTTAAACTCAAGTGTCCACACACAAAATCAAACTGTCCCAATGAACCACCTAAGGGGCAATGCTTGTGTGATGATGAAGAGGGGACCCACCAGTAAAAGCAGTGACTGAGGAAGCAGCTGTACATTTTCTGTACTTTTTTATTTTTGACCCTGTCTTTTTACCAGCTTTCCAGTTCTTCCACAAAAGGGTTGAAAGGGGAGAGGAGGCTGCACGTTTTCAAATTAACAAGCCATCTAGTGGTCAGCAGCCTAGGTTCAAGACTTTCAGTGGGGAGGGAGACCTGGGAACCTCTAATATTTACAAAGAGGGGATCTACATGGTCACCTGCACGGAACGCCACCCCCACTCCTGCCGCCTGGCAACTCGGACTGACCGGTTAGGTCTCTCCTGCATGCTTTTTGCACACTGTGTTAGGTCTGTTAAATACGCCTCCACCGTACACTCAGTGTGGGTGTGTGTCCACCCAGCCCTGTCCAACTCTTTGAGACCCCGTGGATTACAGCCCTTCAAGCTCCTCTGTCCAAGGGATTTCCCAGGCAAAAACACCCGAGTGGGTTGCCATTTCCCACTCCAGGGAATCAACCCAACCCAGGGATCGAACCCAAGTCTCCTGCGTACATTTTTTACTGCTGAGCCACTGGGGAAGCCTGTTACACTCAGCATAACCATAATTAAATACGTGTGTAAGTATGAGTTTTATGCTTTTTTCTCCTGTGACACCAGCAGCCCTGTAGAAACAAGGACTGTGTCTGTCCCATTCACGTGATGTCCCCCAGCATCCAACACAGAGCTTAACTCAGAGAAGGTGCTCTCGAAACCTCCATGGAATGAATGGAAGCCCATCCACACCTCCCCTGACTTTGCCCGGCCCAGAGTGACTGAGCTGGACTCTGGGGTCATAGCATGGGACTCACAGGGCCTTCTGGCCTGGTGGGGAGGAAGCTCTCCACCCACTGCTGGCCAGAAAGAACAGCAAACAGGCCTTCCAAGACACCCACAAACACCACCCTCTGAACCATGCAATGGATAGTCACTCCATCCATCATCCCGCCATATTTTCCTATCTCTGGGACCTCATGCAAAGGAACAGGCCTCAAATGTATCACCTTAATTTTTCTCCCACTAATGTTCTTTCTAACACTTCTACTCTCCTGTAAACGCCTCCACCCCCAAGCCATTGCAGGTCCCTCTGTTGGCTTCACGAGGACTGATGAGCTAAAGCTGGGGGAACCATGGGGACCCCGTCTCAGGGAGAACACAGCCAACACCAAGTGATAACACCCCCTGTACTGAAGAGCCCAGCGCAACCTAATTGCTCTGGGCTTGTCCCCTGCAGGTCCCACGCCTGGGTCAGCATGGGCTTCCACACTGTGCGGTGCCATGACTCTCTCACCGTCAGAACTGCCTCTCAGAGTCATTTCCATTAAAGGAGCATACGTCACCTGCTATGGTGAGAACAAGTCCCCAACCTCCAGATCCAAGATGCCCGTGGCAAAGTGAGCCCTTTACCTGTCCTGTCTTGTCCTAAAGTTGCATATTTTGTTTCAGCAAGTTCTTACTGAGTCTCTTTATTTAGATGTGCCCAGAGAGGGGAGATGATGCTTGGCCAGACTGGAGGGAGGGTGAGGAGACATGTTAGAGCAGGCTGTTTACAGAACCCAGAACATCCAAGTGCTCGGTAAAAACATTCTGACGGTGCAGACACGCTACTGGTATTTTTACACTATGAAGAAAGAAGAAAGTGTTAGTCTGTCAGTCGTGTCTAACTCTTTGCAACTCTATGGACTGTAGCTCACCAGGCTCCTCTGCCCATGGAATTCTCCAAGCAAGAATACTAGAGTGGGTTGCCATTCCCTTCTCCAGGGGATATTCCCGACTCAGGGATCAAATCCGGGTCTCCTGTATTACAAGCAGATTCTTTACCCTTTGAGCCACCAGGAAAGGCTATAGTATACCCAGAAATAGGAATTCTCAGGTGATGCAGTGGTGAAGAACCCGCCTGCCAATGCAGGAGATGCAAGAGATGCAGGTTCAATCCCTGGGTTGGGAAGATCCCCTGGAGGAGGAAATGGCAATCCACTCCAGTATTCTTGCCTGGAAAACTCTATGGACAGAGGAACCTGGTGGGCTATAGTCCATGGGGCTGCAAAGAGTCGGACGCAACTGAGCGAGCACACATACACGCCAAAAAACACCTACATCTGTGATTTTAATACAGAAATAATAACCTGCTTTTAAAGAAGTAAAATAATTTTTGTGATACAAGTGGAGCTTCTGTACCTATAAAGCAACAGCCTCACTATTCCCAGAGAATTTTTTCCTTAGGGGGAGAGAAACCGAAACAATAAGACATCAGCTGTTCATTCTCTGTATAGCCATACGAAATCCTTCTATATAGCTGAGTCTGAATAAAGGAATTTTATTTTCCATAATACATCGTGTCAACATGACACAATCAGAAGGCATATTGACCAAGCAGTATCCTATCATCAGATCAACACTTCAACTGAAAATATTCTCCCCTTTGCTACAACAACTGCAGACCAGTTAGAAAAGTCAATGGGTAAAGCCTGAATATTTGTGCAAAATTACGTAGATCAACATCCTGGTGAGATGTTGTATTTGACATACGAACAACAGAACAGCTTTTCATGAAAATTCAGAGACAAAGAGTCACTAAAAGACTAAGGTTAAGTTTCTAAAATTCTTCTCTTTATATAGCAATGGAGAGGGTGTTCCATACTTTTTTTTTTTTTAACCATTAGCACTAAATCCATGACAGTTTCCTTTGTCATCATACTGATGTCAAAGAAGCTAAGATCTTTATTAACTTATAGGAAGATGATATTCTGGGAGTAGATCTTGCTCAGTACAGTGTTATTAGTTCTCAGCCTGTGACTGAAAGCCCAGGGAAAGAAGGGACGTGGACAGAATCCAGAATGGATTGTAGGGGATCAGGGTGCGGTGTGTGCATAACTAGCATTGTCCCAGAAAGAAGACTCACTCGCTCAGTTCTAAGGCGGTGGATGAACCTAAAGCCTATTATACAGAGTACAGTAAGTCAGAAAGAGAAAGATGAATACTAACACATATATATGGAATCTAGGAAGATGGGACCGACGATCCTATGTGCAAGGCAGCAAAGGAGACACGGATGTAAGGAACAGACTTTTGGACTTAGTGGGAGAAGGAGAGGGTGGGATGATTTGAGAGAAGAGCATTGAAACATATACACTACGAGCCAGCGGGAGTTTGATGAATGATGCAGGGCACCCAAAGCCTGTGCTGTGGGACAACCCGGAGTGATGGGGTGGGGAGGGAGGTGGGGGGGGGTTCAGGATGTGGTGGACACATGTATATCTATGGCTGATTCATACCGATGTATGGCAAAATCCATCACAATATTGTAAAGTAATTAACTTCCAATTAAAATAAGTTAATTTAAAAAAAGGAAGACTCAATCTCAACCTTTATTTTTCAATGACAGTTATTTCAATAAAATGTAATTAACTGGCTTCCATCTGAGTAAGAATGCCTAAGCAACACAGCACAGAGGTTAGGTATATAGGTTTTAAGTGAATTTGAATATCTTTTCATATATTTATGGCCACTGACCACTTTGTTCTTCTATTGTCTAAGTCACCCATTCATATATTTTACCTATTTTTTCAAATTAAGTTGTATTTTTTTCTATTGATTTTCATATTAAAACTTTGTTGCAGCATTTTCATTCAGTCTATCAACCTTCTTAATTCTATGATGTTCATTATTGCAGACAATTTAAAATTTGTATGTAGTTAAATCTTTTTTTTTAAAGGTTTCCAGGTTTTATATCATGTTCAGGAAGGCCTTCCCTATTCCCAAATTTTAAACTATTTCAATTATTTTATTATCAGAAAAGATATGCTTAAAAATATACTATTAAAGTTGTCCATTATGTTGTTCAACGTAATTTTTTAAAAATTCACAAAATTAAAATCGTACATACACATTTGTGCTAAAAAACAAGTTCTCTCTTCTGATAAAGTGCCACACTCTATTTTTTCCCCCCCTAATTATGTTTTTTCTTTCTTTCTTTCTTCTTGCAGCCAGGAAGCTCTGAGTCCAGTTTTATCAGGCTCTTCTCTTTTTTATTACTTGGATTTTTAATCCTCTGGGCCCTTTACTGCATGCTACCTTGTATCTTTGCTGAAATCAGAAAGTGATTACAAAATAAACAAATCAGAAAATGATTAAACAAATAAAGAGAAAGTGATTAAGTGATTTTAAAAGTCTATTATATTTAATTTAAACTTTTTTGGGTCATTTGTTTCTTAACCCATCTTTTAAAAAAAATATTGCTTTATTTCAGCTGCACCGAGTCTAACTGCAGCACACAGGCTCTTTAGCTGTGGCATGTGGGACCTAGTGCCTTGACCAGGGACAGAACCTGGGCCCCCTGCACTCGGAGCACAGAATCTTAGCCACTGGACCACCAGGGAAGTCCCTCTTAATCCATCTTACAATGACTTCCTGGTCTGCTAGAATTAACTGACAGCCAGCGGATAAGATTACAGATCTCTTGTTCTCACTCTAATTGTTGTTCAGTCACTCAGTTGTGTCCAACTCTCTGACCCCATGGACATCAGCACACGAGGCTTCCCTGTGCTTCACTATTTCCCCGAGTTTGCCCAGACTCATGTCAACTGAGTCAGTGATGCCATCCGACCATCTCATCCTCTGTCATCCCCTTCTTCTCCTGCTTTCAATCTTTCCCAGCATCAGGGTCTTCTCAGATGAGTCCGTTCTTTGCACCAGGTGGCCAAACACTTCAGCTTCAGCATCAGTCCTTCCAGTGAATATTCAAGGTTGACTTCCTTTAGGATTGACTTGTTTAATCTCCTTGCTGTCCAAGGGACACTCTAATTATTAGTGTACAATTCTGTTTACCTTATTGTGACTGTTCTAATTATTCTTGAATCTAAGTCACCTATGGCTTAAAGCAAGTGTTTAAAATGTTTCCTGAATAAACAAACCAGAAAAAAGTTACTCACAGAAAAAACTCAGATCAGAAATCTAGGTTAAAAGAAACAGCCCAAGCATTCCCCGGGCATGTTCTATTGTGGGTACATGTTGCATTTGAAGACATGGATGACAGTAATTGAACAGTTGACCCAAAGACACAAGAGCTTGCCATCATTAGCCTGGAATCACCAAGGGAAAGAAGTGACACATCACAGTTTAGAAATACCAGCATGAGTTAAAACAAGGGTTGGTGTTACCCAAGTAATTAGAATAACCCAAATACCCTACAGTCCCAAGAAACCCAATTATTTGGAATTTAACTGTAATTTGCATGCCTGCCTTCTGCTTTTTAATTAGCCTGATGACAGAACAAGGCAATGGGAAAGCTGATTTGGTATTAGGAACTACATTTTATTTAAATGAAAAATTCATACCTATAGGATAAATGCAAAGTTAAAATTCAGTAATAAAATGTATCTTTTAATCATAATTTTTAAATTGTTATTAAATTAGGTGTTGGAGTGAGATGCAAGTTAGAAGAGAATGTCCTGAAATCTCTCATCTTCTGCTCTATTTTCCCAATCCACACTTTCCCCAGATGAGTCCATTTCACAGGGGCCACAGCCAAGGATTTACACAGAGGCTGGGGTGGGGTCCTCCACCTAGCAAATGGTGGTAATTAACTCTTGTTCTAAACACCTTAACACCTCCTCCTTGTCAATAATGGGAAAATGTATAAGAAGTTTTATGTCTTTGGAAAATCAAATGCAGAGCCTTATGTGTATTAAGTTATGTGCTATGTGCTCAGTTGTGCGCTCTTTGTGACCCCATGGACTGTAGCCCACCAGACTCCTCTGTCCGTGGGATTTCCCAGGCAAGGATATTGGAGTGGGTGCCATTTCCTTCTCCAGAGGATCTTCCTGACCCAGGGATTGAACATTGGCAGGCAGATTCTTTACCACTGAGCCACCTGGGAAGCCCAGGAATTTACTAGAAATGCAATTTCTGAGGCTTCACCCCAGACCCACTGAATAAGTCACTCAGGACGAGAGCCAGTAATCTTTTCTAACAAGCTCTACAGGTAGTTTTGAGGCACTAAAATTTGATAAACACAGGTCTACAGGATTTATTCAACAACTGTATTTTAACTCACTGTAGGCTTGTCTACTTTATTTTCTATTTAAACCCAAACCAAACATGTTAAGAAACTGGAACTAAAAGAGAGTCATAGGTCGTGTGACATTCATTCACTGATTTGTTGATTCATCCGACTGTTAACGAATAGATGCTAAGTAGCCACTGGGAGTTAGTCACTGAGGCGACTGCAGGATCAGGGATACTGGGCTAAATAAATGGGACAAGGTCACCGTCCCCGGGAGCTTTCCCTCCACTGAGGAAGAAAAAACCAAACAGGTCAATTTACATGTCCCCAGCTGGGAGGGACTGGGGGCAGGAGGAGAAGGAAACGACGGAGGATGAGATGTCTGGATGGCATCACTAACTCGATGGACGTGAGTCTGGGTGAACTCCGGGAGATGGTGATGGACAGGGAGGCCTGGCGTGCTGCGATTCATGGGGTCGCAAAGAGTCGGACACGACTGAGCGACTGAACTAAACTGAACTGAGAGGGGATTATGAGGTGATGCTCCACTGAAGTGATCAGGGAAATGCAAATTAAAATAACACTGAAATATAATTTCACTCCCATTAAATGGACACTTTTTTTTTTTAAATGATAAGTATCTATTCTTATCAGCGATATGGGTGGAAATGAAGCCTTTGAAAAGGAATCCAGTCATATCCATTAACACATCAAGCACAGCCATCCCACTCCTGGGGATCAATCTTGTAGAAAGAATGTCACCTGTTCAAGGACATGTACCGAAGCATCAGTTAATAGTGGCAAATGCCAGTTACAAAGTGAATGCCTGCCGGTAGGGGAATGTCTGAATAGATCATGGTATAGCCACACTAGGCAACCAGTGGAAAACAGCCACGCACTGACTTTGAGGGCAGCTCTATGACGTGCCTTCAGTAAGGAAAGTGACATGTAGAAAAATGTATAGGACTTCCCTGGTGGTCCAGTGGTTAAGACTCCGCCTTCTAAAGCAGGGGATGTGGGTTTGATCCCTGGTCAGGAAGCTAAGATCCCACATGCCTCTTGGCCAAAAAAAACCAAACAAACAAAACATAAAACATAAGTAGTATTGCAACACATTCAATAAAGACTTTAAAAATGGTCCACATCAAAAAAAAAAAAATAGGTACAATGCAATTTTACTTTTAGGAACCAGGCCCATCTATGTGTACATATCGCTGGTACATGAGCACAGGAGCATAGAAGAATAACATGGAGGAATGAACACCGTCAGAGGTGAACCATCTAACGTGGATTCAGGCTCAAGACCCAGGCTCCCTCACTCTGAGTATCTTCCTACAAGTAGTGCAGAAGATGAGGCTAAGCCACATGCTGGATGCTTGGACATCCTGAAGGCAAACACGCATGCGTGAGACACGGGAGGAGAAGGCAGGCGGGGGCCACATCCAGCAGCTTCAGCTGCTGACAAGCACCTTCACGTGTCACACCTTTACATCAGTTGAGTCCCCTGCATCTGTCACTAGCTTCCCAGGTCAGGAGGGGCACTGGCTTTGCTGGCCTGGACACGGCAAGCACAACATGACTCTGGAGCCAGCCTTCTGCCATAGCTGCTGATCCCTGCATCCCGGCCTGGATGGAACCAGCCTGGAATGTGCAGGGGGACAGAACCCCTACATCCCTGTTGAGGCAGCAGTGTTCCCCCAGGGACCACGTGATCACTCCCGGGTTGCAGAGTCTGTAGCTAGCTCCTACCATCCTTCCAGTGATAGATTTCATCAGCACCTGCTTCCCTAAGCAAAATGAGCCTAAATGAGCTTGACCCTTTTTTTTTTTTTTGGCACTGGAATCTGTGATTTGATGGGTTACCAGTCACTAGGAGGAGTAAGAAGGAGTTTTAAGAATTTAAACACAGGAATAGATGAAAGTGCCTTGCGAATCGTGGTACTATTATTACCACTAATATTAAAAGCCACCGGAAAGACATCTGTCATCCCGTCTAAACAGCTGATGTACCCAGAGGCTCTCAGAAAAAGCTCTCCACTGCAGTTTCTCTGCAGCATGAGTCTTACCAGCCGGTGTGGATGTGGATTTCGGTGCCGGAAGCAAACTCCTGCGGGGTGTTGTCGCGCTGGAGGAAATTGGAGGGGCTGCCCGGCCAGCCCCCTTGGGTGTGTCTTTGGCAGGGAGAGCTGCCTTTAGAGGTGGCTGGTCTTCAGTTCCAAAGGATGAACCTGCAGGAGGCAGACTGTGCGTTAATGACAGTGTCATGAAAAACGGGTAGACCCCCTTGCTGGGCACCACCACCTATCTATCCCTGAAGCCTCCACCTGCATCAGAACTTGACCCAACTCCTGATGAGTGGCCTTGAAAAGCATTTCTCTGGGATGAGGTGTGGAAAAAGAGGTTGCCTTCAGTCACTGCAGGGAAGTCTGTCCTCCAAACCCACATGCCACAGGCTCCACCAAAGCCAAGAACAGCTTCGCCCACTGAAGATTTTACACACACACACACGCACACGCATGCACACACAATTTGCTTTTCTGGATGTGCAGCTGCATACACAGGCTTCCCAGATGGTTCAGTGGTAAAGAACCCACCTGCCAATGCAGGAGACACAGGTTTGATCCCTGGGTCAGGAAGAGCCCCTGGAGAAGGAAATGGCAACCCACTCTAGTATTCTTGCCTGGAAAATCCCACGGACAGAGGAGCCTTGTGGGTGATAGTCCATAGGATCACAAGAGTCGGACATGACTGAACAACTAAACAACAAGCTGTACACACATATGATAAGCATTCATTTTATAACTGTCAGAGGATGAGCAACACTTTTCTGAAAACCAATGTAAGTGTCCCAGAGGAGATGAGAGTAAGGACACACACACGTACACCGCTGGTCCAGAAGAGGATTCAGGGCTCCCTGAAACCCAGCTCATTTCATCTTCAGAATAAGGGCCTTTGGATAAAGGGAGATGGGTGAGAAGCATGCAGGCAGAGAATCCCCTTGAAATTCACGAAGCTTTTGATCTGACAAGCCGAGGCTTCATCAAACTAAGGGGGCTACCCTAGTGGCTCAGTGGTAAAAAACCTGCCTGTCAATGCAGGAGATGCAAATTCCATCCCTAGGTCTGAAGATCCCCTGGAAAAGGAAATGGCAACCCACTCCAGGATTCTTGCCTGGAAAATCCCAAGGACAGAGGAGCCTGGCAGGCTATAGTCCATGGGGTTGCAAAGAGTCAGACACGACTGAGCAACTAAACAGCAGCAACAGCATCAAATTAAGAGGACCCTGCATTAGAGCCCAGTTTATTGCAAAGGCAGAAGATGTCTATTGGTCATTTCAGTTTTCTATTCAACATAGAAACAGGCTCTGTGTCAACAGAATAGCTTCTTTATGATGGGCTGCTCTGAAGACAGGGCATACTGGGATTTGTGTCAGATTTAAATGCCAGAATGGTCGTGGCCCATTTTTTCTCCTCTATAAATTTTTAAACCTACTATGCTGGCTATATGTGTAATCTCTTAAAGACAATATATGACACCACCATCTATTCCTATTAAAGGATAAATCTTCTAAATGCACCTCTGAGTAACAGCTGCAAAGACTAATCTACCAAATTAAATAGAAAGCCTGAATATACTGAGTTTACTGCCTGTTGGGATGAAAACTATCCAGTTAGGAACGTGACTGTCTACCATGGAAAATACACACTGACAGCTGGAAGATATATATGTAATTGTAGTGAAAGATTAAAGTTTTTGTTTCTATCATTTTAAAAGGATAGCCCTAACATTCTATGCAGATAGGGCCTGCATCAAAATGATAACATTATTAAAATGGCTTTAGTGTTCAAATGTTCAGGAGTTTAATTCAACCCCTCAGAGTAAGAGATGGCTGCTTTCCTCCCTCTGAAGACCTGAAAGTCTGTTTAAAATGAGTGAAATCTGTTTTGTCTCTTAACAAAACAGTATTTAGGAAGGAAGAATAAAGACTGCTATTTCCTAACACAGAACCTATGCCCTATAGTTCTCTGAAGGTCCTGTGTAAGGTTTTAAATAGTTCTAAACAGGGCTATCACTTTGCCAACAAAGGTCCATGTTGTCAAAGCTATGGTTTTTCCAGTAGTCATGTACGGATGTGAGAGTTGGATCATAAAGAAGCTGAGTGCCGAAGAATTGATGCTTCTGAACTGTGGTGCTGGAGAAGACTCTTGAGAGTCCCTTGGACTGCAAGGAGATCAGACCAGTCCATCCTAAAGGAGATCAGCCCTGAATATTCACTGGAAGGACTGATGCTGAAGCTCTAATTTTTTGGCCAAGTGATGCAAAAAGTCAACTTATTGGAAAAGACCCTGATGTTGGGAAAGATTGAGGGCAGGAGAAGGCGGTGACAAAGGATGAGATGGTTGGATGGCATCAATGACTCAATGGATATGAGTTTGATCAAACTCTTGGAGATGGTGAAGGACCAGGAAGTCTGGCATGCTGCAGTCCATGGGGTCACAAAGAGTCAGACATGACTTGGGAACTGAACAAAAACAACGAAAGACAGGGATAGGAAATACATTTGATTCACACAAACAGTACAAAGATGATGAAACTCCACTGAAAGGAGGCACACTGTACCCTGAATTTCAGATTTAAAAGTAAGCACAGGAGCAGAAAAAATGAAACCAGACCACTGCCACACAGTACACAAAAATCAGGTCAAAATGTATTAAAGACCTGAATACAAGACCTGAAACCATGAAACTCCTAGAAGAAAGCACAGGCAGTACACACTCTGTGACCCCGGTCTTAGCAGTATCGATCCACAAATGTCTCTTCAGGGAAGGGAAACAAAAGCAAAAATAAACAAACAAGATGATATCAAACTACAAAGCTTCTGCACAGCGAAGGAAACCATCAATAAAATTAGGAGACAACCTACCAAATGGGAGAAGATATTTGCAAATAATATATCCAATAATGAGTTAATATCCAAAATATTTAAAGAACTCATACAACTCAACAACCCTATTAAAAATACGCAGAGGAGCTGAATAGACATTTTTACAAAGAAAATATATAGATGGCCAACAGAGGCAAGAAAAAACTTTCAACATCACTAAATTCACATGGAATTAGCTAATGTTCAGCCTCCTGCTGACATACTGCCAGAATAATCTACCTACTGAAAACTGCACTGGAAGTTGAACATCAAATCTTTCACACGGCATCTTTTATTTAACAGTTTATTAAATATTCTTAAGAAGGGGAATATTTTGTATCAGAGTTCAAATACCCTTTTATCAAATCCTTTTGTGCTCGGTATTATTCTCTTACATGAAATTTATAATTCAGTGAACATCTCAATTTGCCTGTTATCCAGGCTGGGAAGTAATTCATCTGTTTGAAGTATGAAGTGTCAAGGAAGCTTTGTACTCCCCTTTGAGAGAAGTCTTGAATTACCAAAAAAATAAAATGAAACAAGATAATATAATAAAATAAAACTGAACTCCCTTCTTGTCCATTATTGTGGGAGACAGTTGGCAGTAGCGAATACCCCTCTTTGAAAACCAGCTGAAGTTGACCAGCACTTAAAGACACTTTATTGAGTACATGACAAGTCTTCTGAATTTGCAAAGGGCTGCTGAATTCTGTAACTGCTCTAGTATTTGACAACAATGCAGACAATATCAAACCACTGCTCGATAAAAGGAGAAAGCAACTGGAAATGAACCATGGCTGTGTGAGCCAGAGATGCTCCTGAGGACCCAGCCAGTGGGAGTGGTCCACGCGTGTAACTAGCCATCCCATTCTCAACCAGCCCGAGTCTCCTGCAGTGGATAAGCATGCACGAATGATGAGTCTGAGTAGATGTGGGCCTGCACCATGGACAGAGGAGGATGTGTGAAAATTCAGGCCAGACAAGGCGGCACTGCAAGAATAAAAGTCCCTGGAAGGATCTGAGACACCAGGAGGAGGAAGGGTAGATTTACAGGAGCCCTGAGAGCACCCCACAAAGTGATGAGTGTGTCCCCCCAACCTGCTGCAAAGGATGATTCTGACCATGACTGCAGCCAGGGTTTCCGATCCATATCCCTACATCACTTACTGGGAATGTGGATAGCTGAAGCTGAGCTTTAAAAGAAGAAAAGAATGGATTGAGAGATGAACATCAACTAGACTAGAATGAGGTTGGGAAGACTGTACAAAAATAGCAAATCTGTTATTAATACCATGAAGGCATTACAGCCAAACTTGAAGAAACATCTTTCTTTGATTCTGAGTATTTATCTGTATTATAATGATAAATCTTCACTGATTTTTTTAAACAATCCCAAGCAATCAAGTTGTATAATGTTCTGGCTGCACAATTGCTTCACTGATGCATATTTCATTGACTTAGCCGTATTTATCACTTGGCAGCAAAATTTAGTTTAATTATTAAAGTACCAACTGAATGTTTTATTTCCTGCCTCCCACATATTTTAACTCAGGTGTATGCTTTATTTCTCACTGAAGTGCTAAGGTAAACCTGCTAGCTTATCATTTCAGCAAAGATGTATCTTTGTCTGAATGAAGAAGATCAAGACTCTGTGGCAGGCTCTGCCCTGGGCAGGGGGCGCCTGACAGACATGGTCCTGTCTTCACACCACTTACATTCCAGTGGGGGGACATCCAGACCCAAACAGGTACAGATAAACAAGATCATCTCTAACTGCCACCAGTTATGAAAGAAACACAGGAGCAGGAGAAACTCAAGGGTGAAGGAGGGGACATCACTTTAAGTGGAGAGGCTGGGCAACAGGGAATGTCTAAAGTAAACATTTCCCTCTGCTGCACACTAGCCCCCACCCTCCTTTATTACTATTTTTTTTTAACCTTTGTTTTCTCAACCGAAGCCATCCCCCCAGGGAACAAGCATTTTATTTACTTATTTAAACTTTTTATTTTGTATTGGAATATAGACCAATTAGGGGCTTCCCTGACAGCTCAGTTGGTAAAGAATTGCCTGCCATGCAGGAGACCCCAACTCAATTCCCGGGTCGGGAAGATCTGCTGGAGAAAGGATAGGCTACCCAATCCAGTATTCTTGGGCCTCCCTTGTGGCTCAGCTGGTAAAGAATATGCCTGCAGTGCGGGAGACCTGAGTTCGATCCCTGAGTTGGGAAGATCCCCTGGAGAAGGGAAGGGCTAGCCACTCCAGTTTTCTGGCCTGAAGAATTCCATGAACTGTATAGTCCATGGGGTTGCAAAGAGTCGGACACGACTGAGCGACTTTCACTTTCATAAACCAATTAACAATGACAGTTTCAGGTGGATAGTGAAGGGATTCAGCCATACATATACATGTATCCAGTCTCCCCCAAACTCCTCTCCCATCCAGGTTGCCATATAACACTGAGCACAGATCCCTGTGTACAGTAGTTCCTTGTTGGTTATTCATTTTAAATATAGCAGTGTGCACATGTCCATTCCAAACTCCCTAACTATCCCTTCCCACCATCCTCCCCCCAGCAGCCGTAAGTTCACTAAGTCTGTGAGTCTCTTTCTGTTTTTTAAGGGAGTTCATTTGTAACATGTCTTTTTAGATTCCTCACATAAGGGATGTCATTTGATATTTATCCTTCTCTGACTTACTTAACTCAGTATGACCATCTTTTTGATTATTAATGATCATCATTGCTCTTGAAACTTAGAATTGAAGTGTCGGAACCCTCCTGACTCTCTCCCTTTTATCAACCAATTCAAGGCAGTGTGCTTCCATTTCCATTACAGACTCCAGATTTATACCCCTTGTCTGCCCACGTCAGTCCCTTAGCACCTGTTGGGGACACAGTGGTAGGGCCCTACCCTTCCCCTCCCACCCCCTTCAACGCTCCCTCGTTCAGTGCATCCCCTCCCTATACTTCTACCAGATTTTCCAAGTAAATTCCAAAGTTGTCTTTCTGGTACTCCAAAGAGAAAATGAAAGTCGCTCAGTCATGTCTGACTCTTTGCAATCCCATGGACTGTGTCCATGGAGTTCTCCACGCAAGCATTCTGGAGTGGGTAGCCTTTCCCTTCTCCAGGGGATCTTCCCAACCCAGGGATCGAACTCAGGTCTCCCGCATTGCGGGCAGATTCTTTACCAGCTGAGCCACAAGGGAAGCCTAAGAATACTGGAATGGGTAGCCTATCCTTTCTCCAGCGGATCTTCCCGACCCAGCAATTGAACTCAGGTCTCCTGCATTGCAGACAGATTTTTTACCAACTGAGCCATCAGGGAAGCCCTTCTGGTACTCTAATTCTTCCACTATCTGGTCCCACCATATTTTTCTGACAGTTCGACTGCAAACTCCAGGCAGGCAGGATTCCGCACTGTGACTTCCTGTTCTACTATCAACAAGGCTGTGCTGGAGAAGTACTTGCTGTATGGATGAAGGACGGACTAAGTGCAAACCTATCCCATGGGGACAGTGCTTCCCTTCGTAGCCAATTCCTTTTCTCCATTTCTGAGCCCAGAGATGCTCTAAAAGCTTCGCACTTTCCTCAACAGCTCCCATGAACACAGACATACTAAGCATGGCCAAGGTGGGGGGGAGGAATTTGTGGTTTAAAAGGTGTCAACTGGCTGTGATGTAGTAAGGTGCTTTTCAAACATTTTTAAAACAATATGCAGAAAAATAAACATCAGAATTTAACAGTTTTGGGGTCCTTTGCCCAAGCATCCCACCCCTCTCCCCGAGAGTGTACTGTTTACCTATTATTTTTACTCTGTATCATTTCAGTTCTTGCTTCGGTCTCATCTTAAGCATTCATCTCGGGGTTTGATAAAGTTTGAGAGGATAATAGTTAAATGTTAAGATGGCCTAGATTCAAAGCCTGGACAAGAGGTTCACTCTCTCTCTGTTTCATTTCTTCAGCTGTAAAAGGGAGGATAACAGTGGATATCATCACAGTTATTGCTTTAAAGGAGTTACTATTATACATATTTAGACTAAAGTGCTTAGAATAGTATTGGACACATCTAAGCCCTCAGTAAAGGCAACACTGACCCTATGCCCACTAAGCCAACACTGAGCCTCATTCAAAGCATATTAGTCTCATCAGGCTACTGCCTCTTGTTTTTCTTCCAACCACCAACATCTCATGGCTTCACGTCTCTCCAACACAATGACTGGGGTCTAGCTCTGAAGAGGTACCTCTAAAGAATCGTGCTCCTTTATCCATCTCTCCCCAGTAACCGAAGTCCTAAGGAAAGAAGGAAAAACACGCGGCACGCCTCTCACTCCTCCCACCTCACCTAGAGCAAGTGTGTCGCTGCTGTTCTTTAGTTTCTCAGTCGTGTCCGCTCTTCATGACCCCATGGCCTGCGGCCCGCTAGGCTCCTCTTGTCCATGGAATTCTCCAGGCAAGAATACTGGAGAGAGTTGTAGTTTCCTTCTCCAAGGAATCTCCCCGATCCAAAGATCAAACCCATGTCTCCTGCACTGGCAGGTGAATTCTTTACACTGAGCCACCCGGGAAGCCCAGAGCAAGTGTTGACTTCTCACTAATCCAAGGCTGGCCTGCGTATCTTCCTCAGTACAGTCTTCCAGGAGTCCAGTAAGTGGTTCCAGGAGACATCACCTACACCGCCTCACCATGAGGCGGCAGGATGCAGTTCTGTGGGTCAGTGTGGGGCGAAGAGGGTTCACCAGGTCCACAGGAATTCTCTGGATTCCTGCTGCAGAGTTCCTCTTCCTGAGCTCTTCCATCAGAGCCCTGACAGCAAGTCTTAAGAGTAGTAATAATAAGAGCACCATGTAGCACAGTCATGGACTCCACAGGTTCCGCCCAAACTCAAGACTGGATTTGAACCTTCCTAGTAACATTCTCCTTAAAATGTTAACTCATTCAGCCTCTTTAATGATGTAGTTTATTTATTTATTTACCCTATGTCATTAGCTTAGCCTGAGACTTCAATGAGATAATGCACATCACTTCGTAAAACGCCTGGTACTCAATAAACGTTAGCTGTCATCCACGGCGTGTGCACCAACATCATCAAAAGCAGCCCTGTTTCATCAGCTGTCATTTCTTCAAGAGCCCCCTCTGTCCCATGTGCCACCTGGCTTTGTGAAATCCTGTTCCATGCAAGCCCTATGAAAATACCCTCAAGACATCTCTCCCCTGACACACCAGACCAATCAAGGAAGCAGATGATATCTGCAAGCAGCAGATGCCGACAATGCCAGCCACCTCTACCTTCACAGGTTCCCAGGGCTTCAGTCGGTAGCTGGCACAGTGACCCAGGGCTAGGCATTCTTTTCCCCCAAATTTCCTTCTTTTGACAATGATCACAACTAAATTGTCACAGAAGAGAACAAGAAACACCTCTGTCCCCGCTTCTTACTCCCCACCCAGACATTCCAGGAAAACCTTCCTGGAATCCATTCTAACATATAGCAAAGAGGGTCTTCTTTCTTAAGTTTGCTCAGGAACTGGGGAAATATGGGTGCAGCTCAACTGGTTAAGTGAGGTTCATAGTGCAGGGACACGAATGGTAAAGGCAGGGTGGGTCTGTGTGAGTGGTACCATTCCCTCCCATCTGTGACACCCTGAGACATGGGCCAGCCTTCCCGTCCTCCGTAGCCTCATTAAATGCCATCTTCTCTATAACATCTTCTCTCAATTTCCTGCTAAGTAACAGACTCTAAGAGAGACCAAGCTGGTTATCAAAGTGAGCAAAGGTTGGGGTGATCAGACCATCTCTCTTAAGATCATAGATATAATCGCAGAGGGTAAAAGCCAGCATCTCCCAGCCCAGGGCATGTGAACTCCCAGCACATAAGTGACTGAAAGTTTCCTTTTGATCTAAGAAATTCTCCTTAATATTTACCAAGTCACATTCCCAAAGGAGAGAGCATGGTTAGTGACTGATGCAGGTTAGTGACTTAAAAGATCAAGGGCTAATACGGTTTTTCAAGAGACTTTTGAGTAATTAAAAGCAATCTCTTACCATTCCTCTTTTATATCAATTAGACCAGTTATCATAAATCCCTTTTCCCTACCTGAAGTTCTTAAAAGCTTGAGCCCTCACTCGTGAAGACTCTGGTTCATCACTGTGTGAATCTTTTAGGAGTTAAAACCTTGGGGAAAATATTTAAACTGGAGCATTTTAATTATATGCTTAATATAGGAGTTGTTAAAAGATAAGAGCATCTGATTTGAACTCAATTTAAATTCTGCTAAAGTTATTAATATGGTACAAGAAATTATAGAAATGATCAAGGACTTACCTACCAGTTTTTATTAACAGACCAATAAGAAAGGTTAGTTGTTCCATTTCCATAACTTGGATTTCGGGCTCTACTATAGTTTGCTTTTTGTGTCGTAGGCCTGTTTAATTAATTGTTCCAAAACATCTGAGGGTTGTGTGTTAGTCACTCAGTTGTGTCAGACTCTTTGCGACCCCATGTACTAGCGCACACCAGGCTTCCCTGTTCCTCACCGTCTCCCGGAGTTTGCTCAAACTCATGTCCATTGAGCCAGTGATGCCATTCATCTCATTCTCTGTTGTCCCCTTCTCCTCCTGCCTTCAATCTTCCCCAGCATCAGGGTCTTTCAACTAAGTCAAATACTGAAAAGTGGATCATGGCAACTGAGCCCCAACCTTCCATTCCATATATTTTTAAACAAGGCAGGGGTTGCTGCAAAGAAGTCAGAATTGTTCCCCGAGTCATGATTTCTTACACTCTTAAGAAGAACCCTTTCTTTCTTTTCCTGGTCTGTTACTGGTTCTCACAATCTTTTGTTTTTAATTGGAATGTAATTGCTTTACAGCATCGCGTTAGTTTCTGCTGTATAAGAAAGCTAGTCAGCTATATCTACACATATATCCCCACTTGTTGGACCTCCGTCACCCTCACGCCCAAATCCCACCCATCTGGGTTATCACGGAACATGGAGTGAGCTCCCTATAGAGCAGGTTCTCACTAGCTATGTATTTTACACATGGTAATGTATATATGTCAATCTCCCAAAAGAACCCTTTCTACTCAGGAGCTTCTGGAGAAAATGAAACCTTAAAGGGAAATAACTGAACAGCCTCTTCACAAGTGAACAGCCTATTGGCCTTAAGGTGGTTTGTCAACTTGTAAATCCAAATATTCATCCCTTGAACTCTTAAGAATTTTCTCTGCCCTCCTGGGAGCTAGACAACTCTCTCTTTTCCTTCAGGGTTCAAGAGGGTAGGTGCGTCCCCTTTTATTTCTCTTTCAGCACAGGATTGGTTTTGTTCTTCAGTGTCATCTTCATTATTCTCTCCCTTTAGCCCAGAGTTTCCCAGCAGGATATCATCCACGTCTTGGACCAGGTAAGTCTTTGCTGTGGAGGCTGCCCTGTGATCGTAGGATGGTCAGCAGTGTCCACGGATCCGGGAGCACTCTCTCTCCCTGCCCATCCCCAATATGACTGGGATGACGAACAATAAACGTCTCCAGACAGTGTCAAATGCCCTCGGGGGCAAAAACCATCCCCAGCGAGAACCACTGCTCTAGCTGAATGGAAGACGGAAAGATTTAGTCGGAAGACAGTACTTAACTTGTCTTAGTGGAAAATGAGACTGAAACATCTAAAATTCTGCTGAGTTAGCTTGATAGCTAATTCTTTAATAGTTCTTGATAGTTAACTTTTGGTTACTTCTTTAGATAAACTAGAGTTATATAAAAATACCTTCATGGAGACTGTCACACTGAGTGAAGAAAGACAGACAGAGAAAGACAAACATGATGTTGCTCATGTGTGGAATCTAAAAAAATGGTGCAAATGAACTTCTTTGCAAAAGAGACATAGAATCACAGATGTGGAAGACAAACTTACGGTCACCAAGAGGGAAAGGGGAAAGGAGGGATAAATTCAGTTCAGTTCAATTCAGTTCAGTCACTCAGTCATGTCCAACTCCCCACGACCCCATGAATCACAGCACACCAAGCCTCCCTGTCCATCACCAACTCCCGGAGTTCACTCAGACCCACGTCCATCGAGTCGGTGATGCCATCCAGCCATCTCATCCTCTGTCATCCCCTTCTCCTCCTGCCCCCAATTCCTCCCAGCATCAGAGTCTTTTCCAATGAGTCAACTCTTCGCATGAGGTGGCCAAAGTACTGGAGTTTCAGCTTTAGCATCATTCCTTCCAAAGAAATCCCAGGGCTGATCTCCTTCAGAATGGACTGCAAGGAGATCCAACCAGTCCATTCTGAAGGAGGGATAAATTGAGAGACTGGAATTGACCAAAAAATAAAAAAGACAGAAGGAGGAATGAATATGTGAACCTAATCTTGTTCTCCTTCAAATTAATTCTTACTTTTGTCAATATTTGATTGGAATTGTCTTTTTTTCACATGTCTGAGTTAGATATCTGTTATATATATTGTTATTTCCAAAGACAATGTGATTTACACTTATGGGAAAATCTTTAATTTACAAATACACATAAAACTATTTAAATTAAAGCAGAGGAGGTTCCATTACTCGACAGAAATTAAAGCATTGTTGAGTATTGAATATTTTTTTTCAGTATGTATAAAATTTATTATTATTTTTGCCAAGATAGGCCTACTTAACTTTAAAAATACTATATGTTTCTTAAATAGGATTATCTTGGAAAAACCAGTAATAAATTTTTAAAATACTGAACAAGTACCTTCAATATTCAACAATGCTTTAATTTCTGTAGAGTAATGGAACCTCCTCTGCTTTCTGTATGTATCACTCTGATCTCTGTCAATCAGGAACTAGGAAAATGGACAGAAATCTTCCTGATTCCCAGAGCCTTGATCCAAAACCATGAACTTCCGGGAGCTGTACTAACGTCCAAATACAAGTATCTCAATAACATAAATAGCAACTGTTTTCAATTGAAATTGTCTGGAGGAAACTCCAATAGAAAACAGATGGTAACACACTTCAAGCACTTTAAATTATCACGGTTTAATGGAGACTACATCATTCCTTGGAAGACTCCTAGGGTTCTAGAAAGCACGGAACAGTTTCTTTGAAGTACTATAATTATTGGACTTATGAATCAACATGAAATAAAGACAGTCCTCCTTTGCTTCGCTCTGGCTGTGCCGGTCCATCTCTGATGAGAGAATGTCATGGTCCCTGAAGCCTGTGGTAGGCCCTGACTGAGAACATGATCACCTGGGACAGTCATTCATTTTTCTTCCCCTGCATCCTCAATTGTGACCTCAGAAGAGCAAGTACCGCAGGGACCATGAAATCATGTGTAAAGTATCTGATATGCAGTAAACACTAAATAAATTGTCTCTCTTGTCCTGGCCTCTGAAGCCATTTGCTCCTTACTTCATGAACACCATCCTTTTCCTCAAAGTCCTTCCCGATAGAAAAGTTCAAAAATCAAAAACTCTATTTCCATTCATTTTTATGGGCAATGCTATGACTGGTAGTTGCTGTCTGACCATCATCTATATGAAATAAAATTGCAAGCACTGAAAAACCAATCATAAAATCACTTGGGCAAACGGTATGCAAACTGGTTTTTGCAAAGTATCAACAGGCTAGTAAATGAACTTTATAACCCCTGTAAAGCCGTCACATTTCATGAGATGTGAGCATAAGCTTCAGCTGACCACTTCCCTTAGGGAGATTCTCCAGAGGCAGTGCCAGCTGCCTCCACACTGAGTCTAAAGCAGTGAAGCTAGGTTTGTCTCCTGGATTATAAGAAGCTGTGATCCCAAGCTTGTGGTTTTGAGTTTCAACTCTTCTGCATCTCCTTTTTCCAGGGGCTTCCCTCACCAATCCTCCAACCAAGACGATATCTTATGCTGGGTAACCATGAGTTGCAAGCCAGCCACAGGTGAACCCTGGGGTCACCCTGCATCTCCAAGGGGCTGAACATCCCACGTCTGCACTGGACCACGTTCAGCACATGCCCCCGCCCACTCGACCCCAATCTGAGCAATAGTCAGCTCGTGAGTTCTCTTTCACTTTTTGCTTTTGTTGTCGTTGTTGCTATTTAGTCACTCAGTCGTGTCTGACTCTGCTGTGACCCCATGGACTGTAGCCCACCAGGTTCCTCTGTCCATGGGATTTCCCAGGCAAGAAAACTGAAGTAGGTAGCCATTCCCTTCCCCAGGGGATCTTCCCAACCTAGGCGTCAAACCTGTGTCTCCTGCACTGGCAGCTGGATTCTTTACCACTGAGCCACCAGGCAAGGCCCTTACAATTCCTAAATACATGCTTATAAGCAGAAGCACTTCAATCAATAGCAAAATCTGGATTCTACATTAGTCAGAATTTGTGTCTCACGGGCACAGAATTCTGAGAAAGCTTCACCTTGACTGAGTGGCAGTAGCTTTGGGCCAGGTAGGCACAGGGAATGGTGACTGGAACCGGCTTTGTTTGCCACCCTGAGCACGGCACCTAAGCCTGTGTTCACAGAAAGGAAAGAACAGGCCCGCCTGCAGCCTTAGGGCTTAAGCAGAAGTGGAATAAATCGTTTCCTAAAATATGAATGAAATGCAACGTCTGCTAAGGTCTCCTTCCCTAAGGACAGTTCTGGCAGTGTTAGGCCGCAAAAAGGCACAAACCCCTGGGCTACTCCAAGGAGGAAATTTTTTATATTAAATAATCGCAAATTCTATACATAAACGAGATCAAGGGACGTGTGTGAGCAGCATGCTGAAATGTCTCCCACGAGCCCCATCCCCTGATGTACACCCCGCTTCAATGCTGGGACAAGACTTCCCAGGGTCGGCCACCAGACTCCTGCTGCCCAAGTCACTGTCTGGCAGACACAGAGACACATGCCGGCTGGTCACTGAGCCCCCCTGGACTCCCTGCCCTGTCATTTCATAACGCAGAGTCTTGGATGCCCCGGCAAGCACCTTCTGTCTCTGACTTAACTGCCTGATATGATGCGAAGACTCAGAACCCCTCCCCTTTCACTGCCCAGACCTCGGAGAAACAGAAGTGAACATCAGCCAAGGGCTTAAATCTGACAAGTAACTTTTATTAAGTATTAGCAAAGACAAACTCATTTAATCTGTGCAATCTTCTGTTCATTTTGCAAAAACAGAAACTCAGGCTAAGTAATGTGAACCAAGACAGATTACAAAGATGATGAATGCAGAGTCAGCATTCAAAATCAAGACTGGTCTGGCTCCAAAGTCCAACTTTGTTCAACAATTCAATACAGTCTGCCCGGAAACTGTTCCTGAACCCCAGCTGTCCAGCGGCTGGGCCCGGGAGCATTGGATCCATCTTCTAGAAATCACCCTGCCCTCACCTGCAGATCCCATGACCTCCTAACCATGCCCCCACCTACAGACTCTGGCTGACAGCAGATACACAGCTCTGTCTCACACTGGAGTTAAACAGTCCACGAACCATAGAACCATGCTCTCCTGTCTTCAAGTCCACAGGGTAGATCCTGAGATTTCAGAAGTTTGGTCCTAAGAGAAGCCTTTGATCTGGTCTATTTCTGACAGTGTTAATTAGCCTTAGGTTGTATTTTCTAGACAAATATAAAACCTTTGGAGAACAATACCCCAAATGAACCAAAAGAAATTTTAGAACCAATATTGAATATAAGTGAGATCCTTTACCTTTGTGTAAAAATAGACAGTATTTCAACTCTAGGATGATGACAATTTGACAGATCGACCAGGGGGATCTGCAAGCAACCTTAATACAAACTCATCTAACATGGATCCCGCAGAATCTCCTCTGAAATGGAAAAGCCCCAGGATTAGTCTCAAAAACACAGTCCAAGGTTGATCTGCCATCGCTGACTCTCCTGGGTCCTTCCATCTCAGCTCCCTTAGCTAGTTCAGCTTACACGTGCCTCCAGCTACGTGGGCTGCGATTACAGTGGCTGCAGTCTGGAAATATCCACCTGGGAATGACTTCTGCCAAGGCAAGTGTGCACTGTGGACAAAAATCATTTTACTTGTGAGGTAGGGGATACTCGGAACTCGGCATCTTTCAGGAAAAAAAAATCACAGGGGACATTTAATTCAAGTCAGCAACTCTCTGAGAAAAAAAAAAGTAAGTGGTGGTATGAGTACTATAGCTTTAAAACTGTTTGCGGGAGAGAGAGAGGAGAAAGCTAGGGAACGAGAGGTCCCTGGTTATACAGTTTGATTACCAGCTCAGCCAGCAGTTATATACTTCCTGATCAAATACACAAAAAGTTGGAACACACAGAATGAGGTGAGGTGGAGGTAATCTGAGCTGACAGTGTTTTCATATTTCTGTGAAGTGCTACTCAATTTTCCTGTCAGAGTGAAGGAGTCACTGGTGCACAGGGAGAAAGCTAAATGGATTGGAAGGTTAGCAGAGGGAAGAGACACTTACTTTTAAACCAAGATGGGGTTGGAAGAGTCTTCCTTGAGTGACCTAAAGCTGTGTTTCTCAGAATGCAGGCCCCACTGCTGTGGCGCTCTGGACATGTCCACTTGCCCCAAAGCTGTGGCTCACAGTCAGGTGGTACCAACCATCCAAATAAGAGACCATGCTGGTAAGATTCAGGGCTGCCTGGCACCAGGGCGTGTCCAGTCAACCGGGTGGCCAAACGCCGCTACCTGCTCTTCCATTAAACATTTTTTTTTATCTTAATGAAGTTTTTAATTTTATTTTTTAATTGAAGAATAATTGCTTTAGAGAATATTCTTGTTTTCTGTTAAACCTCAACATGAATCAACCATAGGTATACAGATATCCCCTCCCTTTTGAACCTCCCTCCCATCTCCCTCCTCATCCCACCCCTCTAGGTTGATACAGAGCCCCTGTTTGAGCTTTCTGAGTCATACAGCAAATTCCCATTGGCTATCTATTTTCCATATGGTAATATAAGTTTCCATGTTACTCTTTCCATACATCTCACCCTCTCCTCCCCTCTCCCCATGTCCATAAGTCTATTTTCTATGTCTGTTTCTCCATTAAATCTACTCTTCCATTCCCGTGCCAATGCCTGGGTCCTGTCTTTTCTCTGTCTTCACTTTCTTTGTTCTTTCATTCATTTACTTACTCATTCATTCACCTCATTGAATAGACCCTTCTCTGAGCCTGAGGGAGACCATACTATGTAAGCCCTGGTGGAATGAAACATTTACTAAGGAAGACATAAAGCATATGAAGACATTAAAAAGCAGAGACATCACTTTCTGACAAAGGTTCATATAGTCAAATCTATGGTTTTTTCCAGTAGTCATGTACGGAAGTGAGAATTGGTTCATAAAAAAGGCTGAGTGTCAAAGAATTGATGCTTTCAAACTGTGGTGCTGGAGAAGATGCTTGAGAGTCCCTTGGACTGCAAGGAGGTCAACCAGTTAATCCTAAAAGAAATCAACCCTGAATATTCATTGGAAGGACTGATGCTGAAGCTGAAGCTCCAATACTTTGACCACCTGTTGCAAAGAACCAACTCTTGGGAAAAGACCCTGATGCTGGGAAAGACTGAGGGCAGGAGGAGAAGGGCGTGACAGAGGATGAGATGGCTGGATGGTGTCACCAACTCAAGGCACATAAGTCTGAGCAAACTCCAGGAAATACTGAAGGACAGGGAAGCCTGGCATGCTGCAGTCCATGGGGTCGCAAAGAGTTGGACATGACTGAGAGACTGAACAATAACAACAACAACGAGAATCTGCTGTAGAGCACAGCGAACTCTACTCAACAGTCTGTGGTGACCTAAACGGGAAGTAAACCCAAGGAAGAGCGGATACAGGTGTGGCTGCCACAGGATATACGTGTGGCTGACTCACTCTGCTGTAGAGCAGAAGAGAACACAACATTGTAAAGCAACTATATGCCAATAAAAAAGAATCATTCCTTTGCTATATTTGCTATGGTAAAAGAGACAGAGACTTGTTGCGTCACAGTGACACTCACGTCTTGAGTCTCTCTCTCCGCATGCTTCCCTGGGAAGCAGGGCTCAGAGATGATTGAGGATGGAGGAGTTAGCCATGCAGGAGAGAATGACCACGTAATTCCCAAAGATGGATTAAGATAAGGGAGTGGCTCTTGTTTTTCAAGTGCGGGAGAAGTACACCGTTCTGAGCAGCTATCATCGAAAGCACTGTTCCGAGGCCATAATAAAGGGCCGCTGTTGAAGCTCATTCATTTTCCTGTCCCCAAATCCTACAACCAAATTCTTTGGGACTCTGGCGATACAAATTATACACAAATTTGTGTGAGACTAAGAATAAAAAGAAGGGAATTCCCTTGCCAGTCCAGTGGTATTAAGACTCCGTGCTTTCATTGCAGGGGGTGAGGTTTTGTATGATCTCTGGTCAGGGAACTAAGATTCTGCTTGCCACGTGACACGGCCAAATAATAACAATTGAAATAATATAGTAGTTTAAAAAATAACAACAAAAACTAATTTAAATAAGTTTTTAAAATAACCAAAAAAGGAGTACTGATACCTATTTGGTGGGGAGGTGACCTTGAAAAAGTGATTTTGGAAGGCCACTTTGAAGAATGAATTTGCAAGAATAGCTGGGGGTGTGGGAAATAAAAGAAGAAGAGTTAAAGAGGATATACCACCACCAGAGATAAACGCTATATAGAAATGTTGTAGGATTACACAGTGTGAAACTGATAAATCCATAAATGAAGAGTCCAGAGGAGATCCCAGCAGGTAACAAAGAAGGCATTAATATCAGTTTAAAAAGAAAAAAAAAGGAGTTTTTTCCTAAGTGTTTGTACAACTGGCTAGAGAGTTGGCTACAAATGAAGCTTGATCCCATTCTGACGCCTTCCACCAAAACACATTCCAGGTGAATCAAATATTTTAAAGACTAGAGGAAAATATGGTTAGGTAAAATCCAAGGACAAAATCAAAATAAATTACTGAATATGTTAGGAATGGGAAAAATCTGTTAGCAATATTAGAAACAAGAACAACAAAAGAATTAACAGTAAATGTCTACACAATTTATTGTAAAAGTAAAAAACTCAACAAAAATCCTATTAGAAATAAAGTTTAAAATATAAACAACACACGTTTGGAAAAAACATCTACAAAACATAAGATAAACAAAAGTTTACTAAACTTTATATTAATTATTAGGAAAAAATGAACATCCACATAGAGAAATATAGTAGATGAAATATTTGTAGGTAATAGAAGATAGAATCATGGTGGAAAAAAATGAAGTTAGAACTGTAGGATCTTTAAAACTGTAGGATCTCTTTCTGCTTATCTAACTGGCAAAGATACAAAAGTCTGATAATAGTCAATGCTGGCGAGGGTCTGTGGAAACCGGCAAAGTCATCCGTGCTGCTGGGAGTATAGTGATTTCACCATAAGGAAATTTGGCCAAATATAAATCAATTAGTATATTTTCTATAACCTTTGATCCACTTTGAGAACTCAGTCTGCAGAAGGCAACCGTCATTACATGCAAGGTCGCAGCACCGCTACTAATAGCGCAAAACAAAATTAAAAACTCGTAGCACAGACACACAAAATTTTAAAAAACACAGCGAACATTATCCTCAATGGTGAAAAATTGAAAGCATTTCCTCTAAAGTCAGGAACAAGACAAGGGTGCCCACTTTCACCATTACTATTCAACATAGTATTGGAAGTTTTGGCCAC
This sequence comes from Bos taurus, assembly GCF_002263795.3. Taxonomy (NCBI): domain Eukaryota; kingdom Metazoa; phylum Chordata; class Mammalia; order Artiodactyla; family Bovidae; genus Bos; species Bos taurus. The sequence continues at coordinate 31,165,185 of NC_037339.1, forward strand.
AGCAATCAGAGCAGAAAAAGAAATAAAAGGAATCCAAATTGGAAAAGAAGAAGTAAAACTCTCACTATTTGCAGATGACATGATCCTCTACATAGAAAACCCTAAAGAGTCCACCAGAAAATTACTAGAAATAATCAATGACTACAGTAAAGTTGCAGGATATAAAATCAACACACAGAAATCCCTTGCATTCCTATACACTAATAATGAGAAAACAGAAAGAGAAATTAAGGAAACAATTCCATTCACCATTGCAACGGAAAGAATAAAATACTTAGGAATATATCTACCTAAAGAAACTAAAGACCTATATCTAGAAAACTATAAAACACTGGTGAAAGAAATCAAAGAGGACACTAATAGATGGAGAAATATACCATGTTCATGGATTGGAAGAATCAATATAGTGAAAATGAGTATACTACCCAAAGCAATTTATAGATTCAACGCAATCCCTATCAAGCTACCAACAGTATTCTTCACAGAGCTAGAACAAATAATTTCACAATTTATATGGAAATACAAAAAACCTCGAATAGCCAAAGCGATCTTAAGAAAGAAGAATGGAGCTGGAGGAATCAACCTACCTGACTTCAGGCTCTACTACAAAGCCACAGTTATCAAGACAGTATGGTACTGGCACAAAGACAGAAATATGGATCAATGGAATAAAATAGAAAGCCCAGAGATAAATCCACGCACATATGGACACCTTATCTTCGACAAAGGAGGCAAGAATATACAATGGATTAAAGACAATCTCTTCAACAAGTGGTGCTGGGAAATCTGGTCAACCACTTGTAAAAGAATGAAACTGGACCACTTTCTAACACCATACACAAAAATAAACTCAAAATGGATTAAAGATCTAAACGTAAGACCAGATACTATAAAACTCCTAGAGGAGAACATAGGCAAAACACTCTCCGACATATATCACAGCAGGATCCTCTATGACCCACCTCCCAGAATAATGGAAATAAAAGCAAAAATAAACAAATGGGACCTAATTAACCTTAAAAGCTTCTGCACATCAAAGGAAACTATTAGCAAGGTGAAAAGACAGCCTTCAGAATGGGAGAAAATAATAGCAAATGAAGCAACCGACAAACAACTAATCTCAAAAATATACAAGCAACTCCTACAGCTCAACTCCAGAAAAATAAACGACCCAATCAAAAAATGGGCCAAAGAACTAAATAGACATTTCTCCAAAAAAGACATACAGATGGCTAACAAACACATGAAAAGATGCTCAACATCACTCATTATCAGAGAAATGCAAATCAAAACCACTATGAGGTACCATTTCACACCAGTCAGAATGGCTGCGATCCAAAAGTCTACAAATAATAAATGCTGGAGAGGGTGTGGAGAAAAGGGAACCCTCTTACACTGTTGGTGGGAATGCAAACTAGTACAGCCACTATGGAGAACAGTGTGGAGATTCCTTAAAAAACTGGAAATAGAACTGCCTTATGATCCAGCAATCCCACTGCTGGGCATACACACTGAGAAAACCAGAAGGGAAAGAGACACGTGTACCCCAATGTTCATCGCAGCACTGTTTATAATAGCCAAGACATGGAAGCAACCTAGATGTCCATCAGCAGATGAATGGATAAGAAAGCTGTGGTACATATACACAATGGAGTATTACTCAGCCATTAAAAAGAATACATTTGAATCAGTTCTAATGAGGTGGATGAAACTGGAGCCTATTATACAGAGTGAAGTAAGCCAGAAGGAAAAACATAAATACAGTATACTAACGCATATATATGGAATTTAGAAAGATGGTAACAATAACCCGGTGTACGAGACAGCAAAAGAGACACTGATGTATAGAACAGTCTTATGGACTCTGTGGGAGAGGGAGAGGGTGGGAAGATTTGGGAGAATGGCAATGAAACATGTAAAATATCATGTAGGAAACGAGTTGCCAGTCCAGATTCGATGCATGATGCTGGATGCTTGGGGCTGGTGCACTGGGACGGCCCAGAGGGATGGTATGGGGAGGGAGGAGGGAGGAGGGTTCGGGATGGGGAACACATGTATACCTGTGGCGGATTCATTTTGATATTTGGCAAAACTAATACAATTATGTAAAGTTTAAAAATAAAATAAAATTAGAGGAAAAAATAAAAAAAAAAATAAAACTTCAAAGCCCAGGACAAGTCCCAGGTAAATTAGATCATAAAGATTCTTACAGAGTATGTTCTAAAAGCATTAGTGCTTTATCTTTCACATTTAAGTTTTTAATTCCTTTAAGAAAGTTTGGAGCTCAAATTAACTTTTGAGACAACATCAGCGTTCATTGAACTCATTTCTAGTTTTTGAGGTTCTTTTTTGACTGTTTTCAACTGTATATAAGGACTGATACTTTAGGGACTTTATTTTTTATTAAATATCTTCCAAAGAATAAAAAGTATTTTTAATAAACAAAACTCACGCTATCTATAGTCTGATACATTGAATCCCTTTATAAATTAAGGTTACATAATAGGGTCTCAATGATCTTATTTTATTATATCTTGAAACACCTGGCTATTTTCTCAGAGTGGAGATTATTTCGTTGCTCATCATTTATTACCAATGATGCTTTTAAAAAAGACTGAAATAATAAAAAAAAAAGAATAATGGTTTTTTCTACAAGGCTCATGCTGGAAACAAAACTTCACCATTTATTTGTTCTTATTTTCTTATTTCCTTGTCCAAAATATTATAACTATTTCTCAAAACGTATAAAAAATTATTTAAAACATCAAAAAAAAAAAAAAAATTAAATAGCAACTTCAGTTTCCAGTTAGAGATGTAAGAAACTTAGAAGTCCTTCACTCACACCCACATAACAAGAAAAAAGCTAAAAACCTTAAAATCAGCAAGTCTTCTTAGATCCATCCAAACTGCTGCTCCCAAGATCTAAACAGACATCTCACCAAAGAAAATATGCAGACGGCAAATAAGCATATGAAAAGATGTTCAAGATCGGATGTCATCAGGGAGTTGCAAATTAAAACAACAATGAGATACCACTAGACATGGCAAAAATTCAAAATACGGACACCACCAAATGCTAGTAAGGATGTGGAGAAAGAACCTTCACTACTGGTGAGACTGCAAAATGGTACAGCCAATTTGGAATACAGTTTGACAGTTTCTTACAAAATTAACTTTTTACAGACTACTGTACCTTTCAAGGTACTATTCTGTAAGATTAGAAATGGTTTTTGTTTTTCATGCATTATTTGTGTAAAAAGTATTATAAACTTGTTACAGTACAGTATTATATAGCCAGTTATGTTAGTTGGGTATCTAAGCCAAGTTTGTTGGACTTATGAACAAATTGGACTTAACATGCTCTTAGAATGAAATCCATTCATATGTATGGAACCTACTATAACACTGAAGCCCCGGCACTCAACCTGCACACAGGAGGTACCCAACAGATACTTCTCAAGTGAAAAATTGAAACCAATTCCTTTGTGTGGTTTTCTCTATTGTTTGAATTTTCTCTTCACGTGCAACCCTACTATCATTATAATGGGACAGAGCCCGGATGCTATTTTCTGTCTAGAAAAGTCCATCTATATATTTCAGGGCAAAAATCATGCTGGGTTCTTGACACTGTTTGAAATTCACTGAATAACTGCTCAATTCCCCATTTTATCTTGCGAAGGTAGGACCAGTCCTGCATAGCTTTTCTTTTAAGAAGAACCTGCAAAAATAATTGCCTATTACTTATTTTCGCTATGAGAGGTATGGCAATGGAAATATTCCATTTCAGTCTCTCAAATGTCTTTCAGATGAGAATAACCTTCTGAAATGGGAATAACTAAAATGGCCCATTTTTTCCCTCCTTCCAAAAGCATTCAAAAAAGCTGTTTCCCTTTTTCTCCCATCAGCCTCCAGGCAGTATCAGATTTACCTCTCCCTTTGCAAATCATGTCAGAAATGTTTCCCTGGAAATAGCAATTTCTTAAGAATTAAAATCTGAGATTGGATCACTGCAAATACAAAACGTCTGTGGACAGGTGGAAGAACAAAGTCATATCTCTCTGAACACATGCTCTGAACGACGGCTTGTTATGGCATCACCAGCTGATCACTGTTAACCACTGTTGGTCATAAAACTGTTTAGTTTTGTGCTTCAGATGATAAAACTTTTATGAAAAAAAAAAAAAACCCTAAAATGACACCCACGTTGAGTACAATTTGACCTATTATCCTTCTGGGTAAATTTATGTGGGGCACACTCACTGACTGGGTCCCAGGAAGCCAGTGAGCTCAGTGTCACTGCCCGCTACTGGTATCACCTCTATCCTCCTTTCTGGGACCTGCGCAGAGGCTACATCTTGATCACCTACTTCCCACCTGCCCCCACGATGCCAGGCTCTGAGTGCTTCCACACTGCCCAAAGCTGTCTCTTTTTTTAATGCAAAAACCTCTCAATAAATGGCCCCAGACAATGGTTGAATCACATCACAGCTGGAAGGAATGGAGTGGAAAGAAAGATGAAATCTTGTTAAACCACAGTACGTGCTGGCATAAGGAAAGATCTGTAAGAAAAGCATAATAAACTGAGAAAAAAATACCACTTTTTTTTGTTTCTAATCAAAACTATCAAATTTGTTTCTAATAGAAACAAAGTGAATGAAATAGTTGCAACTGTAAAATAATGAACTGAGACAACTGCTTAGCAGTGAACCTTTTAAGGAAGGTGAGTTTATAAGAATGGTTATTGAATACAGCTGTAAGTATATAGCCTACCAGACAGACGTAGCCTTATGAAAATGTAAGTGTGATCCGAAGCACTGTTGTTCAGGGTATTGAGGAATTAGTGGAAAACTTGCAGGAGAAGTTGCATTAAAAAGATAAACCATTTGTGACTTTTTTCTTGCAGCTGATGAGAGTACTGTGAGCTACATTTACTTGTGAGTTGAAGAGAACATTGATGTGATTGAGAAGTGTTGCATATGGTACCCATGAGATAGACAGAAGGAAATTATTTATATTGGTGGGTTGGGGAAAGAGTTTAAGTGGTTTTATTTTAAGTAATTTAAGGCAGTAAGCATGGCTAAAGATAGTCCTCCCATGGGGAGCAATTTCACACATGATATAAAACATAACATGTTCATGTTATGTTACATAACATTCAACAACATTTATAAGAATAATTTGAGTCAGTTCACTGAATCTTTCACCAGAAAAGGCTTTTGCACTGAAAAATTAAAAACAGAACATAATAAAATTATGAACTAGATATACTCCTACAGCTTGAACCATAACAATTCACAGCTTGGCTGGATGGACCAAGTGTATAATATAGTATTTACTGACACTGTAAAAAGTCAGGTGGTAATTTGTTGTTCAGTTGCTAAGTAATGCTTGACTCTTTGCGACCCCATGGACCGTAGCACACCAGGCCTCCCTGTGCTTTACTATCTCCTGGAGTTTGTTCAGACTTATGTCGATTGAGTCAGTGATGCCATCCAACCATCTCATCCTTTGTCACCCCCTTCTCCTCCCGCCTTCAATCTTTCCCAGCATCAGGGTCTTTTCCAGTGAGTCAGGTGGCCTAAGTATTGGAGCTTCAGCTTCAGCATCAGTCCTTCCAATGAATATTCATGTTGATTTCCTTTAGGATGGACTGGTTTGATATCCTTGCTGTCCAAGGGACTCCCAAGAGTCTTCTCCAGCTCCACAGTTCAAAAGCATAACTAAAGGTGGAACCACAGAAAGAACCAGGCGTCACTGCAGAAAGCTAGCAACCAAATCAGGTGATGCCTTAAGAAGTCAGCAGAACTCAAGCCTCTGAATAAAGGCACCCATGTCCAGGGCAACTTAATGGTGTCCACAGCCTGACTCAGTCAGGAAGCCCCTTCACAGACACATCATGGCAGAACCAACAGAACCTCCCCAGAAGACAGGCACTCCAGCCGGATGGAGGCACGTGGTGGCTCATCCCCCTTAGATCTCCGTACTATGCATACTGCCATGCCATGTTTCTCAGCGAGACTACCACTGCTCCCAGGGCTATGCCATGATGAGACAGGAAGAGAGCAAAGCCACTCAGCAGGAGACAGGGCAGCTTCCAAATTTACAAGGAGAGAGACAACTGGCTTATGTATAATTTGTATTACACAGATCGCACAATCGTATCTAACTTCAAATGATTAAATAATGCAATATTCCTTTTCCTCTCCCTCTTCTCTCATCCCTCCTACCACAGGCAACCCGGTGAGCAACTGAGCTCCTCATGCTAATATGATTTACAAAACATATAGAAACATATACAATCATTCTGTTCATGTTTACATAGTATGTGTATGTTAACGTAAAGAAGGCTGAGGGATGAAGAGTCGATGCTTTCAAGTGGAGCTGAAGAAGACTCTTGAGAGTCCCTTGGACTGCAAGGAGATCAAACCAGTCAATCCTAAAGGAAATTAACCCTAAATATTCATTGGAAGGACTGATGCTGAAGCTGAAGTTCCAATACTTTGGCCACCTGATGCACAGTGGGAAAAGACCCTGATGCTGGGAAAGATTGAGGACAGGAGGAGAAGGGGCTGACAGAGGATTAGATGGTTGGATGGCATCACTGACTCAATGGACATGAGTTTGAGCAAACTCCAGGAGATAGTGAAAGATAGGGAAGCCTGGCGTGCTGCAGTCCATGGAGGTTGCAAAGAGCTGGACACGACCAAGTGATTGAACAACCATGACTGTTATTGTCATTGTTTTATAAACATGGCTCTTAGATGTATTTCATGCATTTTGCTTTACTCACAGAAATCCCTTCAAGTCGCCTGACAGAATTCCAATTCATTCTCTTCAGTGGCTGCACAATTCCACATATGGTGGCTCCACAGTTTACATTCAACCACTTCCCTGTTGAGTGCCATTCATTTTACTCCAATTTTTGCTATGGCGTGTGGTCATATGTATCATTATACATGTATCTTGATGTACTGGTGCTTTTATTTCTATGAGACTGATTCCCAGGAGTAAGACTGCTGAGTGAAACAGTACATACATATTTAATGTTTACAGATATTGCCAAATTGCATTTCAAAAAGACTGTAGTAATTCACAAACGTGACACCATAATTCTATTAATATAAAACTGGATCTATTTTGGAATAAAATGCAAAATCTACATGATGTTTTGGAAAACAGGTAAGCCTTCAACAAAATGGGACTTGCAGCCAACACTTCCTAATATTATGTAGGTTGTTGGGTCTCTCTTCTCTACCAAGTTCGAGGGATCCTTGTGGAATCCTAGATCCCATGAGAGAAGCAGTATAGGAAGAGCCCATAGGAATAGTGGGCAATTCTTTTTCTCTTTTTTAATTGGAGGAAAGTTGCTTTACAATGTTGTGTTAGAATAACTTAACAGGAATAGTGAGTAATTCTTTTTTTAAAATTTTTTTATTGGAGGAAAATTGCTTTACAATGTGTTGGTTTCTGCAGTACAACAACACGAATCAGTCATAATTACACACACACACACACACATAACCCCTCCCTCGTTAGCCTTCCTCCCTTCCCCCATTCCACCCCTCTAGGTCATCACAGAGCACCAGGCTGGGCTCCCTGGGCTATCACAGCAGCTTCAGTGGGTAACCTGTTTGGCAGAATCACAGCAGCAAAGCCTGACCCCAGTTTATTCCAAAGATACAGTAACGTCTCTCCCAGAGGTTGGAGGACCAACCCTGCCTATAATTTTATCCTCCTGTGCTTTTCACAGAAGGAAAGGAATTCAGCCCAGGTGGCAAGAGGGAGCCCTCAGAGTCTCTTCAGCACACCGGGAGAAGATGCTGTCTGGGGCCAGCCTGAAGAGGACTACTTGATGGGCTTCTTGGCTCCTGCCCAGCAGGAGAAGAGACGCCAGCAGGCTCAGTCTCTCGCTGTAGCTCCTGGAAAGGGACCTCAGGTTACGTGGCCCCAGGTCACAGAGCCCTCCAAGATGGTGGACACCCCCATCTTGCTCAATTTTTGCTCAATTTTTCATGACCGACAGGGAATTTTTCTGTGTGGATGACGACAGCTCTCTCACCTCCAAATTAGGGTTCCTGTCACAGTGAGGAAAGAGAAGACCCAGGGATGCTGCTATTATTCTGAAACCTGCAACCTTCTTGAAGGGGTTCCAAAATCAAACATCATCTTCACGATGGTTTCATTTTGGCACTTGAGTGAAGATTTAAAAGTCACAAAGCTTGTCTGTGTGGCTGTTATCTCTATTTTTATAAATTTCTTTCTTTGACTAAAAAGGCAAAAGGATAATTTTATTATATTCAAAGATAAAGGTAACCTTTCCTTAGCACAGATGTTAATATTAAAAAGGCACCACATTAAAAAGAATGAAATAATGCCACTTGCAGCAAGGTAGACGGACCTAGAGATGGTCACACTGTGTGAAGTAGGTCAGACAGAGAAGGAGAAGTATTGTATGATGTCCCAAAGAAACGATACAAATGAACTCATTTGCGAAAGAGAAACAGACTCACAGGCTTAGAGAACAAACTTACAGTTGCCGGGGGGAAGGACGGGGAAGAGGTAGTTAGGGAGTGTGGGATGACATGCACACACCGCTATGTTTAAAATGGATAACCAACAAGGACCTACTGCTCAGCACAGGGAACTCTGCTGGATGTCATGTGCCAGCCTGGATGCGAGCGGAGTTTGGGAGAGAATGGTTACGTGTATATGTATGGCTGAGTCCCTTCCCTGTTCACCTGAAACTATCACAACATCATGAATCGGCTAAAACCTAATACAAAATAAAAAATTAAAAAAAAAAGACTCCAAGTGTAAATAAAAGCAACTCAAGATCTGAATAATTTATGTGGGAGGGGGGTTCAGGATGGGCGCACATGTACACCCGTGACTGATTCATGTCAACGTATGGCAAAATCCACCACAATATTGTAATTAGCCTCCAAGTAAAATAAATTAATTAATGAAAGTAAAAAAAAATTAATGGCAATAAATAAAACAGATGAATGAAAGTTTATAAGTATTTGTTAAATGAATAATTTTTTACAATGTGTCCAAAATTGTCATGTCTTGATTATAACAATAAAACTACTCAATTAAAAAAAAATCTAATGCCATCATCTTCTGCTCTCTACAGCGTGAGAACCTAATAAAGCCACTTAGCAGCTGAGCATTAAATGCGGCCATAATGTCAAATATTATTTGGCAGAAAGCACAAGGAACTAATACTCCCAAAGTACGTTATACCATTTGCATCTTTTAAACAGGCTATCTTTTAATTTAGGCCAAAAATGAGTGCAAATCTGAAAGTTCCATGAGGCATCTGTAACGTTATCTTTTCCATATGAGGACGGCTGCTTCATTAGCATCTTCTTGATTGATGGCTGATGATAATAAGATATGGGCTCACATTAACTCAGTGCAACACTGGAAAAGGACAGGGGCACTAACTTAAATTTAATATGGCATCTGGAAGACACGGCCCTAATTCTACAGGACAGTTCGATTCCAGCTTGATGTTACTATTGTGCCAGAAGCATAAGTCATGAATAGAGAGAATTTACTAAAGAGAAAGCACAATTTCTTATTTACTTAGACTGTTGACAAATTGTTGAAAAAGATTACGCAGAGTACGAGACATCCCAGAACAATATTAACATCATATTATCATTCTTGTTCTAAAAGGGATACTGGATATTTCAGTGTCAGAAACTACTCTTTAAGTCAGCATAAGGACGGTGATAATTTATGACCAGCAAAACAGTTAGACTTTCTGACACTGCTTTACCTAAACTGGTAAAATCATTTTGATGTTAATTTAGTAAGACAAGAAAACTAAAGAGAATTCATTTCAGTTATATAAATCCTGTCACCGATGTCCATGCCTTATGTCTCAGATAAACTATTCAGATGTCTCTTTCTAATCATGTTTTCTGAATTAATCTTTCAGCTGGTGGATCATGATATGATTCACTGAAAGAATGTCACCCTTAATTCTGTGATCATGAAGACAGATGGGAGCAGGGTTGAAAGGAGGCAGGACTGCACTGTTGTGATGGGCAAATGTTATAGCAACACCACATCGCTCTGAAAATTATCTTTAAAAAATATCAGGTTTGAGGACTAGTCGAGATGGCAAAATACGATCACATTTTGATGTATATCCTCTGCTTCAAATATATGCCAAAGACAGATTTCAAATATAAATAGAAGGAACCACAGTCGTCTTGCAAATGGAGATAGAAGAGCGAACAGACCATGAAGGCGTGGGAAGGGTCCGTGAGACTCCCAGTCTGGAGGCGGGTTCCTATGGGGACAGGGATACCCTGCACTGCACCGTCCAGAGTGGTCATCAGAAGGGAGAAAAGAAAAAAAGAACATCTGATCACATCAGTCATTTTCAACGGTGCTACCTTCAGACTCTATAGCAAGCACACAGGACTTCTTTGATGCAGCCCAAGAGTCCATGTTCCAGCCTTGTCTCCCTGCCCACCTCCTGAACCCCCACCATCATTTGCTGCTTCTAAAATACTCATTTCTTTCAGTTCCTTGAACACAGGGCTCGCCTTCAATGTCCTTCCTCTGCCCCCATAGGGCTTTCAACTCTCCTCTCTTTTGGAAGATGACACTCGACCATCTTTCAACACCAACCCAAGAACAGTGACCTATTAACTGTGGACACCTCTTAAGACTCTTGAGACTTCAGGAGTGCTGAACAGAATCGAAAGGTGAGTTCTACACACCTTTCCCCCCATTCTAGTTTTCCCTAACTGACTCAGTACTCCACATCACTCAGTGAGAAAACAAGAATTAGACTCAAGGCATATCATTCTCGGATAAGCTTCTGCATTGTTCAGCAATCACAAAGGCATCTCTGCTGACCTGAAACAAACTGACTGCCAGATATTTCTCCAGCAGAGATGGGTTTATGCAGATAAGAAGACAACTGCAGTTCAGGGACCTCAACCCTGGGGAGCCACATGGAAGTCCCTGCTCGGCCATGGAAGGAGAAAGCTTTTGTAGAGGGGAAAGGAGGTTGGGGGGCTCTGGTAAACAGTTCACGGCTTTCCGTTGGCTGAGTCCTTGCCCGGAAAGAAGAGTCTCACAGGTCCTGAGAGCTTCCCGTTCTGGCCTCCTGGCTCTATTTCTTTAAAAATATTCTGTATTTATTTGGCTGCACCGGGTCTTAGTTGTGGCACATAGGAATCTCTTCTGCAGCACGTGGGATATAATCCCTGACCAGAGATAGAACCCAGGCCCCCTGCATTGGGGGTGCAGCGTCTTAACCAATGGACCTCCAGGGAAGTCCCTGGTCTCCTGACTCTATTTAAATGAGGTTTCCATTTATTAATTTTTTTTAACATCTTCAAGATATATATTGGACTTCCCAGGTGGCACAGGGGTAAAGAATCCACCCTGATAATGCAGGAGACACAAGAGACTCAGGTTTGATCCCTGGGTTGGGGAGATCCCATAGAGAAGGAAGTGGCAACCCATTCCAGTATTCTTGCCTGGGAGATGCCATGAACAGAGGGGGTTGATGGGCTACAGTCCATGGGATCACAAAGAGTCAGACACGACTGAGCACAAGGACAAAGTATATACTAACAGGGCTTCTGTAGTTAGAGTGCTGGAAATAATCTTTTCAATGTTCTTCTCATTAGTCTAAACTGCAAATGTATGCTATTGATTTGGCTTTCCCAGTGAGTTAATCCCGGATAAAAATACAAAACGGTTATATCCTCTCTTCCAGCACTTCCCCATGGCATCCTCTGTCCTAGCCCTCCCTCTCACACCCAAGGCACCTGACTGTCTTACATCTTAATTTACCACTTCTGCTTCTCATCCACTCTGGGATTAATAAATTTAAAACATAAACTGTTGTTTCCAAGTGTTGTTGTAGGTAGGTTGACTATGGCCTCAGAGATAATGCAACAACTTGAGTTGAGGAACAAATGACTGACGTTTCAAGTGGAGCATGGGAGATGTGACATGGCTAGCATTTTTTAAAAGATATTTTTTGACATAGATCATTTTTTTAAAAGCCTTTATTGAACTTGTTACAACACTGTTTCTATGTTTTGGCTTTTTGGTCACAAGGCAGGTGGGATCTTAGCTCCTCCACCAGGGATCAAATCGACAACCTCTGCGTTGGAAGGCAAACTCTTAACCACTGGACGGCCCGGGAAGACCCATGGCTAGTATTTTTAACAATCAGGTTTCATGCCCTGAACAGAAACACACATCTATCATTCTGTATAGTTACTAACCCAGACATTTTCCCAAACAAGACCTCGCTATATCCCAAACAGTCTCAGAAAATTTGAACAAAATATTTAAGACCTAGAGGAAATTTATGAGCCTACCCACAAACTATAATTACTTAATTTAGTAATGATTTACTTACTTATGATTTACTACTCATTAAATTTTGCCCAAGCTCTATCGATGCTCCAATAAAATATTTTGGCACAAAGCAAATTTTGAGATTTATGACATCCTTCTGGACTTAGGGTGTTAACAGCTCTTCCCAGCTTTATTTACCCTGTGGGAAATAACTCCCTGCATTCTACTCACCACATCTCTGACATATTTCTTTGCAGATGCCATACAAAGTCCTATTCTCTGTGGTCCTGAAGACTGTGCTGTGGGAAAGGGGCCAGTAGAAGAAACTGATGATTCTGTGATTTCAGAGTCATTACTGTACACAACCACACCCATTCAAAAATGTAAGAGAGACACTCAAGGAAAATTTTACGCTGACTGATTTCTCTTTCTTTTCAGGTCTAAACATGAAGGCTCTCAAGATCAGGGAATGGTAGGTTGACAACTGAGCTCCCTGGTGGCTCAGTGGTAAAGAACCCGCCTGCCAACGCAGGAGACGCAAAATGCAGCTTCTATCCCTGGGTCCAGAAGATCCCCTGGAGGAGGAAATGGCAATCCCACGGACATAGGAGCCTGGTGGGCTGCAGTCTGTGGGGTCGCAAAGAGTCAGACACGACTCAGTGACCAAACAGCAGCAGGTTGACAACTAGCCCCCAACCCCCAGGATTTCCCAGGATGGTCATCCACTGACGATGATGGTCTGAGGATTCAGCACTGGCTCAGTCCAGCTGTGATCTCTCAGGCGCAGCAGCCCTGAACCCCCCCAGTCCACAGCCCACCATTCACACATCAATTAGCCTCCTTCACAAACACTGCGAAGCAGAGAGAAGACAGGCTCATGCCCTAGCTGCCAGGATGTCAAAATCTCAATGGTGCTGGTACCCAGGGAGATGTGTTAATTATCGCCTGGGTCCTTAACTACTGCTGCTCATCACTCTTCTTTACCTGTGGTTCTCCTCCTAAATCACATTCCCTCTCAGTCAATTACGTGAAAGAGGCAAAAACAAACAAAGAACCACTGATACCTTGGAAATCTGAATGCCAGCCGTGAAATGGTGAAACCACCGAGAGACTGAGATTTTTTTCTGACACTTTCCCATTTTCTATGGCTCCTCATTGTCTAAAGAGATGCTTTCAAGCTCGAACTGGATTTCTGAACCCCTACCAGCACTGGGACTAACAATGAATATGACCTGGACAAGCTGAGGCACCCTGAGGCTCTAGAGCAGTGGCTTTGAGGGTGACTACAACTCAGAGCTCCGGGCCCCCACACCCGGCCACATGGCAGCGGTAGATGGTGCTCCGACTTCTCTGCACAGAGCCCTTCTGTAGTGACACACCTAAGCTGGTATCGTCTCAGGACAAACCATTTGAATCCCGTTGTTTCATTAAAAGGGAAAAACATGTAGTTACCAAAGTCCACTGGGCTTTCCAGGTGGCACTAGTGGTAAAGAACCTGCCTGACAATGCAGGAGACACGAGACAGGAGACACTGGTTCGATCCCTGGGTCAGGAAGATCCCCTGGAGGAGGGCATGGCAATCCACTCCAGTATTCTTGCCTGGAGAATCCCATGGACAGAGGAGCCTGGAGGGCTACGGTCCATGGGGTTGGGTCTCAAAGAGCTGGACATGACTGAAACGACTTAGCACGCACCAAAGTCCACTATGGTGATGATGTAAATGCCTCTGGGCCAATTGTGGTCAAGGTTTCGGAGTCCAGCGATGACTGAAAAGCAGCCCCTGGCTGACAGAGTGCCACAACACTCTGACACCCCGATAGCCTCGGAAGTGCTACAATGACAAGGCACCACCTTACACACTCGAAATGCTCGAGCTTGAGAATGAGAGCTCGGTAGTTAGGAAAGCACACCAAGCAAGCACATCTCTATTCAGCAGCGCTAAACTGCGGTGTCCAATCAGTGAATCAGCCAGGTCCTGTGCTCACCTGTCCCCTCACCCTCAGGCCCCTAAGCTCTGCTTGGAGTCACTGTCAAGCCCACAATGTCGATTCCAAGACAAATGAGTGTCCCAAACACCTCCACAGCCCGTGGCTGAGCAGATATGGCTGAGCAAGCGGACCATGGATTCTGGAGCCAGTGACCCGGGTTTGAACCCCAGCTGCACCACTTGCTAGCTTTATAAATCTGGGCATTTTTCTTTGCCTTGGTTTCCCCACCTGAATAATGGGGTTAAATAATATTTAACTCCATAGATAAGCAACAAGAGCTTACTGTATAGCACAGGGAACTATATTCAGTATCTTGTAATAACATACAATGGGAAAAAATATACATATATATACACACATATATACATACATACATTCATATATATATATACACATACACACATATATATATCACTGTATCACATTGTTGTATACCTGAAACTAAGATAATATAAAACAACTATATTGCATTTACTAAGTATTTAATGCCACTCATGGGTGGCATAAAATTGAGTTAGTATGTGAAAAACAGATATTAACATGCTATAAGTGCCATATAAGTGTCGGTAACACAATGTTACTTTTCTAAATTTACTCTTGGCCGCGCTGGGTCTTGGCCGCTACACGCGTGCTTTCTCTCGTTGTGCCCAGTGGCGGCTCCTCTCGTTGTGGCTTCCTGGGCTTCTTATCGCAGTGGTGTCTCTTGTTTTGGAGCATGAACCCTAGGGCACGCAGGCTTCCGTAGTTGTGGCACATGGACTCAGCTGACCCGAGGCACATGAGAGTCTTCCCGGACCGGGGATCGAACCCATGTCCCGTGCATTGGCAGGTGGATTCTCAACCACTGGAACCACCAGGGATGTCCTTGCTTTTCTTTACCAGGGCACGTGGGAGAAGACAAAAATAAGTGAACCCTCTGAGGATTAATCACTGAAGACACTGTCTCCTCCCACCATAAGAAGGACCGGGTTGGGGGGTCCACTTCAGCTTGAGATGGAGCTGCCTAGTTTAATTCAATGGGAAATAAATTATATTTTAAGTGTAATAAAGGAAAACAAAAAGACATGTGGCTAAGCTACATAAAAGAGCAAAAGATAAATCAGGTAAATTGGCAAGTTAAATAAATAAAGGGGAAATTTTTCTTTTTTTTTTTTTTCCAGTGAATTTCTTTTTCAATTGTCTTCTTGCCTGGGCTAGAGAAAATGATTTTCATCCTAAGTGGATATTACCAGTTTTAATGACTGAACTAAAACAAAGATAGCTTTACAGCCTTAATATTGTGAGGATAACATGAAGAACTATTATGAGAATTTAACACATGGGAGGAAGTCTCTCCACTGAGCAAGATAAATACTGAAAATTGTTTCTTCCTTGGGGACAAAAAAGATCACCATAACAAATTACTCTTGGCTTTCTATCCTCTGAAGAAGTTTCCAATAAGTTCCCAGTGATGAGTTTCTTGAACCTAATGTTTGTGAAAAGTCCTGAATATTCTTTCCCATGATTCTGTGCACCACACCTTCTAGGGATGAATGAACTTATAATTTACAAGTCAACTAAGCATCCCTGGCTGGTGCAAGGGCCCCTGGGAACCCAAGAACCACTGCACTCCCCCTAATCCAGCGGGTCCTGACCTCTGAGCTGGGTGGTGCTTTCCCAGGATCAGAGCTGACCTGCATCTCATCTGTGCTTCTCATGTTTGTTGACTTTCAGAATCTACATGTTGTCTGTTTACGCCTATGTGCCTGTGTAAGGGGCTTGAGGGAGGGATTTCAGGACTTCCCAGGTGGCTCCGGTGGCAAAGAATCTGCCTGCAATGCAGGAGACCTGGGTTCAATCCCTGGTTTGGGAAGATCCCCTGAAGAAGGGTATGGCAACCCACTTCAGTATGCTTGCCTAGAGAATTCCACAGACAGAGGCGCCTGAATTCATGGGGTCACAAAGAGTTGGCCATGACTGATCCACTTTCACAGGTGAGCAAAGAAAAAAGACATGAATACAGGTGGGAGCAGCACACTCGGGTGCTGCATGAAGATGCTCTGACGGCCTGCATGCCAGAGACGGTCCCTCCCAGTCTCTGCTGAGCGGCTCTGTGTTGCTGGCACAGACCTTCAGTACTCAGCCAGGCAGTTTCCACTCCTCCTCAGCCTTCACATCCTGCATGCCCAAAGCCTCAAGTTCAGCCAGAGGTGAGAGGTTAGGGCCTCCTTGGGTCTTTTCTGAGCATACACACAGCCCTGGAAATATGCACAGATCTAACTAGAAGCACAGGTTTTCTCAGATGGTTCAGACAGTAAAGAATCCACCTGCAAAGCTGGAGTCATGGGTTGGATCCTTGGGTTGGGAAGATCCTTTGGAGAAGAGAATGGCCACCAACTCCAGTATTCCTGCCTGGAGAATCCCATGGACAGAGAAGCCTGGTGGACAGAGGACCCCATAGTCCATGGGGTCGAAGAGAGTCAGACATGACTTAGCAGCTGAGCAGGAGCACGAAGTATGAACACAGTCTTCTAGATTCCCAGTAACATATGTGAGCTTTTTACAGCTCCCCATGGATACCTTCTTCCCCAAGTCTTCCTTTTTAAACTTCCTGGTTAGCCCATTGTTTGTTCAACTGCTATCCTCTGCCTCAAGCCACCTTTGTGATTTTGGAATCAAAGTACTTGGAAGACTTTTTAAAAATTTTTTGGCAGCAGTGGGTCTTCGCTGTTGCACGTGGGCTTTCTTAAGTGGCAGTGAGCAAGGGCTACTCTTCGTTGTGGTTCGCAGGCTTCTCTTGTTGCAGAGCACAGGCTCTAGGAGTGTGGGCTTCATCAGTTGTGGCCCATGGGCTTAGTGGCCCCATAGCATGTGGAATTTCCCGGGGAATGAACCCACATCCCCTGCATTGGCAGGGGGATTCTTAACCTCTGGACCACCAGGGAAGTTCCTGGAAGACTGTAAGACCAACTAGATTTGGCCTATGAAGGTGGGAAGAGAGCTCAGTCCTAGGAGAGGTAATGATTTTTTTAAGGAGATACTAAAATGGGGAGACTTAAAATCAAGTGGATATAAATAAAGTCTCTTTTCAATTAGGTTTATAAGTTCTGTTTGCATGTGCATGCTCAGTCATGTCCAACTCTTTGCAACCCCATGGACTATAGCCCTCCAGGCTCCTCTGTCCATGGGATTCTCCAGGCAAGAATACTGGAGTGGGTTGCCATGCCCTCTTCCAGGGGATCTGCTCGATCCAGGTATGGAACCCACGTCTCCCCAGTCTCGCAATGTTAGGTGGATTCTTTACCACTGAGCCATCTGGGAAGCCCTTTTAGTTCTGTTATGAATAGCTATATATTGAGGAGAACATGATTTATGGAAAAATTATACCTTCATCAGAAGACCAGGACATGCATGTACCAATAAATTCAGAAAGCCTACACTGAGACACCTCCTCTCACAGGGCGCTGTCCCACCACCAATAGCCAAATCTAATATTATGCAAACAAACCTGTCTCCCTGTTCATAATGGACTGAACCAGAGAAGGCTACTGGAGCAAAGGAAGCTAGTACATCGGCTGACCAGTGACCCGACACCTGGAGACAAATGATGAGTTGGTATAACTGAAAGTTTAAAGAAAACAGAAAATAAATGATGAACCACTGGGTCAAATGCTGCAGTTTTGTCTGAAGATACAGATATATGGTTAAGGATACCCAGGGAAGTCCAGTCTCTAGGAAACATGTCAGGCACTTCAATTCCAAAATAAATGAACTTAAGCACTTGCAGACTGGGACCTCCCTGGCAGCCCAGGGGTCAAGACGTAGCCTTCCAATGCAGGGCATGTAAGTCTGATTCCTAGTCAGGGAGGTAAGATCCCACAGGCCTCATGGCCAAAAAAAAAAAATAGAAGCAATACTGTAACAAATTCAATAAAGGCTTTAAAAATGATCCACATCGAAAAAAATAAAAGCTTTAAAAACAAAGAAACACCTTCAGACTTAGCGCAGTAGGGCTGTGGCTTAATTTGCTTTTGTGTGCTTAGTCGCTCAGTCATGTCCGACTCTCTGCGACCCCATGGATTGCAGCCCGCCAAGCTCCTCTATCCATCGGCGTCTCCAGGCAAGAATACTGAAGTGGGTTGCCATGTCTTCCTCCAGGGGATCTTCCCAACTCAGGGGTTGAACACAGATCTCCCACATTTCAGGTGGATGCTTTACCATGTGAAAATGTGCTTTTAGTGAAACACAATTTCTATCTTTGCTCTACATTTCACTTTTCTTTCCTTATCTTAGGGTATGTGTTTCTTTCTAATACACTAGAATTAATATCGTGTATGTGCCTGTGTCCACACAAGCCGCTTCTTACGTGCCCAGTACTGGAGCTAACCGACCATGGGGCTGTGTGCTTGGTGGAGACGTAGCCTTGTGAGTGGAGAGGTCAATCAGCCATGGCAAAGTGGTTATGAAATGCCAGTCTTCGAGGAATAACTTCCCTCTCCAATATTAAAGATGCATAAATTATTCAATCCCATTAGAAGAGGGTTTTACAGAGAAGTTTTCAAAGTCACTAAAATTCATTTTTCTTTTTAAAAGAGCATCTTCATTTGGAAAACAACCAAAGACAAAAGAGCTAATCAACCAAATTTAGGGCTGAGAAAGTTTCCTCTTCATTTAACACATTTCATGTCCCTATTTGTCGATACAGTTTGTTCACCTCACACATCTACATAGTACTGATGCGTAGAAACACAGCAACTGTTACTAGTTTTTAAAGAGTTTATTTATGGTCCATCCATAAGATTTCTCCTCCGTCTGAGGAAAATCTTCCCACAGATATCTTCAAAGGAAGGGACTAGCTGTTTTTATATACCAAGTTAGATAAACCAGAAAACCTGGGAACCTCAGTGATCACAGGGTCAGAAATCATAGGTACAATTTGAAGCAACAACATACCTACTGAGATCACAGTGCAAATCAAATGTAGTTTCAGATTTTCCAAATAAATTTTTTAAAAATACTCAATTTAAATTTCAAAGTTTGCCTTTAATTGTTCAGGAAAGATATTTACTTTTTGTGCTTTTATTCCCCTGGGTTGAGGACACGGAGCATCACTGTATAATACTCAATTTGTTGAGAGTAGGTATAAAAATTTTAGACAACTGGACTGAAAGGGCCCTCCGCAGCCATCCAGATGGTTGCTCTGCATCTCTGCTCTAAGGAAGAACCTCTCCCTGCTTACGACACGTATTTCCAGTGGTACTGCCTCAAACAGCATCTTTTGACAACATTGAGGCCAGTAGTTGATCTGTTAAAATCGTAACTCCCTTTACATTTACTCATTTCTTTCCAATTCTGTATAAGTTCTTTGTATCTTACACACAAACCCATCTTAAACAATTCCTTGCTTTAACATCTCACTCAGACTTGGAGCCTATAATAATTTCCTTTAAATTAGGATCATTTCCAATTTTCTTTCCTTCTTTTAAATGAATCCACCTTCTCTGTCCACTTTTTTTCTTCACTTATTCTCTTTACAGTCTTATCCAGGTTTGTGGCTGTTAGCACAACCGAAAGGCTTTGTTGTTGTTTAGTCGCTCAGTCGTGTCGGACGCCTTGCGTCCCCATGGACTGCAGCACGCCAGGCTTCCTTGTCCTTCACTATCTCCCAAAGTGTGCTCAAATTCTCATCCACTGATGACCTCCAAAGTCTTATCTCAAGCACAGACCTCTCCCCTAAACTAGATGTGTATATTCAACTGCCGACTCTTTGTATGTCTATTAGCATGCCAAATGTAAGATGTTTAAAAGCAAACTTCTGATTTTCCCCTCAAACCTGTTCCCTGCCCCAATAGGGTGGCCGTAAGGAGAGTGAGGAAGACACCTGGGCAAATCTCAAGGTGAGACGACCCAGACCCACCATTGCTCCCTCCTTAGGTACTGGGGCACGGAAAAGATCTGAAAACCTTCCCACAATTTAAGGTAAACAAAGCAGAGTTGAGAGTAGAGAGCCACATGCCTCCTGGGGACAGCCATGATCGAGGGCACGGGGACCCTTTTAGCAGAAGCTCCAAGAGAAGATAAGAATGATTTTGGGGAAACAGCAGAGCCAATGGAAGATGCAGAGATGACCCAGTCAACACAGAGAGCTGGTCCTGCCCTGGAAGCAGTTACTAGGTACCACTTGCACCAAGAGAACAGACCATGAATGACACAGTTCAGCTACGGAAAAACAAAGAAAAATATGACTCTCTTCATGACCAAGTTGGGACTGTAAATGCAAACCCACTAAATATATAGAGGGAACATACAAACACATGAGGTTGTTGGGTGAATCTGTCTCTGTAAATGTGAATGTTTACATAAATTATATATTTAAAATATGTATGTTACTTAAAGGCTCATCAGCCACAAGAGGATGCAGGCAAGTCTCCATTGTAAGTTTCAAGGGAAAAAACCCAAGAGCGTATTTTTGAGACCCTGCATAGCTGAGCTTTGTACTTCCAGGTAGTAATTGGTGGCCACGTGCACATAAAGCCGAAGTCTATTTCTGTTAGCAAATTGTATTGCTGTGCTCCAAGGCAATCATTAGTCAGTTCCATACATCCAGCAATCTAAGCAACCACCAGAAATAACCATAGCCCTCTAAGCCACAATGCTCCCCAAAGTTATCGACAGTCCGTACATATGACAGACACCTACACAGGCTGCTTTCTTTGTTACCATCCTAAAGCGATTTTTTCCTAGCACATATATCGAGTGGAGAACACCCATAGTCTAATGGCAATTACAATGGAGCATTGTCATTTTCTCCTCTGTCACTGCCTATGGAAGTTTCAAGTGAAAATGACTGTAATTATGGAGGGAGGGACAGGAAATTCACCTCCCCCAGGGGTAAGTGGAGTCAAAACCCTTTCCTTTATAATATATCCATAAATATTTTTGCTTTACCATCCATTAGCCTTTGCATTCTGAAAATAAGAGGCACAGTCTTATAATCAGCTTTCATCATTCAAAGAATTAGATTTTATCTTTACAATGTATAAGGAATACTGGACTTCAGGGTCAATTTTTCTGTTTCGAATTCTTTTCAGCTTGGAATAAAGAATGTAAATTTTCTAAAAACAGGATTAAACAACAAAAAGTTAAGAACCGCAAAAATATGACTCGACACAAAAAGAGAGATACAGATCAATGCGACAGGACAGAGAGCCCAGAGATAAATCCAGGTACCTGGGGTCACCCCGAATACACAATGGTCAAAAGACAGCCTCTTCAATAAATGGTGCCGGGAAAACTGGACAGCTATGTGTAAAAGAATGAAATGAGAACACTTCCTAACACCACACACAAAAACTCAAAATGGATTAATACTTAAATGTAAGGCTAAAAACTACAAAATCCTTAGAGGAAAACATAGAACACTCTGACATAAACTGCAGATTCTTTTCAACTCATCTCTTAGACTAATGAAAATAAAAACAAAAATAAACAAATGGAACCTAATTAAGCTTAAAAGCTTTTGCATAGCAAAGGGAACACACACAGGATGAAAAGACAACCTTCAGAATGGGACAAAATGTTTGAAAAAAATACAATTCTCAGGGTGTGTGTGTGTGTGTGCGCGTGCACTACACATACTGTAGTCCACCAGGCTCCTCCATCCATGGGATTCTCCAGGCAAGAATACTGGAGTGGGTTGCCACTTCCTCCTCCAGAGGATCTTCCCAACCCAGGGATCAAACCCATGTCTCCTGTGTCTCCAGCACTGGCAGGTGGATGCTTTACCACTGAGCCACCTGGGAAGACTGTATATATATATATGGCTTACATATTCCACTCAGATTCAAACTATCCATTTGATTTATGAACATGTTATTGGCTGAAAATATAATTGATGCGTGAAGAGGCTGAATGACTGTCAGCAGAGGAAGAACGGGCTGCTTCAATTTAGGGGCTAGAAAGAAGGTGGCCAGATACTGTTCAGTATTTCACATTTTCTCTGCAAACAGTTAATCCTTATAAAACATAAATCACAGGGAATTTAATTTTCATGAAATACTGACCATAAATAATCCCCATCTGTCCCACTGGGACAAAGGAATCAGCTCTCCAGTTTATTCCACGCAATCCTATGCAGAAAGGAAATTCCTATGCACGCGACCCTGGGGGTGTTAGAAGAAAACTATAATTTGTGGCAAATCAAATCAGATGACAGAGTCCCTAATCAACGGAGGGCGATATATTTATTAGGCAAAGAGACTAATTTTAGAATGTAAAACAGAATGAAGCTTGACTGACCTTTCATTGTGTATTGCTCCTTTTTACAGTTCAAACTCAACGTTGTTTCCATGGAGTCAAAGGCCTTCAAATTGCATAATTCAGTACGGACAACCATGACAAACACTAATGAATCGAGCATGCCAGCTACCGTTCTGCTTGTGATGGCTCACTGGTTATTTTAAATGTTGAGGTTTAAACAGTGTGAAGGATTTCTCAAGGGTAAAACAGTAGATAGAAACATGCAAACTACCATGGGACCCTCCTCCTTCTGTTGTCAGGAAATTGGTTTCGTGATCCACTCAGAGGTAAACAGAATACATTATGTGTGCTCTGAAACATGCAACGCGTCACGTTATGCAAAATAAATGGTGTCGGCATGTCATTGGATGTCCAGGGAGCATCAGAACATCTGGGATCAGTGAAGCACACTTTCTAATAAAGTAAAGAAACGCTGGTTTAAGCGGAAAATGAGAGGGAAACAACTGGTAACTTGTAGGTGTGCTGTTTCCAATTAATATAGAAGCAAATGAAGGCAGGCTGCCCTTGCAAGTACAACATCCCCGTTCACAATCTGCCTTCCAGGGAAGGGAGTGTAGAAGGCTGTGCTCCCTCAGGGACCTGGAAAATATCATCAAAACAGGGGAGAGGTAAAAAAAAAAAACAAAAAAAAAACACCTCAATTAACATCTAATTTCAGGCCTCAGAGCCGATCAGAAGGTATACAAAAGATAGCTGCAATTTCAACATTGGGATATACACAGAGGGGAGTTTCAGAAGTTTATGTAGGTATTTGAGCCACAAAATGAAAGTGGAAAGAGCAATATCATTTCTTTGAATGCAGTACCGAGCCAATCATCTTTTCGGAAGGTTCAGATAATTCATCATCCTGATCTTCTCCGGGAGAGAATCAATATGCTATTCCCATCCTAACCATTCACATCAAACTATATCTTATTTCCTAAGGAAATGGAAGATGTTTACCACTGTACTAAAGGCCTGATATTTCTGATTACCAAGCCCTTCCACTCACATCTGAAAGTTGTAGCTAGCCAGGCAACAGATCAAAAACTGGAGCTTTATTTTATTTATTTTTAAAATTGTATTTATTTATTTGGCCACATTGGGCAGCATGCGGGATCTTAGTTCCCTGATTAGCAGTGGAACCCACGTCCTCTGCATGGGGAGCTCAGAGTCTCAACCACTGGACCATGAGGAGAGACCCAAATTGGGGCTTTAAAGGTAAATAAATGAAAATGTGAGGGTAAAACCAACATATAAAACATTTAGCATCACATAAGACTCTGGAGACTCTTGAGAGTCCATTGGACAGCAAGGAGATCAAACCAGTCAATCCTAAAGGAAATCAACCCTGAATATTCATTGGAAGGACTGATGCTGAAGCTCCAATACTTTGGCTACCTGATGCAAAGAGCTGCCACCCGATGCAAAGAGCTGCCACCTGATGCAAAGACCCTGACACTGGGAAAGACTGATGGCAAAAGAAGAAGCAGGCAGCAGAGGATGAGACGGTTGGATGGCATCACTGATTCAATGGACAAGAACTTGGTCAAACTCCAGGAGACAGTGAAGAACAGGGAGCCCTGGCATGCTGCAATCCATGGGGGTCGCAGAGTTGGACATAATTTGGTGACTGAACAACAGTAATACTTTGGAATTTTAATTTATTTCCTTAAGATCATTAATATTTAGGCCTAAAGAGAAAACAAAATAAACTTGACAACTGAAGCAAATGACTCAGCTATTTACATGTCCTGGGACTCGAACTTACCAAGGAACATCATCCTTCTCAATCTCTTCGTGAACAGACAAAATCTTACAGCAGAAGGGCTGACTCCAAGGAGTAAAAATGGAGTATACAGATATTTTAACACAGCCTCTGTTCAGTTGCTCAGTCGTGTCCGACTCTGCAGCCTCATTGGAGCCGGCCAGGCTCCACTGCCCATGGGGTTTCCCAGGCAAGAATACTGGAGCGGGTTGCCTTTTCCTTCTCCATGAACACAGTTTACCAAATATCACTAAAGAAAAGAAATATAGGTCACAGGGAAAAATCTACCATAAAAACAGAACAGGTACAATGAGTCTGTAAACAACACAGACAGATCCCAAATCAAAGAAAGAGCTGCCCAGAAGGGCGCCTGACACACAGTAGGACATGTTCAGCAGACAGTAGAGGGAAGAATGAATGAAAGGATGAGGATGAAGATGTATGGAAAATGCGATTGGACGATTTCTACGATCTTCCTGAAGACGGGGGCAGCAGGTGCAGTCCCAGGGCAGAATTCCAAACAAGGCCCCTTGTTCCAAAATTATTAAAAATTCCAAGATGGTGACAACAGGACGCGAGACTCTATGAGGCGGCTCAGCTGTTCACCCCCGCAGCTGGCCCAGGTACCCCAAGCTGCTCCCGGGCAACCAGTGCTGTCAGGCCGCTGCGGTCCTGAGTTCAAACATGCTCTTCCCTCTATCTTGCCTCAGGTTCCAAACACACACAAGGGCTTTGTTCCTAATGTGCTCCTTTGTGTTTGGCCCTTAAATCTCTCACTTTGCCTTTTGGCCCCAGAATAGAGCAGTCATGTCTCCACTTCATATCCTGTTCACAGCTCACCGACCCTAAAGCGGTGTCACCCCACCTCAAAACTTCAGCACCCTTCAGTCCCCAAACCCAACGGATGCTTTCTAGTCCTTACTTATGCATATTTATCTGCTCATCATACATTCATTCCTTTATTAAAAAGAACTTTTCCTGGAATATAGGTGCTTCACAAGGTTGTGTTAATTTCTAATGTACAGCAAAATGAATCAGCCATACAGTCATTAAGTCCTGTCTGACTCTCTGCAACCCCATGGACTGCAGCACACCAGACTCCTCTGTCCTTCACCATTTCTCAGAGTTTGCTCAAACTCATGTCCATTGAATCAGAGATGCTATCCAACCATCTCATCCTCTGTTAACCGCTTCTCTTCCTGCCCTCAATCTTTCCCAGGATCAGGGTCTTTTCCAATGAGATGGCTCTTCACAACAGGTGGCCAAAGAATTGGAGCTTCAGCATCAGTCCTTCCAATGAATATTCAGGGTTGATTTCCTTTACGATTGACTGGTTTGATCTCCTTGTAGTCCAAGGGACTCTCAAGAGTCATCTCCAGCACAATTCAAAAGCATCCATTCTTTGGTGATCAGCCTTCTTTAGGGTTCAACTCTCACATCCGTATTGGAAAAACCACAGCTTTGACTATACTGCCAGCGAAGTGATGTCTCTGCTTTTTAATACACTGTCTAGGTCTGTCATAGCTTTTCTTCCGAGGAACAAGCATCTTTCAATTTCATGGCTGCAGTTATCATCTACAGTGATTTTGGAACTCAAGAAAATAAAATCTGTCACTCCTTCCACTTTTTGCCCTTCTATTTTCCATGAAGTGACAGGACTGGATGCCATGATCTTGGTTTTTTTAATGTTGAATTTCAAGCCAGCATTTTCACTCTACATATAAAGAGATACTTAGGAGGGGCTGCAATGACCCTGATTTTATGCTAGCCACTTTCCAGTGTTTACATTGGTCGACAAAACCATCTCTTTCTCTCTCTCTCTCTCTCTCTCTCTCTCTCTCTCTCTCTCTCACACACACACACACACGAGCAACCTCACCTTGACTTCTAGGAAGCACTGATCTCCCAAGCATCTTCCTCCCTGTCAGCTCCTCCCTGACTCTCTGTGCTGATTTTCTCCACCATAAATGGTGTTGTCACCCTGAGTCTTTAGCCCAGGCCCCCCTCCTAGGCGGGCTTGGACCGTCTCAGGACTGTGTCCTCCACTCATACAAGGATGGTTTCTAAACTGACGCATTTACCTTGAACTCACACCAATGTTCTCTGCTTGTATATCTCACCTGCTGTATATGGACCACACAGAGCTCACACGCAACCCACCCAGATCTGAACTCGCGACCACTACTTCCCTCCTCTTCTGCTCTGTACACACCTCAACCTGACTGTGTGTGCTTGTCCGGGATGCTGCGCTAGCCCAGAAATGTCCCTAATACAGTGCCTGGAAGTTGGCAGATACTCAAATTTTTGTTGAAACAAACAATCCTCCTGCCCAGGATTCCTTTTGTAATTTTATCTCCTTGAATGATTTCAAGCTTGAGTGTGCAATTGAATCTTATTATAATAAATTAGAATGCTAAATTCAGTCAGAGCCCAGAACCTCACATTGAAGAAGACGCTGAACTGGACATTGCCAACATTTAATTCCCCATGAAAAATTAGGTCTGACTAATCCTTTAATTCATTACACCATTTTATTCAGTTTATTAAATGCTTCGATTTGCAAGGTGACTTTTTTCTCTTCACAGGCCAAAGAGCATTCGCATGGACAAGAGGAAATCCTTGATGTATTAAATCCTAGATAACTAGAATCATAAATCACTTTGGTCTTGCTTCAACCAAGTACTCTCAGGAGGAGAGGAGACAGAGCATGTTTGAAGGGCAACAATCTTACAGAGGGGCTTCCCAGGTGGCTCAGTGGTAAGGAACCCACCTGCCGATGCAGGAGATGCAGGTTCTGTCCCTGGGTCAGGAAGATCCCCTGGGAAAGGAAATGGCAACCCACTCCAGCATTCTTGCCTGGAAAATCCCATGGACAGAGAAGCCTGGAGGCCTACAGTCCAAGTGGTCACAAAGAGTCAGACACGACTTAGCAACTAAGGAGGCATGCAAGAATTTTACAGGGCATCAGGTTCAGCACCTACACTTTAAAAACGATAGGGCTGAAGCTCAGTTAAGTGAAGTTGCCCAGCCATGTCACATGGGAAGTCAATGACAGAGTCACGAGATTCTGGACACAGATTCCTACTAATGTGTCCTGTTTCCATGCTGCCTCAGTCATCCAAGGTCTCCAAACCTCATGGCGGAGACTGCTGGCCGTTTCCCCACGTGCATCTCTCCTTTCATTTTACTAATGGAACCCCATAATTCTGGTGGAATGTGTGGCCACCTGGAAGAAAAAAAGACACTCCCTAGCCTCACTTATAGCTAGGAAGGACCAAGTAACTAAGCTCTGATGCCTGAAATGTAAGCAGAAGTACAGACTGCATCTTGTAGAATTTGCTTTGAAAGAATGGGACTAGCTGATGTTTGGCTCCTCTTCCTTCCTCCTGACTGGAATACTGACATAATGGCTGGATTTCAAGCAGCCGTTTTGGGCCATGAAGTAAAAGCACTGAACTGAAGCTGGCAAAGCAACGTTCAGCACTTGACCCCCTAACATCTATTAATACAAGCCCTCCAGATTCCTTTAACATGACAGAAAAAATAATTTTGCCCCATGTAAGCTGTAATTATTTTGGATTTTCTATCATCTTGCAGACAAATGTAATCCTGACTGATATAACCTTTCTGCTCTTTCTTCCATTTGACTCCCTGCACTTATAGATCTCAGCTCCACTATTGTGAATATCTGGTCTACTCCATCTTCCTCATGACTCGAAGCAACTCCATATGTTCCCCATCCCACCCTGCAAGTCTCATCACTGCTCAGTTATAAGAGGAAGTTCTCAAGCAGATCACATTTCAGCCCAATTACCTGTGCTTTCTATGTCAATAAGATTCTTATTCATTCAACCACGATTTAATTGTACTTGAAGGAAATGGAAACCTGAAGAAGGAAATGACAACCTACTCTGGTATTCTTGCCTGGAGAATCCCATGGACAGAGGAGCCTGGTAGGCTGCAGTCCATGGGATGGCAGAGTTGGACATGACTGAAGCGACTGAGCACACATGCACACACAATATCTATAAGCCCACTCCCAGGTGGCACTAGGGGTAAAGAACCTGCCTGGCAATGAAGGAGACGCAAGACACATGGGTTCAGTCCCTGGGTGGGGAAGATCTCCTGGAGGAGGGCACAGCAAAGCACTCCAGTATTCTTGCCTGGAGAATCCCAGGGAGAGGAACCTGGTGGGCTATAGTCCATGGAGTTGCAGAGTCAGACACAACTGAAGTGACTTTGCACAGCACAGATGTTCTATAAGGTAAAGGAGTGTACAATGAAACACTGGAGAAAGGTTTTTGCCTAGAACCCAAATAAAGAGAGATTCTTGCTAGCTCTACGTTAACCCCAAAATTTAATTCACTAGAATCCTCCCCTGCCCACTCACCAAGTCTTCTGGCTAAACGAAGAGTCAGTGTTTACAAATCTCCTTGTAAGACTATGCGCCACCATACAGCTTACAGATAGAGAAGAGAAACTGGAGAAGGTACAGCAAGTTTCTAAAAGTCAAATGCCGGTCAGTGAACATTTTATTTCATGATGCAAAGACTAGTGTGATAGAGAGCCTTTCTCTCTTAGTGCAAGCCTGGGACTCCTGTCACATTTTAGAGAAAACGCACCCCCCCCCAAAAAAAAAAAAACCACACAAGACACACACTTAATAGGAAGGAGACCCTCACTGTCTGAGGCTGGAGGACCAATGGGGTACCACAACATTTCTCCAAGCTGCCTATCAGCCCCGATACGAGGTGTGAGCCCCACCCAGGCCACCAGGACCCAGGTAGACACCCTGCCATGTGGGAGGCCTCAGGGTGGAGCGGCAGTAAGGACACCAGATAGGTGGGCTCCCCTGGAGACGCACTCACGTTGGTAAGCGTTTGCATCCAGTTCTACAGCACACAGGCATCTTCTGCTTTTTTATATTAACATTTATTTATGCATATGATCATGTATTTATGCATTTTTAAGTTGGAGGATAATTGCTTTATACTATTGTGTTGGTTTCTGCCACCAACATGAATCAGACACAGGTATACATGTGTCCCCTCCTCCTGAAGCCTCCTCCCCACTCCCACCCACCCCATCCCACCCCTCTAGGTTGTCACAGAGCACTTGGTGGAGTTCCCTATGTCACACAGCAACTTCCCACTTGCTAGCTGTTTTACATGTACACGTTTCCATGCTATATTCTCAACTGTCCCACGCTCTCCTTCCCCTCTGTGTCCACAAGTCTGACCTCTGTCTGCGTCTCCACCGCTGCCCTCCATTCATCAGTACTATCCTTCTAGATTCCATACGCATTTGTTAATACACCATATTTGTCTTTCTCTTTAACCTGTCATTTGATTAAAATAATTCAGTCCCAGAGTTTCCTTGCCCCCCCCCACCCCCGCCGCCACCCCCGCCCCTAGGTCTCTTGGAAGCAGAAGATGGTAAGAAGCAGCAATGATTACTAGGAGCATGGAACTGATGAACCTCGAGTGGGAATTCAGCTCTAATTCATTAGTGCTCGATGTTAATTCTGGTGTCAGTGTTCACGGGAGCAGAGTTAATAGCGATGCAGCCACAATAATAATAACAGCAATAGTGTAATCATGCAAGCTGCCTTGCCCTTTAGAAGTTCTCCTTTTAAGAAAAGCTTTCTGCACTTATCCTAAGTTCTCCTCTTCTCAGAGTCATTGCATCCTTGTACATTTTTCTAATCAGTTGGTCCCTCATACCTGAGCATCTTCCTCCCCAATGCTCTCTGTCCCTGTTTCCAGCTGCCACCTCTGCAGACAATTCATATCAGGACTTTACCTGCTTTTCCAAACCCTTACTACCTGCTTCTATGCATCTTCCTCAAACGTTTCTTTTTTAGATTTATTTTTAATGTGGACCATTTTTTTTTAAGTTTGCATTGAATTTGTCACAATACTGCTTCTGTTTTATGGTTTTGGGTTTTGTTTTGTTTTGTTTTGTTTTGGTGGTGAGGCATATTGGATTTTAGCTCCCTGACCAGGGATTGAAACCACACCCCATGCATCAGAAAGTGAAGTCTTAACCACAGGACCACCAGGGAAGTCCTGAACCTTCCCTAATATATCAGCATACTCCTCACAGTGAAGGACCCAGGGGTCTCATGACAGGGCAACACCCCAAACTGACAAGTCTGGATGATTCAGCAAGAGGTGAGACAATATGAAAGGCAGGTGTAAATCATCAAATCTTTGTTCTCAGCACATCTGCAACTTTCTTGGCATCAACTTTACTTTCTAAAGATTTGGCTAATCTGTCCTTGTGATGGAAGAGAGCAGTTTTTATGTTTATCACAGGAGAACTGGCTGGCAAGGTCCTCAACTGCGGGCCCAAATTCAGAACAATAGAAAATTGGATACCTGCAGAGCAAATAGGAAGATCAAAAGAGGATACCCCTAAATTGAGAATAAAAAAAAAAAAAGGTGTATCAAATACATACACATAATCATCTCTGTGTGTCTATCTATTATGATCTATTATTTATCACCTATCATCTACCTATTACCTATTATCTATCTGTATCTATTTCCTATCATCTATCTACCTACCATCTATCTATCCATCTATCTGAAATTTCGCCCCATGCCAGCACTATATCCTGTATAATACTTCTATAATACTTCTATTAAACCCTGTATAATACTTCTATAATACCCTGTAGATACTTCACTAATGCACATATAAATTGAAAGCCTGCCTGATTCTGATATAAATTCACTGTTGCAAGTACCGCCTCTTATATTCCAATACAAAAGGATGAATCACACACTGAAAACCATTTTACTTTCCAAACAACTTTTTCTTTTACTTTTAAATGCTTAGAGGCTGTGTGACGCACGCTTTCCACTTCACTTTTTTTTTTCTGTGAAATGAAAGGTCATTCCACCAAAGGACCTAATACGCCACTTTCCTATTAAACCCCACTTTCATAAATGTGAACCATTATGCTTTGCTCTCTGAATCATCTATGCAGTTTTATGAGAATTGGGGAGCCCTATTTTAGATTTCATTTGCAGTTTGGCCTCAACAAGCCTGGGGCACAGACATCAGAAATGAGGCAGCTGTCCTACTGAAAGCCGTGGTCAGGGCACAAACCTAAAAAGAAAGTCACCTCATTGGTGAGCACTCCACAGCTGATTCCGCTGCTAACATTAAGGCAGGATTGACATGCGCGTGACCTAGAAAGGATACCGGCAGTACAACACACACTTTTCACATCTACACACGGATTCATAAAGTGAAAGGAGTCATGTGTGTGACGGGGTAGGCAA